>NW_024080955.1:951881-1331688 GCF_003009895.1 Hyaena hyaena | reverse complement strand
TTTTATTTATTTATAGGAGAGAGAGAGAGAGAGACAGCGGAGCAGGGGAGGGTCAGAGAGAGAGGGAGTCACAGACTGAAACAGGATCCAGGCTCTGAGCTGGCAGTCAGCACAGAGCCCGACGCGGGGCTCGAACCCACGAACCGCGAGATCATGACCTAAGCGAAAGTCGGACGCTTAACCGACTAAGCCACCCAGGCGCCCCTCTATATCCTAAGCCTTCTGATATTTTACCACAGCATGTATGTGTAGTATACTGACACATTAATTGTCTCTTCTCTGACCCATTAAGGACAGAACACTTTAATATATATAAACAACTTCACAAATTGATTAAATTTATTCCTAGGAATCCTTCACAGCAATCTGCTTTCCACTTAGACTACTTATATTCTTTTCTTTTCTCACTTGCTCCTCAAATCCTGGTCATATACACACACTTTTCTAGATCAGCTTGAGCCAAGAGCATCCGTCTCCTGATCTGGACACCTGTTTCATATTTCTTCCCTAGCTAACCCTATCCCATTTTGAACTGAAGACATCACTCTGAACAAGAACCAAGTCCCAGATCTGTAGAAAACAAAAAGTCATATATGTCTAATTAGTTCATGAGTCTAAGAAAAGATCCATATTTGTTGTCAGAAAAATATTATTTTTGGACCATGTGTTCAGTCACTAAATCACATAACATTCCTAAAACTATGTTCATTAAAAAAGTGGGGGGATCATTTTTCAGTGTCAAGAACACTACATTTGACAGTGTCTGAATTCTTACTGTCTTATCATTGTTTTCTCTTTTACTATGTACTATTTGCTTTGGTTAGCTGCTCTTTGCAAACAATAGCCACAGAAGAGTAATTCCTAATCATTTGAGAATTCCAGAGTGACAGATTTAAAGAATTGGTTGTAGTAGTGTCATCAATCTTAGATACCTTTTAATGATTGAAGCAAAGTTATTCTCACTATTTAGGACACTTGAAAAATTGCACCATGTATCATGTACCATGATAATAATTGTACCATTATAACTAAAAATAATGAGAAAAGTAACAATAAAAGCAGTAAACCTCTATATGAAATCTATACAAGATTAAAGTGAACTGGGGCGCCTTGGTGGCTCAGTCTGCTAAGCGTCCGAATTTGGCTCAGGTCATGATCTCATGGTTGGTGGGTTCGAGCCCTGTGTTGGGCTCTGCGCTGACAGCCAGCTCAGAGCCTGGAGCCTGTTTTGTCTTCTGTGTCTCCCTCTCTCTCTGACCCTCCCCTGCTCATGCTCTCTCTCTCTCTCTCTCCCTCAGAAATAAATAAAAAACATTTAAAAATTTTTAAAAAGATTAAAGTGAACTGAACATGCTTTAAAATCAACAATCACAAGAAATACACAAATTGCACTTATATCTATGTATGTGTGAGTGTATTTACAGAATGTGTATATATCTACTCAAGATAAAAATAACTTCTGTGTGAAACTGATTTCTGAAGGATTGTTTATAACCTAAAACATCCACACTATTCTTTAATTGAAAAAGAAAGTGACATGGCATAGTTCTACCAGCTTTCATTTAAATAAGCATTGACTTAACAAAAGGATGTAGAGAGAATGTACCTCAGCATAATAAAGGTCATCTATAACAGACCCACAGCTAACATCAAAAGTGATGGTGAAAAGCTGAAAACTTTTCCTTTAAGAATAGAAACAAGCCAGGATGTCCGCTCTCACCACTTTTACCTAACATAGTATTGAAAGCCCTAGCCACTGCACTTAGGCAAGAAAAAGAAATAAAAGACATCATCAGGTTATTTGAGTTGTATAAGTTTTTTAATCAGTCAAGACCTTTTGATCATATCATAAGCTACTAGTGAAGTTTAAAACATTTCGGTGAAGGATGTTAAATTATTTAGTTTTTATTTCCACATTTAAAAAAATTATGTAATTTTTAAAATTTATTTCTGAGAGAGAGACAGCGTGAGAGGAGAGTCAGAGAGAGAGGGAGACACAGAATCTGAAGCAGGCTCCAGGCTCTGAGCTCGCTGTCAGCACAGAGCCCGATATGGGGCTCAAACCCACGAATTGTGAGATCATGACCTCCGAAGTGGACGCTAAACCAACTGAGCCACCCAGGTGCCCCACTATTTCCACATTTGTATTGCTGAATAATGGAAAGTTTGAATGATAATTAGTCTATGGATTACCTTAAAAATTCTAATCCTTGAGGTACCTGGATAGTTCAATTGGTTAAGCATTAGACTCTTGATTTCAGCTCAGGTCGTGATCTGTTGCTTTGAGATGGATCCCTGAGTTAGTTAGGCTCTGTGCCGACAGTACGGAGTCGGCTTGGGATTCTCTCTCCCTCTTCCCCTCCCCAACTTGTGCTCATGTGCTCACTCGCTCTCTCAAAATGAGCTTAAAAAACACATAATTCTTTAAAAATTGATTGTGAAGTTTGTAACTTTCAGATTACAGAGAAACCTTTAGCATCACAATGAGTTAATTAAAATGTATACACACACATCTTAGTGTCTTGAGGTGCTCATAAAAACTACATATATATGCATATATGTGGATATAAACTATTTGTTTATATGAGTATGAAACATACAAGTATATTTTTATCCAAACTCATAAGGTAGAAATATATATATACATACACACTTTTTTCTTTTTCAAAATTATATTTAACTTCCAGTTAGTTAACATAGAGTATGATATTAGTTTCTGGTATGGAATTTAGTGATCCATCACTTACATACAACACCCAATGCTCATCACAAGTGCCCTCATTAATACTTACTACCCATTTAAACCATTCCCCTGCCCATTCCTCTGCCAATAACCACCAATTTGTTCACTACAGTTGAGAGTCTATTTTCTAGTTTGCCTCTCTTTTTTCTTTTTACCCTATGTTCATCTGTTGTTTCTTAAATTCCACTGACAGGTGAAATAATTGCAATGTATTCTGTTTGTTTTTTTTGAATACCTCATTGAATATATCATTCATACCCTGTTTGTATTTGTTTTTAGCTGACAGAGTGGTTTCTCACTATTATAGATTTGAATTACATATCGACCTATATTCAATTACATTTATATATTTGAAATCTAAAAAGTCACACTTATATAAAATTCTGTCTTAGCTATTTTTTAAAGTTATTTTTTTTGAGAGAGAGAGCACGCGCGCGAGAGAGAATGTGTGTTAGTGGGGTAGGGACAGAGAGAGGAGGACAGAGAGAATCCAAAACAGACTCCATGCTGATAGCAATGAGCACAGGCAGGGCTCAGACTCACCAACCGTGAGATCATGATCTGGGCTAAAGTTGGGTGCTCAACTCACTGAGCTACCCAGGTGTCCTTGTCTTAGATATTTTGATCAAAACTTATGATTATCTGATTTTTAAGTATGTCCATCAACATGAAATATGTATAAATATGTACTATATTTTAAATACATATCACCAAGCAAATATTCACCAGAACCCATGAGTTTATGTGACCTAAAGGATAGCCATAGCACAATCTGATATGACAGCCCCTATACTTTAGAAGAATTTTATTTTTATGATATGTTACAATTTTATTTCTATTTCAATTTGATTTCTTTTGGGGGGAAGCAGTCAGATAAATTCATAAAATGAGCCATTCTACAGGAATCTGACCTGAATTCTTTAAGAAATCAAATTTAAAAATTAAAAGTTTAGATGGGAAATTTCCAGAATGAAAAATGCAACAGTCATAATGACTCAGTGCATTGCAAAATTAATAATAATTAATGTTAATTGTCTTAGGAGTAATAATGCCATTGTATTTTATTAGAAGAAGGTCATTTTAAGGGAAAAATGGAAAGTATTGATAGTCTTAGTGAAGATTTCCTAAGCATTTACATTTTCTAGTTATGTCACTTTTAATTACCCAATCTGGAATTTTGGAGTAAGAATTATCTCTGCTACTATATCACTATTTGTTGCAAATAGTTTCCTATATTGTTACTGATGTTATGTTGCTATAGTTTTACTAACAATCTTCTAGACATACTTTTAGGTTATGCTACCTTTATTTTATTACCACAATATATCTAATTTCAAATTCTTTGTCTTGATGACTCTTAGTTACTTGGCCATTTTCTAAGGTAACATTTTACAGATGCATACTTATTGAACTCTTTTTTTCCTAAAAGTACACACACATAAACACACATATACACACACATACACAAACATACCAATTCACACTTTCTATTCCCCTTGCATGTTGGATACAGTTATTTATTTGTATATTTTCAGGTCACAATGTTTTTCTTAATTTTTCAAAATCTGTAAGTTTGTTCCAGTGCCTTCTGAAATTTAGTGTCATAAATGGTGTGAAACAGATTTTATATTTGGTATCTTGTAGGTTACCTGCTTATTCTAACTGGTTTTCCAATGTATTATTTTAACACATAAATTACCTGCAATGCAAAATTATGACAACAAAAGCATAAAGTTAACTGGAGGCAATAGCAAAAACATAATATAGCTAGATATTATCTTTTAAAGCTTTGTATGGTTTATCAATAGTCTCTTTAAAAGCAGATATTCACATAAGTTTTTAGCTTATCTTTTAAACTTTTAACATTTCTTCAACTCATTCCTTCCTTCTTCTCTTTATTGGATTAGTTGGATTAAATAGCTAGAAACTCCATTCCATTTCTATAAACTTTTGTATCTTTTATGTGTCAAAACTTTGGTCTTTATATTTTTAGTTATAGTTTTGTTTTCTATTTTACTACATTTATTCTATATTCTCACAGATTTTCAAAAACCTTAACTTTTTATAGTACTTTTATTTTAATTATTGTTTGACACACAATGTTACCTTTCAGGTATACAGCCTAGTGATTCATCTTCTCTACACATTATAATATGTGGACCACAAGGGTAGCAACTATCTGTCACTGTACATTGCTCTCAGATCATTGACTATATTCCCAAATACTGTGCCTTTCATTCCTGTGACTTACTCATTTTATAGCTGGAAGCCTATATCTATAACAACCCTAATTTTTAATATTAGAACATTCTGCGTCCACATGGACATTTTTATGCCAGTGCTCCTATTTTTCAGTCTACTTGCTCCAGTTTCTTTAATTTAATATGTTCATCATTAATTTGCTGTTCATATTTTTTTTTTTAAATTTGTTCTCATGTTCCTGAACAGAAATCTAATCAGAAAATAGCTTTTTCTTTTCATTTAAGCTTGCCCTAAAGTCTGATATGTGGCATATTTTGTATTTTCAGATGGGAAAACTGAGACATAGGGAAGTAAAGGAAGTTTCCTAATACCATATAGTTAATAAGAGGTAGAATGGGGACACTATTACTGTCCTCGAATTGGGTTGGATGTTAGCTCCCCAAAGATATATTCACATCGCAGAGCCTATGAAAGTGATCTAATTTCTGGAATGGGGATGGGGAGAGGTATTTGTAGACAAAATTAAGGACCTTGAAATGAATCATCCTGTATTATCCCAGTGAAGCTTAAATAAAATTATAAGTGTTCTTATAAGAGAAACAGAATAGAAACACAGAGAAAAGAAGGCCTTCTGGCAGATGGAGGCAGAGTTGGGCATTACGCAGCTACAGAAGAAACAATTGAAGTCACCAGAAATTGGAAGAAACAAGAAGGATTTTCTCTGAGAGCCTTTTGGAGGAGCAAAAACCTGGTGACATCTTGATTTCAGACTTCTGGCACCCAGACTGTGGAGAAATAAATTTATGTTATTTTTAAGCTCTAAAGTTTGTGTTAATTTGTTAAGGAAGCCCTAAGAAACTAATGCCATTTTTGGTGACTGAAAATGGAATGCTACTGCAACAGATGTGGAAATAGCTTAAGATTTGAAAGATCAAAAGCTGGAATAATTTTGAGTCTCATGAGAACAAAAGCATAGACTGTCTTGAACAGAATGTTGAAAGAGCTAGGAATGTTCTAGAAGGGACTCTGAAGGAAATAAGAAACCTGTTGCTAGAAACTGGAGGTAAGGGAGCCCTTGTTATCATGGCAGAAAACTTGGCTTTTATATTCTATGGTTATGTGGAAAGTAGAACTTGTAAGAAATCAATTTGTATATTTACTGAAGGAAATTTTTTAAGAGTATTTAAGGTGTGACCTGATTTCTTCTTGCTGCTCGTAGTAAAACATAGGAGGAAAGAGTTAAATTGAGGAAGGAACTTTTAAGCAAAAAGGCACTAGCACTTGATTTGGGAAGTTCTTGGCCTATCCAGATTGTAAAAGATACTAAAATTAATAACTTCTCTGTTGAAAAAGCATGATCAGGACAGAGGACCAAAGGCATGACTACGAAATCTTTTGCTGAAGATACTGGTAGTCTGACACATGGATCTACTCAACTCTTTCAACAGAAGATAGAAATAGAGATGAGTTTAATAAGGAAAGATCTGTAGTGGTCCTTCTGATCTATTGGCATGGACCCCTGTTTCACACAGGAGAATCAGATTTTTGAGGATTCTATATCAGAAGAAATGCAAGATAGGGGCACTTGAGTGGCTCAGCTGGTTAAATGTCTGACTTGGTTTTGGCTCAGGTCATGGTCTTATGGGTTAGTGAGTTCGGACCCCACATTGGGCTCCTTGCATTGACAGTGCGGAGCCTGCTTGGGATTATCTCTCTGCCCCTCCTGTGCACACACTCTCTCTCAAAATAAATAAATAAACTAAGAAGGAGAAGGAGAAGGAGAACAAGAACAAGAACAAGAACAAGAAATGCAGGATGAAATGAGAGAAGGTTGTGGGATTTCCAAAAATTCTGAAGTTAGGGAATGAATTCAGAGAGCTGTCTGGATGCAAAATATTCTGCCCTTCAAAGAAGGAAGATTACATATGGAAGCAGAGCCTCCATGCACTGCACAAAGATGTGTAGGATCACAATGGGCAGAATGGAAGGTAGAGTTTCTGCAAACCCAGAAGTCAGGAAATCAAGTTTCAGAGGATTGTCCTCAGACATTGAAAAATAATGGAATTTATCCTGCTGGATTTCAGCTTTGGTTCAGATCAGTGGCCACTTTATTCCTATGAGAATCTCTAACCCAGGCCTGTTCCACCATTTTATTATCAAAGCAGATACTTTTTTTTTCTAATTTTAAAAGTTCGTAGATGGAAATTAACTTAGTCTCAGGATGAATCATTCTCAGTCTCATGGGTATCTGATTTAGATCATGAAATGTAAGACTTTTTGAGCTGATTATGTTTAAATGAGAGTTTGACCTTAGAGTTGATACTGTAATGGGTTGAAACATTTGTGATGTTAGATCAGGTAAAGGTATTTGGTATATGGAGTATTAATTGGGGAAGGAGGCAATAGATGTATTGTAATGAGTTGAATAATGTCCTCAGTAAGGATATGCCCATGTTCCAGAAGTTATGAATGTAACCTTATTTGGAGAAAGGGTCTTTGTTGTTGTATTTATTTAAGAATGTCAAGAACATATCTTCCTTTGCATTCTTTTGGGCCTTAAACTGAAGAACAGATGTTAATATGAGAACCATATAACAGAGAGAGAAGAGACTATAAAGACAAAGAGATTGGAGTTATCCGGCTACCAGAGATTGGAGGTACACATAGAGCCACTAGAATCTATAAGTAAGGGAGTGTTCTCCCGTAGAGAGTTTGGAGAGAGTGCTGCCATTCTAGCACCTTGAATTTAGACTTCTGGCCTCTGGCATGGTGGGAATATATTTCTGTTGTTTAAAACCAACAAATTTTTCTAATTAGTGCTAAAACATCTTAAAGTTATGGGATTTTAATAGAAGTTTACAAATTCTTCCTGAATTATTATTTTCTTGAATGTGCTCTTCTCTCAAATGGTGTTTTTTAGTATCGAGACTCAGATTATGTCTACTTCAAACTAATCTTGAAATTCATCTTGTGTAAAGAAGTTACTTACATTATCTTTTACCTAAATGTCTACCTTTCCATCTATTCATTGTCAGTACTTATTGAAGCTTATTTATACCTCGCTGCTGCTTTGAAGTGAATATAAATGATTAAGTTTACACCAGCATCAAGAAATAGCCCATTAGTTATAAGTGCTGTAGAGATTTAATGGTCTATTTTTCTAATAATGGTAAAATATTTCTTGATAGTCTTGAAACTCTGGAAAGTTTGTTAACTTCATAATTTCATTTTACCATCTTATAAAATGTTTATGCATGCCTTTTGAACCAGCTTACAGCAAATAATAATCATGGGCAGTACAAATATTTATTTACATAATCAACAATATTTATTAAAGTTCCATGTGTAAAATGCATTGCATGTGTTATCAACACATAGTCTATAGCAAAATATATTTAATACTTTATGAAATATTTTTATATTATATTTATGCCCTCTTAGTTATATTTGATATGAACATACATATGTTCTGTCAAATACTATCACAGCACAAATTAATTATATATATTTTTTATTGTTTAATTTGTTGAAATCACACTATCCTTCAAAAATATTCTGTTGGCAAAAAAAGAAATCAATATATAATGGATACGATGATGTATCTTATACTAGGAAAATAGTTAATGAAAAATCTGTACTATTTTCATTTAAGAATAGGGAGAAAACAACACAAATTGTGAAATTTTGGCAATTCAGTTACTTGTTTTAAGTGTATCAATATGTTTCAATTGAAATAGAATTACATACTTCACAATTAAAATGAAAAAGTAAGATGGCAAATGTGTCTGAGGACTTGTAAACTGTGAGAGTACTCATTAAAGGCAAAAGAAATCAATACATCACAGAAAACAATAGTTCTAAATAAACTTATTGGACTGTAATGGTCCACATTATTTCTGTCTCATTATTTCTGTGACCAGTACAGTGTAAAATAAAAAAGTATGTGTTATCTCACACATTGATTTAATTCTCACTTTCTGCTTATTACCAACACCAAATGCCTCTTCTCAGCTTCCTTATGTTAAATCAGGAATAAATTATTTCTATTTAATGGAGCTTTAGTAAGGAAAAAAATAAAGATAAACATAATTATTCTGTATTATATTTTATTGTCTGAAATTTGCAGCATGCCTTCAGTGTTACCATAGCAAGTTTTATGTGTCAATTTGGCTAGGCTATAGTTTCCAGCTATTCAGTCAAATACTAATCTGGGTTTTGCAGTGTAGGTATTTTGTATATGTGATAAAGTCTATAACTAGTTGGCTTTAAGATTATCCCAATTAATCTGGGTGTGCCTGATTTCATTAGATACAAAGATTTAGGAGCTGAAGTAAAGGTTCCTGAAGGAAGAAAAAAATCCACTTATGAATAACAGCTTTAGTCATGCCTGAGATTCATCCAGCTTGCCCTTTCTTATTGTTTGCCCAAAGGACTTTGATCTTGGCTTGCCAGACCCCATAATCGAGAAAGCCAGTTATTAGCCATTTATTTAATAAATGTTTCTCCTAGTGATTCTATTTTTCAGATTGAACCCTAACAAATACAAGTGTCTTTTTAGCTGCTACATACTGTTATTTTTCCTATATTTTAGATGACATAACTAAGGTAGGATAATGTGAAGTTTGCCCAAATAAAGTATAAAAACTGGAATATTTTCCTCTTGGTGCCCCTATATTGATAGCATACAACAAAACTGCATGTTCAATATTATTTTATGCAATTATCTTTCAGTACATAGCTGTATATATTTTAGGCAAATTTTATGTTAAAAAAACATTTGTATTGGGGCGCCTGGGTGGCTTAGTTGGTTAAGCGTCCGACTTTCGCTTAGGTCATGATCTCACGGTTCGTGGGTTCGAGCCCCGCATCAGGCTCTGTGCTGACTGCCAGCTCGGAACCTGGAGCCTATTTCAGTCTGTGACTCCCTCTCTCTCTGACCCTCGCCTGCTCACGCTGTCTCTCTCTCTGTCTCCTAGAAATAAATAAACATTAAAAAAAAAAAAAACATTTGTATCTAGTACTCCTAAGATTTTCAAGAAAATATACCATACGTCCTAATTTAAATGCATGGTTTCCGTATTTTCACCCAGATCAAATCTAGGCAGTCACACATTTTCATCACATCTAAGTGGCTATTCAAATTCCCTCTAACCAACATTATAGTTATTGCTTTTAGATGGTCAAGCTCTGAAGAATATCAAGAACCAAGGAAACTGTTGAGAACTAGGGTAGTCTAGCCAAAAGCAAAAAATGAAATGAAATGAAATGAAATGAAATGAAATGAAATGAAATGAAATGAAATGAAATGAATAAGTCTAGATGGTAGATTGGCAAATCTGGATTGTTGTCACCATGAACACTGTTGAAATGGACACATTGGTTCTCTGTAAATGTTATCACTATGGAAACACTTAAGATTGCTTTACCTTTAGTGTGAAACATGTTCTACATTTCCAAGTTCAAGGCCCACCTGAAGTTTTAAATATATTTAGAAATTTCTCTAAAATGGTTGTCATATTTTTTGGTTAAAATAAGTTGCTACATAATAAACCTAAATTAACTTTTGAAATATTCTTTTTTTTAAAAATTTTTTTAATGTTTTATTTATTTCTAGGAGAGAGAGAGAGACAGCATGAGCAGGGGAGGGTCAGAGAGAGAGGGAGTAACAGACTGAAACAGGCTCCAGGCTCTGAGCTGGCAGTCAGCACAGAGCCCGACGCGGGGCCCGAACCCATGAACCGCGAGATCATGACCTGAGCGAAAGTCGGACACTTAACCGACTAAGCCACCCGGGCGCCCCTAACTTTTGAAATATTCTTTACTCCAATTTCCTTGATAATAAAGATGGCTTATTATTTTTTCCTTTTTATCCTCAAAAATCCCATACAATCTTTTTTATTATTATTATTTTAGAGAGAAAGAAAGAGAGAGTGTCTGTGTGTGTGAGCAGGAGAGAGGGGCAGAGTAAGAGAGAAAGAGAGTCTTAAGCAGGCTCCACACTTAGTGCAGAGCCCCATGTGGGGTTTGATCCCACAACCTTGTGATCATGACCTGAGCCAAAATCAAGAGTTGATTACTCAGCTGACTGAGCCACCCAGGCTCCCCCAACTATATAATCTTTCCCACAGTAAATATCAAAAAATCAATGACAAATTCAAAAACATCTTATTCTTTATATATTAAAATGTATTTTCTTTGTCATTTCTTAGTTTATCTATTTTTCATTTCTTTTTTTATTTAAAAAAATGTTTAATGTTTTATTTACTTCTGAGAGAGAGAGAAAGAGGCAGTGTGAGCAGGGGAGGGTAAGAGAGAGAGAGGGAGACACAGAATCTGAAGCAGGCTGCAGGCTCTGAAATAGCTGTCAGCACAGAGCCCGACACAGGGCTCGAACCCTCGAACTGTGAGATCATGACCTGAGCCGAAGTTGGACACTTAACTGACTGAGCCACCCAGGCACCCCCTAGTTTTCTTTTTCGGAAGTGGATATTTTGCTACTTATTTGAACTTATCATTCCTTGTCTTTTATTTTGGTTGAATCTTATTTTAATGCATTCACTTCCAGGAAAATTTTCTAAAGAAATGAAAATTTCCAGTTTCACTTATGTGCTCCTTTCCCAGTACATAATATGTATTATCATATGCTAATATATGTATATTTAAACTGCAAATTCAATGAGCCAATGTATAAACAAAGATATTATTGTTCCAAAAAACAAATGTAGAATAGATCTAATTGTATTCTAGTCATTTTAAAGAGATAAGAAATATTCTGGAACATGTTACTGTTTTCTAAATAATGACACTTATACTTTGAAAAAATGTGGTAAGAGACCTTCAGAGATCAATCCTCCTTTTTCTGTGTGTGTGTGTGTGTGTGTGTGTGTGTGTGTGTGTGTGTGACAGAGAATGTGAAACAAATCACTTCTCCCAAAAAGAATAGATGATATGTTGATAAAAGTCTTGAAGGTAAAAAAAAAAAATTGAAAATTATTCTCATACTTGACAAATCAATTACTGATTTAGTTTCTTCCATATAGCTGCCATTGTACCTAAATAATTTCATTGACTAGGTAGACTTTTAAGACTAATATCTATCAATATATCTATTTATCTATCAAAATATTATAATCTGTATCTGGTATTGTTATCAGAACATTTTCAAAGAACAGATCTTTTACCTCTTTTTTGAAAAATTTTTTATGTGTTTATTTTATTTTGAGAGACAGAGAGGAGTGGGGAGGGGCAGAGAGAGAGGGAGACACAGAATCAGAAGCAGGCTCCAGGCTCTGAACTGTCAGCACAGAGCCCGATGCAGGGCTCAAACCCACGGACTATGATATCTTGACCTTAGCCAAAGTCAGATGCTTAACTGACTGAGCCACCCAGGCACCCCAGATCTTTTACCTCTTTGGTAAGGTTTTTTTCCTAGGTATCTTATAGTTTTGGGTGCAGTTGTAAGTGGGATTGATTTCTTGATTTCTCTTTCTGCTCCTTCATTATTGGTGTCTAGAAATGCAACAGATTTCTATACATTGATTTAACCATTATAAGTTTAAATTGGTTGGGGCAGATAATAAAAATAGAATTGAATGAAAGCCTAAAAGGATTAGTTATTTGCTAAAATTAGTAAATTATCTTCTGTCAGACTGATAATCTGTCAACCAAAACAAGATTGACAGATAAAAAGATTAAGCATAATTTTAATTAAGTTAATCTTCTTAAAATGTAATAGAAAAATCAGCATAATTTTGCAAAATTAACCCAATATTAAAACTGCATATTTATTCTATACTGCTTGACTTAAATGAGTCAATACTTTATGCCCTTAACACTTAAAGAAACCATTGATTTTTTTTTTTTTGCACATTGTAGAATGGACAATTCACATTTTAAAACCTTTCAAATTTCAGACCAGTTCAATGGAAACATTAAATGAATCCTAAAAATAAGTTAAACCAAAGAGTAAGATTCTCAAACAAAATATTACAAAATAGAACAACCCTCAAAATAGAACCACCCACCAATTGCACTACTAGGTATTTACCCAAAAGATAAACACAATTTTACTTCTCATTAAAGAAATTTATCATTTAATGATAAATAAATTATCATTTATACCATTTGGAAGAAAACTTCTACATATTTTTAAAAAAATTCTTTAAAAAAGTGAAATGTGTAGAAAAATGGAAAGAAATTATTTGATGTAAAGAAATAATTTACTGGGACGCCTGGGTGGCTCTGTCCGTTAAGCATTGGACTTTAGCTCAGGTCATGATCTTGTGGTTCATAGATTCAAGCCCAGCATCAGGCTCTGTGCTGGCAGCTCAGAGCTTGGAGCCTGTTCAGATTCTGTGTCTCCCTCTCTCTCTGACCCTCCCCCGCTCATGTTCTGTCTCTGTCTCAAAAATAAATAAACTATAAAAAAATTTTTTTAAAGAATTAATTTAGCTACATGAAAGTAGAAAAGTTAAATTTTGATGTCATGTTGGGAATCTCTTTTAGGTAGTTGATTATGTGAATTTTTCTGAAGGCTGATTCATAATTTTGTCTTGAGTTTCACAGTGTTTATAGAATAATAAAAGCTTGAATTCAAGAGAGTATCAACTAATCAAATTTGAACCTTTCATTATTTATACTCATATTACTTTTCAACTTTTCTATAACTTTGTTTTAAGTTCTTCACTAATCTGGTACTTAAAGTCCACAAAAGGCTGTGCCTAAAAGGAAAGTTACAACTGAATAAAAATTTGCTAATCTGCCTGGATTGTCCAAACAAAACAGAAGAGATAGCTCTTTCTTTAATCAAAATAAAATTTTAGTCCAATGGGCCCTATTTGTTTGACAAACTAATGAATGGATAAAGAAGAAGTGGTATACATATGCAATGGAATATTACTTAGCCATCAAAAGGAATGAAATCTTGCCATTTGCAATGACGTGGATGGAGTTGGAGTGCATTATGCTTAGCATAATAAGGTAGTCAGAGGACAAATACCATATTAGTTCACTTACATGTGGAATTTAAGAAACAAAACAGATGAACATAGGAGAAGGGGGAAAAAAGAGAAAGGGAGGCAAACCATAAGAGATTATTAATTATAGAGGAAAAAACTGAGGGTTCTTGGAGTGGAGGTGGATGAGGGATTGGCTAAATGGGTGATGGATATTAAGAAGGGCACTTGTTCTATACCACTTCTTTATCCATTCATCAGCCGATGGACACTTAGGCTCTTTCCATAATTTGGCTATTGTTGATAATACTGCTAAAGCATGAGGGTCTTTGTACCTCTTTGAAGCAGTAATTTTGTATCCTTTGGGTAAATACCTAATAGTGCAGTTGGTGGGTGGTTCTATTTTGAGGGTAGTTCTATTTTTAGCTTTGTGAGGAACCTTCACATTGTTCCAGAGTGTCTGCACCAGTTTGCATTCCCAACATTGTAAGAAAGAGGGTTCCCCTTTCTCTGCACCCTCGCCAACATCTGTTGTTTCCTGTGTTGTTAATTTTAGCCATTTTGGCAGGTGTGAAGAGCTATCTCATACTAGTTTTGGTTTGTGTTTCCCTGATGGTGAGTGATGTTGAGCATCTTTTCATGTGTCTGTTAGCCACCTGCATGTCTTCTTTGGAAAAATGGCTCTTCATGTCCTCTGCCCATTTCTTAACTGGATTATTTGTTTTTTGGGCATTAAGTTTAATAAATTCTTTTTAGATTTTGGATACCTAATACTTTATCAGATATGTTTTTGAAATATCTTCTCCCATTCCGAAGTTTGTGTTTTACTTTTGTTTATTGTTACCTTTGCTGGGCAGAAACTTTTTACCTTGATGAAATTCCAATAGTCCCTATGACTGATTCAAAGAGGTTGCTGCCTGTGTTATCCTCTAGGATTTTAATGGTTTCCCATCTCACATTTAGGTCTTTCATCCATTTTGAATTTATTTTTATGTATGGTGTAAGAAAGTGGTCCAGGTTCATTCTTCTGTATTTTGCTGTCCAGTTTTCCCAACACCATTTGTTGAAAAGATGGTCTTTTTCCCATTGGATATTCATTCCTGCTTTGTCAAAGATTAGTTGACCATATAGTTGTGGGTCCAGTTTTGGGTTTTTTTTTCTTCTTCTGTTCCATTGATCTATGTGCTTGTTTCTGTGCTAGTACCATACTGTCTAAATGAGCAAAAATGATCATTTTCTTTTTATTTTAGAGAAAGAGTGTGAGCACAAGCAGGGACAGATCTTGTTGAATAAACACCTTTATTATGATATAGTGCCCTCCTTCATTCCTTTTTAAAAATATGTGGTTTAAAATCTAGTTTGTCCTTGACCTCAATCGCATCAATTTCTTACTTGACACATCCCCAAAGGCAAGGGAATCAAGAGCAAAAATGAACTATTGGGACCTCATCAGGATTAAAAGCTTCTGCACGGCAAAGGAAACAATCCATAAAACTAATAGGCAACCAGTGGAATGGTGAAAGATAGTTGCAAATGTCATATCAGATAAAGGGCTAGTATCCAAAATCTATAAGGAAGTCACCAAACTCCACACCTGAAAAACAAACAATCCAGTGAGGAAATGGGCAGAAGATATGAACAGACACTTCTCCAAAGAGGACATCCAGATGGCCAACAAACACATGAAACGATGCTCAGCATCCCTCCTCAGGGAAAGACAAATCAAAACCATACTGAGATACCACCTCACGCTGGTCAGAGTGGCTAATATGAGCAAATCAGAGGACTCTAGATGCTGGTGAAGATGTAGAGAAATGGGCACCCTCCTACACTCTTGGTGGAATGTAAACTGGTGCAGCCCCTCTGGAAAACAGTGTGGAGGTTCCTCAAAAAATTAAAAATAGAACCCCCTATGACCCAGCAATAACAGCACTGCTAGGAATTTACCCAAGGGGTACAAGAGTGCTGATGCAGATATTTATTCCGTTTCCACTTTTTCTTTCATTGTTCCTTCTGTATTCCATTGTGGTCAGAGAATATACTTTTCTATGATTTCAGGATTTTCAAATGTATTTAAAATTAGGATTCAAAAAAATCTAATATATGGTCTATTCCCAATTGTTTCATGTGTGCTTAAGACAATATATATATACTCTGTTGTTATTGTGTAGGGTGTTTTGTATAGACCTTTAGGTCCAGTGGTTTATGTTCTATCCACAATTGAAAGTGAAATATTTAAGTCTCTATTATTGTACAGAGTTTTGTTTTGTTTTGTCTTTTTTCCTCCTTTCAATCCTGTCAAGTTTGCTTCATATATTTTAGGACTTTTAGCACTATATGTTTATAGTGATTATATTTTCTTAAGTAGTTGACATTTTTTATATATGTAATTCCCTTTTTGTCTCTTGTAACAATTTTTGATAAAGTCTATTTTCCCCAATATTAATATATCTACTTCAAGTCTCTCTTGGTTACCATTTTCATTCATGTAACCTACTTGTGTCCTTGAGTCTAAAATGAATGTCAGGTATACAGCATGTAAATTGATCCTTTTTTTTTTCCATCCCTTCTGCCAATCTCTGCCTTTTAACAGTAAGTTTAATCTATTTATATTTAAAGTAGTTATAGATAATGAAGGAATTATTTATGCCACTTTGCTGTTTATTTCCTCTCCCTCTATTTTTTTCTTTATGGTTTCTTCTTCAGTGTTTCCAATAAGTCTTTCTTCTGTGCTTGATTTTTTTTCTTTGTGCTATTTTGACTTTGTCAATATTTATTTAATTAGTTATCATTTTAGTGTAGTTTAGTGTTCCTTTTGTTTTGTTTTAGCAGTTACCACTGAGATTACAGTTAATACCCTAAGTTTATACCAATCTAGTTTGAAACAATAAAATCGCAACTATATAATAGCTTATATTAACTGCGTTCCTGTACAACTCTTCTTTTCCCCTTTATGTTGTTATTGTCACAAATTACAGTTTGTGTTGCCACAAATTCAACCTGTACACTGTTTTTCATTAATATAGATTCCCATTAATGTGAAATAATAATTAGTATTTTATTCATTTTACAGCATATAGAAAACACAAAGAGGATTAGAGGTAAAAAATATAACATTAGTTTTTATATTTACCTAAGTAGAGATCTTTATTTCTTCTAGTGGCTTTGAGCTAACACTAAAGTATCCTCTTCTCTCACCATGAAGGACTTAATTTAACATTTTATATGAGGCATTCTGTTATCATCAGACTTTGTTGGCTTTTGTTTACCTGGAAATGTCTTGATTTGTTCTTCATATTTGTAGGATAGCTTTACTGAATATAGATTTTTGGTTGACAGTTTGTACTTTCAACATTTTAAGTATGTCTTCCTCTATCCTGGCTTCTATGATTTATGGTTTTTTTAAAAGCTATCAATCTTATTTGTTGGGAGCCGTTTCTGAACTCATAAGTTGAGATAGAACTCCTTGTGAGGTTAATGTAAGTTGCTTGGACTCTTACCCGTCAGATGGCAACATGCAGAGAGGCCTGGCTGGTGGCGAGAAAGAATCTTGTGTCTCTCTCATCCCTGCCTCGCTGACACCGTCCATTCTGCAGGGATCCCTGAACTGGCCTGAGTGGGACTCTGGGTACTTATTGAAAATCTCTTGTACATAATGAGTCAATTTTCTCTTACTCCTTCCAAGATTTTCTTTGGCTTATGCTTTGGACATTTTTATTTTAATGTGTTGCAAGGTGGATACCCTTCTCTTTATCATGCTTGAACGTCCTGATCTTGATTATGTAGATTCATGGTATTCATAAATTTTACGAATTTGGGGGCATTTTTATTTATATTTTTTTTTGCCACTGCTTCTGTCTGTACTCTTTATGAAACTTCTGTAATGTGTATGTAGGTGTGTGAAGAGGTTCCAAGGTCCCTTAGGCTATATATATTTTTTTCATTCTTTGTCTTTCTATACCTTTATCTATGTGACTTCAATTGCCCTGTCTTCTAGTTTGCTAATTCTTTCTTCTGCCTACTCAAGTCAGTTGTTAAACACCTCTAAATGAAAGTTTTGATTCAACCACTGTATTAAAAAAATTTTTTTTAATGTTTTTATTTATTTCTGAGAGAGAGAGACAGTGTGAACAGGGGAGGGTTGCTGGAGGCCGGCTCCAGCATGTCCAGGGGTCCCTGAAGGATGGACGGTGTCAGTGAGGGAGTGAGAGAGCCCCAGAGATTCTTTCTGATCACCAGGCAGACATCTCTGCTCTGACTGGAGTTCAACTTTATTTTATCATTAAGTGTTTGGGGGATGGCACAGAAGTGGCATTTGCTTTAGACAATGGTTTCTGATAACAAACTTCTTTGATATGTAAGAAATTTCCCAGAACATAGATATGTAGAAGGCTCATGCATAACGTTTACAATAGTGACTGATGTAGGGGATTTAGATGCCTATCCTAAGGGGAAGGGAGGCATCTTCAACATACCAAAGTTTTTAGCATATAAAGGGTGAAGTTACTTCTCTGTGGGCAGGGGTCAACAGCTTGTTTATTTAAGGTGGAAGTATCAAGAAAAACAGGTCTTTCAGGGAACACCTCTGCTCTCATAATCACAAAAGAAGAAGTTCCTCAATAGGTTCCTTCACAGGGAGTAATCAGCATATACAAGGCCAGAAAATGCTCTAAGCAGAAACAAATGGGTGAGGGTGGATATTTGCCCTTAACTCTAAATTAGGCTCTTAGTCTCAGGGCCAGACTCAATTGTCTTTGATATGCAAGGCCCATAGGAAGAGGCTTTTGACAATCATCTTTGGAAAGGCAAGGACATGCCTTTCCTTATGATCAATCTGTGTGGGGAATATCGGTCTGATCTGGAATATTGTGAGACTTGGTCAATACCAGCATCCTCATTTACAAAATGAGCCAGTAGTAGCAGAAGGAGATACCAGTTTCCTTGCTGTGACTGCCATCCAGAGAGGCTGGTGTGACTCCTGGCAGAGGGTCAGAGAAGGAGGGAGACACAGAATCCGAAACAGGCTCCAGGCTCTGAGCTAGCTGTGAGCACAGAGCCTGACACGGGGCTTGAACCCATGAACCGTGATATCATGACCTTAGCCAAAGTCAGATGCTTAACCAACTGAGCCAGCCAGGCTGCCCCCACTGTATTTTTTAGAACCAGAATTTCTTTTTGGTTTATATCTATAATTTTATTTCTTCATTATTCATATTCTTTACTTTTCATTTTCTTGATTTCCTTTATTTATTTGTCAATGGTTTTATTTAGCCTTCCAAGCATATTTAAGATTGTTAACTTAAAATCTTTGTCTGTTATGTCCAATACCTGAACTTCCTCTGGGATAATTTTTCTTTCTTTCTTTCTACCTGTGAATGGGCTATATTTCCTCCTTATATGATATATATTTTTTTTCTTATTGAGAAGTAGACATTTTGAATAATATGATAACTCTGGAATTCAGATTTTCTGTTTCCCAGGAATTGCTAGTGTATCAATGGATGGTTTCAGTAGTCTATTTATTAGTGACTTTTTTACTTATGCAAGGACTATATTCCTTGTTCTGTATGATCACTTATCTCTCTTCTGTTATATCTATAGTCATCTAGTGACCTGACAGAGATTTCCTTCAATATCTAGGTATAGTAAGGAGAGAGAAAGATAAGAAATGTTCTGTTTCTTTAAATTACCTCTAACAGTTGGTACCCAGGATGTTAGATTAGGCTGAGGAGACAGAAACAATGGGCATTTCTTGCACCGGTCTCTCAGTGAACCACCAAGCAGATCAAATAAATAACATTGATCCTTGGAGGATAAAGTTCTATTGCCCAACCTTGCACCAGCAAGCCACACAAGAAATTCAAGTCAAATTCCTCATAGCTGCCTGCCATGAGTCTGGGCCTTGGAGACAGTAGTTGCTATACTAAATACTGAAATTAACCAAAGTTAACAACTTTTTTTCTTCATCAAACACCCCTTTTGATACTGGAAGTGTTCAACTTGAATCAAGGGTTTTAAATTAGTTGGTTCTGATGATTCTTATTTGCTCAATTCTTGCTTCCATGGTGGCTGTGATTCCTGGAACTTCCTACTCTCATCATTTATTTGATCTTTTTCAATATTTATGTAATACTTTCATTAATATAACAGAATGAGCAATATTACATTTTATTTTTTATATTTTTAATTAAATTACAGGTAGTAAATATACAGTGTAATATTAATTTCAGGTAATATTACATTTTATTTAAAAAATAAACTGATTTTAAAATAATTTGCCTGTTTTTAAGTTAGTACTATGTAAATGTTAAAATAACATAACAAATAACCAAATTATGTCAACAGCCATTCTTCAACATAAGAAGAATTAGTACCTAAATAACTGTTTCAAGACTACATTACAACATAATGTTTTGTTTATAGTCTTTATAAGTATTTTTCCAGCTGTGAGAATGGGTGGTTATTTTCTTTTTTCATATATCTCTTCATCCATGAATCCAGATTTTCAAATATGTTAGTAGATCGATATTAAAGGTATTTTTGTTTTTCTATAATTTTTTCTATAATTATGAAAAAAACAAAATCTCAATATATTGAAATACAAACTGACACCTACCCTCGATTCTTTTTTGTGTGTTTGATAACTTTCTCTGCTATATTCATTACTAGTCTTGTGTTGTTGTTTTTTATAGGAAGGTTTATGCATACTCAGGTTACCAGGATCTTTAATTTTTTGAAACTATGTGGCTGTTGACCAGAGAAATGGGCCCCAGACAGAGAATATAATTCAGATTCATTTTTTGCTCTCAAGACTGTGGATATTGCCTATAATTCTAGCTTTAAAAGTGGTTATAGAAGAGAAAAAGATAATTTCGCATTTTCTCCACCATCAGTGGCCTCCCTTCCCTCCCCCACCCCTATCTCTCACTTCTGTAGAAGCCAGAGAATGTCGTTAGTTTTGAGCACCAGTAGTATAATGAATATATATTTCAAAATCAGGGTTTTTTTTCTTCCTTACGATAAGATATACCCTTTGATCTGAAATTTAGTTCTCTCATTAGAGTTCCCAATGGAGGGAATTGTTTCTCTGCTTTAATTTAAAAATTTCTGTCCTATCCATTTAGGTTCTCAACACAAGGAGGAAATACATATATTGTTGACTTGTCTATATGGTTCCTTCGTAGATTTCGTTTTCTCTGTTGTTAGTTGATTTTTTTTTCTTTCCTGCATTCCCTATGACAATCTCAATTCTGCCTTCCAAACTGCCTTCGGAATATAACTTGCAACATCAACTCTTCCCTGAATTTCCATCCTACCCAGTGACTTATAGATTTCAGACATGCCAGCCCCCAAAATAAGATGAGTCATTTCCTTAAACTAATCTCTCTCTCTGTTGATGGATAGATAGATTGCTACAGATACACATATATAGGTATATTCACATATATGTGCACACATATATGATATATAGATATATTTACATATCATTTGTGTGTGTATACACACATACATACATCTTATTGATTCTGTTTCTCTGACAAAATCTAATACAGCATATCTCTTTCTTTCTCCCCCTTCCTCTTTTCTCTGTCCTTCCCGTTCTCTCTCCATGACATCAGCACTTTGCTGCTAGAACTATAGATTATTATCCTAGATTGAAAACACCCTGGAATATGACAATCCCTGATACTCATTCAGTGTGTTGTTCAGTGAGCTGCCGCAATAATATATAGAGGTAGAGTATAATTGAGGAGTTTTATTTAAACTATTAAATTATATAATCTGTTTCCTTCAGATTCTGTTTGATTTCCTTAAAATGATTTTTTAAAATCTATATGAGTTTATTTCTCAACAGTGCTCTAAGGAATAGGTTAGACATTTTGCTGCAATATGCCCAGAAAAAAATATTTTATACTTTAGCCAAAACTTTTTGAACATTATATCACCAGATTGTTTCAGTTACACGAAATGTGTCTATGTTTGAGTTTTGTGGCTAAGAGTGAGAATAAGAAAGTCAGTAACAGAATTCACTCCATTTTGAAAAAAAAATCATTATGAAACACATGACAGCTATTATATTTGAAATATTGCCTAATTTAAACATAAAACCAACCCGCTTAAGAAATGGAGCATTTATTTATTGAACCTCTGGTTCTTTAGAAAGTGTTATACCTAGATCGCAGTATCCTCACCGACCAGAGACCACCAGGGAGACCAAGGGACAAAGGCAAAGGGCTTTATTACGGGCTTCAGCTCGCGCTCACAGACTTCACCAATGCCATGGATCCGTGCTGAGAGCCCTGAACAAGGACAGAGTAGGGTTTTTATGGGGTTTGAGACGGGGGAGTTACAGAAGTTGTGACATGGGAACAGTGATCCAATCAATTATTCAACATCATTGACAGCGGGTTTGACCATACACATTGTCTAGAGTATTCATTACTTTTGGCAGGATCCAATTACAACATTTAGAGTACCTTTAAATTCAACCAATCACAGAGCGAGCCTAGGGTCTTGTTCGGCGACTGACAGGTTAACTTTAACATTAGGTAACAGGGTCCTATCTATAGTGTCTATCTCCAGGTCTCTCCCTTAATAATGTGGAGGGTGGTCGCTGGACTTTCCTGATTGGGTGTTGCAAGGGTGGTTACTCCTGCCTTGGGCAATGTGTAACTGCCTGATAGTTTCGGGAAAGCTGAAACTCAGGCCGAAACTCAGGCCTTCTAGTTTAGAGGGGAAACTTAAAGCCTGTCATGGAGTCAGTTTGGTTTAGACCTTTAGACTTGTGGCCTTACACTTTCAACCCTTATACTACATAGAAAGTGCCTCAAAATGTTTCATATGGCTATACGAAAGCTAAGGAAAATACAACTGCTTTAGGAATAAAGTTAGGATAAAATTTTGTGACCTTGGATTTGATTGAGATATTTTAAAGAGCATACAAAAAAAGAAACATCAAAAAATTAATCTTTATCAAATAGACTCCATAAAAATTAAAATGTTTTGCTGTTCAAAGATACTCGTAAGAAAATGAAGACAAATTACAATTTTGAAGAAGATACTTGCAAATCATATATCTTATAAATTAGCTGTAAACAGAATAAACAAAAAGCTTCTAAAATTTAATCATAAGAGAACCCATTTTTTAATGGGGACCAACTTTTCAGGCATTTAATCAAAAATGTATCCCGATGGCAAATAAATACATGAAAAAACGTTCAACATTATTACTCAACATTTAATGCAAATCGAAACCATTATGTGGCATCACTTTGTATATAGAATAGATACAATTTTAAATGTTGAAAATATCAGGTATTTGCAAAAATGCATAAAAGATAAAATGTTCACACTCTGCTGACAAGAATGAAAAAACAGTCTCTTTTTGAAACAGTTTGGCAGTTTTCTTAAAACTACATGTGTCAGATGGCCCACATGTCCCGCTCTTAGGGAGTTATATAAAAGTAATAAAAATATATCAATACAAAGATTTGTATTCAAATATCCCTGTTCTAAAAAATTATTCATAATGACCATTTTTAGAAACAACAGGATACATTAACTGAAGTCTTGATTTATAAGCTAATTTTACATATCCATACACTAAAATATTACTTAAAATTTAAAAGAATAAATTACAGTTACACACAGCAACATAGTAAATCATAAAAGCATTATTTTCAGTGAAAGAAGTCTGATACAAAAGACTATATTCTGTATGATTCCACTTACATTAAATTCTATAAAAGGCAAAACCATTTTGACAGAAAACAAATGATTAGTTTCCATTGCTAGATTGGGGTCGGGAGGCAGCAATGGCAATTTTGTGTCATGATCAGGGTAGTGGTTATGCAACTGTATATATCTGTCAAAACTCTTGGAGCTGACCACTTAATATTAATGAATATTTTGTGTGTAAGTTAAACCTCAATAATGCTGCTTGAAAACAAAAGAAAAATGTTCATCGACTAAACATCATAATTCAAATGCCAAATTGTCAGAACAGACGAAAAAAGCAAAACTCAACTACATGATGCCTGTAAGAAACGTGCTTTAAATATAAATATAAAATGGATCCTATGTGTATCATACAAATAGTAAGAAGTCATTACTTAAATATTAGATGTTTTCAAAATGAGGTATTAAAGAGGTTGAGAGCAACATTTACCAATGATAAAAAGTCAATTTATTACTAAGATATAAACTTCATATGTAAATTAATATGAGAATTGAAAAATATATGGAACAAAACTTGATAGACATAAAGGGAGATATAGCCAATTCCAAAATCACAGTTAAGATTTTACCATCCCCCTCAGCAATTAATAGATCAATTAGATACACTTGTGCAAATACCTGTTTTTAAAGTGCAAATACCTATGTTTTTAAAGTTTATTGATTTATTTTGAGAAAGAGAAAGAGTGAGAGCAGGAGAGGGGCAGAGATAGAGGGAGAAAGAGTATTCCAAGCAGGAGCCTGACATGGGGCTCCATCTCACCAATCGTGAGATCATGACCTGAGCTGAAATCAAAAGTCAGCAAGCTTCCCAGACACACCTGCAAATACCTATTTATTTCAATAGCACTGCCAACCCCTTGAATTAATTGATATTTACCAGACTAAATATTCTTTTCAGGTGCACATACTATAGTCTCTAAGATAGAACATATGCTAGGCAAAACAATCAGTTTCAATAAATCTGAAAGGACAAAATTCATATGGAGTTATCTGACCACAACTGAATTAAATTAGGTAACAATAAATATATAGGAAAATCCCACATATTCCAAAATTTTAAAACACCTTTTGTAAGGCCACAAGTCTAAAGGTCTAAACCAAACTGACTCCATGACAGGCTTTAAGTTTCCCCTCTAAACTAGAAGGTCTGAGTTTCGGCCTGAGTTTCAGCTTTCCTGAAACTATCAGGCAGTTACACATTGCCCAAGGCAGGAGTAACCACCCTTGCAACACCCAATCAGGAAAGTCCAGCGACCACCCTCCACATTATTAAGGGAGAGGCCTGGAGATAGACACTATAGATAGGACCCTGTTACCTAATGTTAAAGTTAACCTGTCAGTCGCCGAACAAGACCCTAGGCTCGCTCTGTGATTGGTTGAATCTAAAGATACTCTAAATGTTGTAATTGGATCCTGCCAAAAGTAATGAATACTCTAGACAATGTGTATGGTCAAACCCGCTGTCAATGATGTTGAATAATTGATTGGATCACTGTTCCCATGTCACAACTTCTGTAACTCCCCCGTCTCAAACCCCATAAAAACCCTACTCTGTCCTTGTTCAGGGCTCTCAGCACGGATCCATGGCATTGGTGAAGTCTGTGAGCGCGAGCTGAAGCCCGTAATAAAGCCCTTTGCCTTTGTCCCTTGGTCTCCCTGGTGGTCTCTGGTCGGTGAGGATACTGCGATCTGGGTATAACAAGAGTTGTTTTTGTTGTTGCAGTTGTTGTTTTATATAGTAAGAAACCATCCATATGTTAGTAAATGTTTTTCAGATTAGTGTGTTCCTCTTTTACTTTGAAACGCCCAAAGTTCGAGAGACCCCAAAAACAGACCACCAGAGACCAGAGTCAAAGCCAATCGGCAAGGGTCGTTTATTTGCAGGTTCGAACCTGGACCTCCGCGCACTCGTCGCCGGTGACGCTGAGAGGCCCCGAACAAAGTCTTTGCAGCCTTTTTATAGACAGGAGTAAACAAGTCGTGGGGAGGGACAGGGGATCTCTATGGTTACAGGTTTGTCATTGGTTGATATTTAAATGTGAACATATACCACATTTGATTGGTTCCCACCATCAGGTTTTTGGCGGGATCCAATTACAACATTTAGGATACCTTTGAATTTAGACAATCATAGAGCGAGTCTAGGGTCTTGTTCGGCGACTAACAGGTTAACTTCTCTCTCCCTAGGCCCCTCCTTCAGTAAGGCGGAGGGTGGTTGCTGGCCTTTCCTGATTGGGCGTTGCCAAGGTAGTGTGGTGGAGTGATGTGGTGGGCAGTTTCTTCGGCCTTGGGCAGTGTGCAGCTGCCTGATAGTTCCGGGGAGGCTGAAACTCAAGCCTTAAGCAATGGTACAGAAGCGGAAGGAGCTAGTTAGGTTTTAGTTTCCCGTAGTGCAAGCACTTGTACAGAAGCAGAAAAGCTGGTTGAGTTTTTGGTTTAGTTTGTCTAGGCCCCTCACTCTAAGGAGCCGGCACCAATGCAAGTACAAAAGGGCCTTTATTCCAAGCTTGAGTAGGGGCTCACCCAGCCTGCTGGTGTCATGGCAGCAAGGTGAAGCCAAGAACAATAGCGAACAGGGTTTTTAAGGAGTAAGGGATGGGGGTGTTACAGTACATGTAGCATCATCACATAAGCACCAGTTACAATTACAGCTTTGACCATTCAGTGTCTGTGAGGTGTTCATTCCTTTTGGTGGGACCCAATCATGACTTTTGAGAATCCTTTGAAAATGACCAATTGTGAGGTGAGTTCAAAGGGCCCATGTGGGGTTCAGACAAGCAGTGAGAAATTGGCTAGTTTGTATCTGCAGTTTCCAGCCTTGACTCAGACCATAGGAATGTTTCTTTTTTTTTTTTTTTTCTTTTTGATTAGCTGAACTGAGGGCGGTCTGAGGATGGCTTTAGCCTTGAACAGTCTGAGGCTTTTCCTGGGACTGGGACTGGGGCTACGTGCAGCCCGAGGTTTCTCTTAATGGAGGACTTAATTTTTGGCTCTTCAACTTAAGACACAACAGCAGTACAGTTTGCTGGGGAAGATAGAAATCAGGCAAAATATAATTTGTGTTACATGAAAACACTAAACTGCATGTGATAAGAGTCTACAGAAAGTAGTGACAAAATAATGGTCATGTGAAGGAAACAAAATAAGCATCTGCTTTCTTAATTTTGAAATATGTTTGTGCTATTTTTGATGATTTTCTAAAATATTACAAAACGTTGTTTATGTCATAATAAAGAGCAAATGTCAGCTGTAAAGAGCAAATATCAATTTGTAAGCCTCAAAAAGGACTAAAAATAAATATTTTTATTTGCATTGTCTTGGTAAGCTCCTTCAAACATAATTTTAAAGACTCGTAGTACACTGAACTTATTCCCATGAGATTAGTTTGGGAAGCACTTTTATTTATAAAGAAAGCCATTTATACAATCTAATACCAACTAAATCCTTAAAGGATTCTGCATAATACTGTTGGAGGCCAGCTCCAGCAGGTCCAGGGGTCCCTGAAGGATTGACGGTGTCGGCAAGAGAGAGAGTGAGAGAGCCCCAAGATTCTTTCTGATCACCAGGCAGGCATCTCTGCTCTGACTGGAGCTCAACTTTATTTTATCATTAAGTGTTTGGGGGACGGCACAGAAGTGGCATTTGCCTTAGACAATGGTTTCTGGTAACAGACTTCTTTGATATGTAAGAATTCCTGGAACATAGATTTGTAGAAGACTCATGCATAACTTTTACAAAAGTGATTGAGGTAGGGGATTTAGATGCTTATCCTAAGGGGAAGGAAAGCATCTTTAACATACCAGACAAAGTTTTTAGCATAAAAAGGGTGAAGTTACTTCTTTGTGGGCAGGGGTTAATAGCTTGTTTGTTTAAGGTGGAAGTATCAAGAAAAACAGGTTTTTCAGGGAACACCTCTGCTCTCATAATCACAAAAGAAGTTCCAAAATAGGTTCCTTCACAGGGAGTAATCAGCATATACAAGGCCAGAAAATGCTCCAAGCAGAAACAAATGGGTGGGAGTGGATATTTGCACTTAACTCTAAATTAGGCTCTTTGTCTCAGGGCCAGACTCAAGCCCTCTTTATTATGTAAGTCTTGGATCTGCAAGGCCCATAGGAAGAGCCTGTTGACAATCAACCACAATGCTTTCATCTGAAGTCTCTTTGGAAAAGGCAGGGATATGCTTTTCCTTATGAGGTATCTGTGTTTGGAATATTGGTCTGATATGGAATATTGTGAGGCCTGGTCAATACCAGCAGGCTCATTTCCAACATGAGCCAGTAGTAGCAGAAAGAGATAACAGTTTTCATTTCTTATGGCAGGAGCTGTGCAAACACTACCATTTCCTTGCTGTGACTGTCATCCAGCAAGGCCAGTGCGGCTCCTAGCATAATACAGCACTAAAAAGTACTGCATTTATACTGCCGATTTCTATGCAAAGCAACAGAAAATGGGTCATTGGAAGAAACTAATCTATACTTATTCCTAAATTTAATTTTCTGAAGGCTTAGAATCACTTGTATTTAAATTGACTGACATTTTCAGTTTTTCCAACTGTTAGCAATATAAAATTGCAGATCACAAAATCGTGTTTTCTTTAAAAGATAAGAAAACACATTTTCTGAATCTTCTCAGAGTAAATATATTTCAAAAAGGCCTTACTGCCATTCCTACTTTTATCTCAAAATGTGTTTTGGATTTATAGCTATCATCTACTATCTTTTGCTTTCACCAACTTAGTGATTCCTACTAAGTGTAAATACATGAAGTTTTGTCCATTTCACTCATTATGAAGCACCGTATCATTACTACTACAAGTAAAGTTGAATGAATCTTTTATATTTTACAGTAAAGATCATTGTAGTTCAAAACTCTTGCATTTATAACTTCTTGAATTTTATCTATGTCATTCTACTTGTTTTTTAAATTTTAAAACTACAAAATGAGACAATTCCATTAGTGACCCTCTCTCTCTCTTTTTTAAGTTTACTCATTTATTTTGAAAGAGAGAGCGAGCTAGTGAGCAGGGGAAGGGCAGAGGAAG
Source organism: Hyaena hyaena (assembly GCF_003009895.1). Lineage (NCBI taxonomy): Eukaryota > Metazoa > Chordata > Mammalia > Carnivora > Hyaenidae > Hyaena > Hyaena hyaena. The sequence goes on along the minus strand of NW_024080955.1, from coordinate 1,303,007 downwards.
AGAGAGGGAGAGAATCCCAAGCACACTCTGCAATGTCAGTCCAGAGACCAATGTGCAGCTCTAAATGATGAAGTTTTGATTGATGGGGGAGGCGGGGTGGCAGTCCAAAGAATTCTTGAAGATGTCTTTGGAGTAAAAAGGGGATTTTATTAAAGCATAGGGACAGAACCCATGGGCAGGAAGAACTGCACTACAAGTGTGTGTGTGTGGTGGGGGAGGACATTTTATGGAGGAAAGTGGAGATGAAGTCGTGAGGGAGTTTCCAAAGAGACTTTCACAGGCTAGACTTACTGGAGGCCAAGCTTTTGTTAAGCTAAAGTTGTTGTTTTTTGTTTTCTCTACCAAAATATTAACATTAAGGTAGTAGGGAGATTTTAGACTCTAGCCTATTGATGGCATTGCCTTTTTTTGGTAAACTGGTGGAGACTCTTATTAGTTTGACTTTTGTTTTTAGTCCTTTCCCATTTTTGGGTAGTCAGTAGTTTCCAAGGAAAATCATATATGTCCGATGGTAGGGGTGGGGTGGGGGGCTGTTTGCTGCACTTTGCCCTCAGCTTGCCCCACACTTCCTCATCATAATGACCTGAGCTGAAACCACGAGTTCCTATCCAACCAAGAGTTGGATGCTTAACCAACTGAGCCACCCAGGTGCCCCTCCATTAGTGTCCCTCCTACATAGTGCTTTGCCTCTTACGGCTCATAACTACCACTATAATCTACATGTTACATTATTGCCTTTTCTCAAAAAATTTTATAAAATGTATTTTAATAATTTTATTTTAACCAGTTAAGACATGGAATCAATGAGAATATTCTGTCGGTAAAATGTTTGTTAATCTTTCAATAAAGTACATTTGATACAGACTCACCCACCTCAGAGAGATCTAGACTAGATTTAGAACAATTTAAGTAGATATTCATTTTAAATTGAAGTAATCCACTAAAAACTTGACCAAAATTAACCAATATTGATCCTTTTGATATTACCCACCAAAGTTAGAGAAATCAGAATTAATGCATACTGATGCATTCCCATAACTAATGGAATAATTTAATAAATTATATTATGAATAAATCCATTATGAATGGAAAATTGTCATTACAGCTAGCTTCTGGGAACAATAGTAGTTAATATTCTCTAATTTAATATATGTTATCCAATAAAAATAGTTTGCACCGTAGTCTGGCTTGAAATCTCATCAGAATTCATATATATTCCTTACTGACATTGCACAGTCCTTGTAAAGTGATTCTGAAGAGTCTCTTGTTTATTTGTTGGTTTGTTTGTTTTATAAAAGGAGAGACCTCATAGATCAAAGTGAAAAAGAAAATATAAAAAAGAACAAACAAAAAATATACAGAACAAAAATTTGTAATCTAAGCAATTCTTTTAGTGTAGCCTTTTAAAAGATCATGAGCTGGTACCAAGGTCTAGGTATATTTTTCTTACATATCTTTTACTTGCAATAAATCCTTTACCTATCCCAAGGAGGTAGGGAAAAAAAAGGACACATATCATTTTTAATAGGGTTTCATAAAAAGTAGAAAAATATATTTATATTTTTGTAAGCTCTACTTTTCATGTGTACTCCATAGAAAACCAAATGATGGGATAAAGTGCTATTTGATATGGGTAAAGATGATTTAGTCAGTTGACTATATTATTAAATTAAAAAAGGAGAAAGCATCAAGCATAGAACTTGAGGTAGGAAAATCACGGAGCAGTAAATGAGTTAATGTATGTAGTTTCATATTTATAAACTCACAGAATGTTAGAATAGGGAGAGACCTTTGAAAATATGTTATTTCACAGATTAGGGAATTTTTGCCATTTGCTCAATACATTTTGGTGATTAATTTGATGTGTTTTTTAACTTGTATAAGCAAACTACTTTCTATTATTTTTCATGATAAATAACAGAAAGATGAGTAGAAAATTCCAATGGCTCCTCTTCAAAAAAAGTGTTCAACTTTAGCCTTATTTATTTTATAAAGATAGTGGTAGATGAAGACAAACTTGGTTAAAAATAAATATTTTTCAGGTGCAACAGGATGGCTCAGTCAGCTGAGCATCCAACTTTGGTTTCTGCTGAGGTAATGATCCCAGGGTTGTGGGTTCAAGCCCTGCATTAGGCTCTGCACTGAGCATGGAGTCTGCTCTAGATTCTCTCGCTCTCTGTCCTTCTCCCCTGGTTGTGCTCTCTCTCTTTCTCTAAAATTAAAAAAAAAAAAGAAAGAAAATGAGCATTTTCCATCAAGATTGTATGATACTGTCACAAAAACAGACACATATATCAATGGAACAGAAGAAAAAACCCAAAAATGGCTCAACTAATATTCGACAAAGCAGGAAAGAATATCCAATGGGAAAAAGACAGTCTCTTCAAAAATGTTGTTGGGAAAACTGGACAGCAACATGCAGAAGAATGAAACTGGACCACCTTCTTACACCATACACAAAAATAAATTCAAAATGGATGAAAGACCTAAATGTGAGATGAGAAACCATCAAAATCCTAAAGGAGAACACAGGCAGCCACCTCTTGGAATCGGCCATAGCAGCCTCTTAGTAGACACACCTCTGGAGGCAAGGGAAACAAAAGCAAATATGAACCATTGGGACTTCATCAAGGTAAAATGTTTCTGCCCAACAACGGTAACAATCAACAAAAATAAAAAGCAATCTTTGAAATAAATGGGAGAAGATATTTGCAACTGACATATCTGATACAGGGTTAAGTATCCAGAATCTATAAAATATTTGTCACATTCAGTGTCCCCCCAAAATAATCCAATTAAGAAATGGGGAGAGGATATGAAGAGCCACTTTTTCAAAGAAGACATGCAGGTGGCTAACAGACACATGAAAAGATGCTCAACATCACTCACTGTCAGGGATATACAAACCAAATCTAGTATGAGATACCGCTTCACACCTGTCAAAATGGCTAAAATTAACAACACAGTAAACAACAGATGTTGGTGAGAATGCAGAGAAAGGGGAATCCTCTTACACTGTTGGTGGGAATGCAGACTGGTATAGCTCTCTTGAAAACAGTATAGAAGTTCCTCAACAAGTTAAAAATAGAACTACCCTAAAATTAGAACAACCCAGCAATTGCATTACTAGGTAGGTATTTACCTTTTTAAATTTTTTTTAATGTTTTATTTATTTCTAGGAGAGAGAGAGAGAGAGACAGTGTGAGCAGGGGAGGGTCAGAGAGAGAGGGAGTCACAGACTGAAACAGGCTCCAGGCTCTGAGCTGGCAATCAGCACAGAGCCCGATGCGGGGCTCGAACTCACGAACCGTGAGAACATGACCTGAGCGAAAGTCGGACGCTTAACCGACTGAGCCACCCGGGCGCCCCGGTATTTACCCTTTTAAAAGGGGTACATACTTTAGCAACATTATCAACAATAGCCACATTATGGAAAGAGCCTATGTGTCCACATCGACTGATGAATGGATAAAGAGATATGGTGTGTATACACACACACACACACACACACACACACACACACACACACAGGAATATTACTCAGCCATAAAAAGAATTTAATTTTGCCATTTGCAATGATGTGGATGAAGCTAGAGTGTATTATGCTAACCAAAAGAAGTCAGAAAGAGAAAAAGCAAATGCCATATACTTTCTTTCATGTGAAATTTAGGAAACAAAACAGATGAACATACAGGAAAGGGAAAAAGAGAGAGGAAGGCAAACCCTAAGAGACTCTTTACTTTACAGAAAAAATTGAGGGTTGCTGGAGGGGAGGAGAGCAGAGGGGGATAGATTAAATGGGTGTTGGGTACTAAGGAGGGCACTTGTGATGAGCACTGGCAGTTATATGTAAGTGATGAATCATTAAATTCTATCCTAAACCAATATTACTGTTACGTTAAATAAAAAGAATTTCAATTAAAATGAAACAAAAAATAAATATAATAAACATTAAACTGAAAAATTGAGGATTTTCCTTTGAAACCAGCCATAGAAAAAACTTACTATCTTTTATCTTTGAATTAGTCTATCATTTGAGATAAAAACTTTTTAAATTATCTAGTTAAGGGTAAATCATAGTAATATGAGAAATGACATTTAAAAATTAATAATGAAAATTTCAGTGTAACCCAGAATATATAATGGAACAATTTATGGAGTAAGTAGGTAGAATATATAGACTCAAAAACTCTCCAAAGGCTTACTTTAATTCTAGACTGGAAGTGGAATGGAGAAAACGTGTTATTTTCCTAAAATATGAAACCAAATAATTCCAGATGATTATTCCCATTCACATAGGCTAGTTTTGATCACATTTCAAAATTAACTTTAAAAAAGAGCTAGATAAAGCTTCGTTGTAAGCACAATTATATATAAAATAGATGTAGCCTTAGGTTTATAGATATATAGGTACAGATATAATTTTTAAGAATCTCCAAATCTCTAAAACAAGGAACTTTATTGTATCACATAACTTTCTCTAAATTCGTGACTATATTTATGGGAAAAAATATTTTCAACTCCAGTATAGTTAACAGGAAAATTTTAAGACATAAACTTTCTTACTATCTTGAGAAATCATGAAGCCTGAGCTTTATTCCCTTATTTTCTATACACATTTTATTGTATTTAACTCTCCTTCCTCTAACCATGTCTAATATTTCAGCTGAAAATCTACAAACACTTGGTGTGTGCTAAAGCATTCTGGGTGCCTTTTCCTCAGAGCTCTCACTTATGGTACTATACAGAATAAAATATACTCCTTTTGCTGAAAGCAGAAAACAAAAATTTCTGTTAAAATTTTTGAATCAACCTGATTATTGCTACTGTGTCACAGTTTGCCCTTATATTAGATTTCAACCAAATTCAATTACACAGTGTGCTCCTTGCTGCCATGGGATGAATGGCAGGACAAAGATGAATGAACACAACTGGTGCAATTGATTGATCCCAACATGCCTGCAGGTTGATTAATGTGTCTAGGAGCAAAATGAAAAATAGTATTCATCTGTAACTACTGGCCAATTTTTTAAATTAACTGAAAATTTCATGAAATGTATGCATTTAATAGAATTTTCTTTAATATTTTGAGAATGCTAAGCAAATATATAGAACTATTTTTATTTAAATGGATACTTTAAAGCAAAGGATTTGTCCTAGGTACTTCGATTTTTAATACTTATAACATATATTTGTTACAAAATGATAAAATGTATATAATAATAATGAGGATATAAACATAATTCAAAGGAGAAAATGGCAATGTATATGAATTTCAAATGTTTTTATGTATAAAAGTTGCTATTGTATTAATGGGCACTGCTGGTACTTAAAATGGCAACCTTTTTTCACAGTTTAATCTTTAAGTTAAAAAGTCTTTATTAACATTATTATTTTTATTTTATATAATTTGTACTTAAGTATAGCATGATTACAATAAATATAATTTTGTATTCAACGTATTTTAATATACATGATTATAGAATTCAGAAGAGTTCTATGAAGGTATATGATATCTATTGTACGATAGAGTAATAAATCTTTAAATTATCTGTTAGAAATCTAATCCACTAAGGATAATTAAAAGCAGATAAGGGGGGCGGGGTGGAGCACCTGGGTGGCTTAGTTGGTTAATTGTTCAATTTCAGCTCAGGGTCATGATCTCGAAATTTGTAAATTCAAGCCCCTTGTCTGGCTCTGTGCTGACAGCTCAGAGCCTGGAGCCTAGTTTGGATTCTGTGTTTCCCTTTTTCTGCCCTTTCCCTCTATCAAAAATAAATAAACAAAAAAAATTTTAAACAGATGATGGGTTTATTTATAATAAATGATAAGATGTTAAACACTAAGAGTTTAAATCTGGTATTCCAGGTCAACAATGTTGTCAAAGAACTAGGTCCTTCAGTCATTAGCATGCAACTTTAATTCTCTTGTTATTGGAGTCTTCCATAGGTCTTACATACACATTTCTGGCCAGATAGATCAGAAAGACATAAACAGTCTTTATTGTGTGCTTTTCCTCTTTATTCTTTGGGAAGCTAAACCCTCCCCAGTTTCCTAGCTCAGCCCTAAGGATTTCCACTTATAGGGTAAGACAGTAACAGTGGATTTGAGCATGTTTGTAAGTGATTTGTTATGATTATGTTACATGGGCAATCTTGTCAGTGAGAGGGTTGGGATTTTTTTTTTAACTTTGACAATTAATTAACAAATATATTTGATTGTTAATTTTACCTGAATTTCATCACACAATGTAATAACCTTGATCTACTAAAAAATTGTTGTGAAATCTCATTTCTATTCTAGTGCTTCTGTTACAAAAGTGACTAGTGTATAAGTTATGGGTCCTGCAGCAAGCAAGCTTATAATTTATCCATATCTCTATTAGTGGAAGCAGGGCCCCCAAAGGCCTCTGCTTTAAGCTATTCTGTATTATAATCAGATGGAACTTTGATAAAATTGACATGCTAGCTTCTTATTCAGAATTTATGTGACACATGACCATATCCAATTTGTAGATAAGATATAATAGAAAAAAGGAACTTCACATGCCACAATTCAGCCTTTGGCTTCGCATATATGCATAGTATGCATTGGAATTCTAATATCTTTGAGAAATATTTTCTACACATTAATCGGATTCCCTTTTTTTGGAGGGGGGGATTTAATAAAGTTAGCTGCATCATAATTTAAGCAAGGGTCATGACCATTATGTCTTAGTTCTTAAGAATACTTCTATGAAAGAGAAAATACTAACAATAAGCTCCTTATTAACCCACTAATAAATGAAAATTGATTCTAGAAAAAGGCTCTGTTCTGGACTAAGTATGTCTTACTGTAAAGGGCTTGACAAATAGAGGCCTTGAGCAGTTAATTTCAAGATAGTAAAGTTACAATTACTGTAAATAGTTAAGAAAATACTCATATATTTTTTCTATTCTGTATTTGATTTTTGCTTTTGCTTTTGTCTCCCTTTCTTCCTCCTCTTTCTGTCTTTTTTTTCTTCTTTTCCTTTTTTCTTCTTTTGGTAGTCTAAAGTTGAAAGCAAATTGTTTTCTCAAGTTTTATTTTTTTCTTGATCATTTTTAGATTGCACATTCTATGTGATTTAATTTGAATACACTGGATTGTGGTCTGATTAAAATATGTGTAATTTGGTATTATTTTTAAGTCACAATTTTATTCATATTTGATGTGAAATCTTGAAATCTTTATAATTACTGAGTTGAACTAGGGATGTATTATGTTTTTATCAAGAAAATAAAGAGTAAAAAACATTTTAACTTTACATGTAAATAATGCTATTTTCATGTAGGTTTTTAGATTTGCATGGTTAATGTCCAATAGGAAAACAAATGGATTAAGAAAATAGATTCAGGGGTGCCTGGGTGGCTCAGTTGGTTAAGCGTCCGACTTTGGCTCAGGTCATGATCTTATGGTTGGTGGGTTCAATCCCTGCGTCAGGCTCTGTGCTGATAGCTCAGAGCCTGGAGCCTGCTTCGAATTCTGTATCTCCCACTCTCTCTGCCGCTCCCCCACTCATTCTCTGTTTCTCTCTGTCTCAATAATAAATAAACATCAAAAAAAATTTAAAGAAAAGAAAATGGATTCATCATTATTTTACTATTTTTTTCAGTTCAGAGTTTAATTGGGTAAAATTTTTTATTATTTAGTGTTAGTGCAGTTCAATACCTTCTTGAATTAAGGCCATAAGATCTGAGGAATGTTTGACCAACATTTTTATATTTCTTTATTGAGTGGGGGAAAAAATGGAGAGGGGGAGAGACAGAACTGCCCCATATATGACTTCTACTTTTCTTTTTCATTTTTAAAAATTGAATAGTTTAAAAGATAAGAGCTTTCACTATTGAGTTAATCTCTCTTGGAAATTAGGCAAAGCATAAGATAAATGGACACATGAAATTTTCTGGGACTTTTTCTGGTTAAAATTGTCATCTTGAATGTATAACCATATCATATTTGAGAAAGTGATTGCCATGAACTAAATTTTGTTTTCAAAGCACCAAATAGTGGAATGCTAAAGTTCATTTTTATTTTTTTACATAAGCAAGCTATACTAAAACAATTTTAAATCCTGTGAATAAATATTTAATTTTTAATATAAAAGAAAACAAATTATTGTCTAACACCAATAAAATATTTCTTATATTCTCTCTTCAAACAAACATGTTTTCCAGGAGTACTTACACATCTTTGTCATGGACTCTTTATTCTTGGAAGTCTACTGACCATCTTCTCAGAATAATATTTTTAAATATCTAAAATAGATATAATTAAAAGCTTTGTATTTAAAGAGTCATCTATCTCTCTACTGACTTATTGATCACTTTGTCTATCTGTCTGTCTATCATTCTCCTTTAAAATAGTAAATAAAGTAGGGATGTATAGGTGGCTCAGTTGGTTAAGAGTCTGACTTCTACTCTGGTCACAATCTTGGCAGTTTGTAAGTTCAAGCCCTGTGTCAGGCTCTGAGCTGTCAGCACAGCTTCAGATTCTGTGTCTCCCCCTCTCTCTGATCCTCTCCCATTTGCACTCTGTGTCTCTGTCTGTCTTTCAGAAAAAAAAAGGAATAAAATTATTAAAAAATAGTAAATAAAATGATCAGTGACTTATTAATAGTTACCACCATTGCAAAGCAGACACTTTACATCGTATTTCAAAATTTCTTTAAATAAACTCCATAATTTTCTATGAAACCATCTTGAGTGTTTAATGGTAACAAAATCACAAATACTGCTAATACTAATATCATTTCTTACCTATAATTATAGCTAAAGAAGATGATAAATTTCACTTAAACATTAGTAAAATTAAAGTGTAAATTTTTTGTTTTTTGTCCAAGATCATGGGTTCACTATCTATGGAATTTTTTTTCCCATTTAAGATGCATGTTTTTATTGGTTATTATTTTTTGTGGTGACAAGCATTCTTTCTTTCTGTTATATTGTTTTCAATTTCTAGCTTTTCTTTTGCAATCTTTTATTAGAATTTTCATCTCTCTGCTTACATAATTATATATTTTTCCAAATTGTGTACTTTTACATTAGAGTTCTTAGCATATTAATCATATTTTTAAATTCTTGGTCTGATATTCTGTGAATTTTGTTTTTACTGTCATCTGTGGACCCTGTTTTAAGAATCAGTAAGTATATTGAGTGCCTGATTTTTCACTGTACCTTGTAAAACAGTATGGTGGTTCCTCAGAAAGTTAAAAATAGAATTACCCTATGACCAAACAATTGCATACTAGATATTTAACCAAAGGTACAAAAATACTGATTGGAAGGTATGCATCCATCCCGATGTTTATAACAGCCCTATCAACAATAGCCATAGTATTAGTAGAGCCCAAGTTGCCATCAACCAATGAATGGATAAAGAAGATGAGGGGTGTGTGTGTGTGCACAGAATGGAATATTACTTTGCAAGTGGATATAGCTAGAGTGCATTATGCTAAGTGAAAGAAGTCAATCAGAGAAAGAAAAATGCCATATAATTTCACTCATATGTTTTATTTAAGAAACAAAACAGATGGACATAGAGGAAAGGAAAAAAAGAAAAAGAGATAGAGAGGCAAACCTTAAGAGACTCTTAACCACAGAGAACAAACTGAGGGTTGCTGGAGGGGAGGTGGGCAGGGAGTGGGCTACATGGGAGATGGACATTAAGATGTTGGGATGTAAATGATGAATCACTAAATTCTACACCTGGAATATATATTACCCTATATGTTAATTAGAATTTAAATAAATACTTGAAATAGCAACACCAAGAAAACAAAACAAAACAAAAAATAAAAAAGTACTTTGGGAACATATGTAAAAGAGTTAACTTTCTAAAAGGTGATATTATAGAGAACACAAAACATGATGACATTTATAAATGATAATCTCAGAAATCTGATCAAGTCAATAATACCAAGTGTTGAAAGAGACACACATCCAGATCTAGGCAATAATGAAGTTTAAAGACCCAGAGGCATGGCAATATGATATTGCATGTTTTATTGTTATTGTTACTATATTGTATTTTTCTTACATCATACATTTGAATCTACTGTTAGACCTTTTTTTTTTGATCTGCAAGTAAGAAAATGAATTAGAATGTGGTATACAATATGTCATATATTTAAATATTCATCTCTGCTATATTCAGACTATTTCAGAAAGGGGTTTTTTCTTCTTTTATCATTATAAAGAATTCCACTTTCAACTATGGTAGACTAGATTGTATGAAATAAATGTTCTTCAAGGTTACCAAAGCCTTGGATGATCGGTCAAGATCCCAGAGAGATAGAAACTCAGAGAGAAGAGACACATTTTTGGCATTCGTTTTCCTCTTGAGAAAATGGCCAATCCAAAAAGCTACAGCTGAGCTGTAGGAGTATGAGAAGAAAGCCATCAATGAGACACTTGTAACTTAAGTAGAGCTATCCTGAGTTATGTAGGGCAGCAGTGAAATTGGAGTTTTGAACTGTCCATTTAGAGGGGCCTGCTTAAACAGACCATGTATCTTCCTTGGGACTCTTCTAAAACTTATAGCAGTAAGCACGAATGAGAAATAGACATGTCCTCATCTATAACAAAACTAAGCCCTAATGAGAACTGGTTTAAGATGGTCAACCATAATTAAACTTCCTTCTAAAGACAATATTAACTTCTTTCTGGGAGAAGATAACCTCAGCAGAACCATAAATTGTACTTGAGTTTTTTTTTTTCTTAGAAACGTAAATAAACCAGCATTCAACAAAAAAAAAATAATGAGATTTTCAGAAAGATAAAATAGTAACAATTCAAATAAGACAGTAGAATGAAATATGGAAGTCATTGATAAATAAGATTTATGCTTTAAAATAATGATTATTACAAGAATTTAGCAATAGAAGTGTTCATAAGGAGTTTGCAAAGGAGCAGAATAATAGGTAGAAACAATATTTAAAGAAAATTTTCCAAAATTGAAAAAAGGCTTTATATTCAGTTTTTGGAAGTTTTACAAAGTGCAACAAATTTAAAGGAAATACAGCTGGCATATTATATGAAAACTGATGAAATAAAATAAATAAAATTTAAAAGTAGCTAGAAAGCAAAGATCAATGAAAATATTTACCAGTAAAAATAAAAGAAGCCAGAAATAATAGAAAGGTATCAAATTATATCATTAAAATGCTGAAGAAAAGAATAATGTCAACATGGAATTCTAAACCCAGCAACATTTCTCTTTAAATAAATTGGAAAATATATACATTTTTTAGAAAAACCAATTAAAGTGATGTGTCCCTAGTTATAACATTACAATGGAAAAGATAAAAACAATTTTTCAGGTCAAAAGAAAATTATTCCATATTAATGCAAGAAATGAAGAGAAATACAAAGCTTAAACATATGTATTAATTTAACTTAATGTAGAGAGTCTACACTGATAGACATGATATCTTGAGAAATTTAAATATACACAGGAATAAAACAAAGCACCAATATCAGAAAAGAGAGAGAAATAAATAAGAGGTAACATTTCAATTCCTTGCATTGACCAGTAGGGGGTAAAATAATAATTTTAGTTACAATATGACAAAGATGTGTATAGAAATCTCTAAGGTAATCATTAAAATAATAATAAAGTAGTATAGGATTAACTAGTCAATGAGGTATATGTAAAATAATACAAACATGATTAATTTAATAGATGACCAAAAAGGAGAGGCAAAGGAATAAATAAGAGAAAATAACTAGAACATAAATGGCAAGATGCCTTATAAATCCAAATGCAGCAATAATTACCTTGTATTTTAAAAAACAAACACAACAAATAATTCCATTAAGAAATCAGTTGTTGAGACTGACTAGAGTTGGTAAAGAAAAAGTACATATTACCTTAAAAAGAGGTACAAATTAAAAATAATGATACAAAGTTTTATAAGTAAAAGGACGATATATTTTCCTTTTATATATATCATATACACACTAGCTAAAGAGATCTGCTATAACTCTTTTGCCTCAAGAGAAAGGTGGACTTTAAAGCAAAAAACATTATGACAGATAAAAAGTGATATTTCATAATGATAAAAGAATCACTCTGTGTGGAAGTTGCAAACAATTCTAAGTTTCTTTTCAACTAAAAACAGTCTAATATATATATTATATGTATATGTATATAATATATAGTATACATTATATATATGTAATAATATATAGTCTTCATGACCAAGTTGGGTTTATCTAGAAATGAGGATTATTTTAACATTCAAAAAAGTCAGTGCAATTGACCCACATCTTATCATTATTTTTTTAAGTTTATTTATTTATTTAGAGAGAGAGAATGACTGGGGGAAGGAGAGAGAGAGAGAGAGAGAGAGAGAGAGAGAATACCAAACAGGTTCCGTGCTGTCAGCACAGAGCCCTATGTGGGGCTTGATCTCAGGAACGGTGAGATCATGGCCTGAGCCGAAGCAAGAGTCACGAGCGTAACCAACTGAGTTATCCAGGTGCCTCTCATGATTTTTAAATACATGCAAAAAAAGCATCAAATGTGATTAAAAACCCTTAACAAACTATAAAATGAAAACAACTTTCTTAATCTAATAAAACTCATCTATAAAACTCTCCAGCATATATGATTTTTTAATTTTATTTTAGTTTTTATTTGAGAGAGAGAGAGAGAGAGAGAGTGAATACAAGAAGAGAGAGGGGCAGAGGGAGAAGGAAAATCTTAAGTAGGCTCCACACTGAGTGTGGAGCCCAGTGTGGGGCTGGGTCCCAACTATCCTGGGATTATGACCTAAATGGAAATGAAAAGTTGGACCCTAAAGTGACTAAGCCACCCATGCATCCTTTCAGTATTTTCCACTTAAATGGGAAATAAGAAAAGCATTTCCATTATCACCACATCAGTATAACACTGGGATGAAGTACATTGGCAATAAAATAAGGTAAAAGAAAATTAAAAGTTTAAGAAATAGAATAAACTGTTTTTGCTTATAAATGGTGTAATTTTCTATCTAGATAATCTAGTAATATAACAATTACATTTACAATGAACAGTTTCAATATTAAATAAATTTACTAATATCCAACAATAATAAGCAATTGCAACATTATTTTTAGAAAGGGAGTCATTTGCAATAGTTTTAAAAACATAAAAAGTATAAGCAATAACAATATATGTAAGATTTCTATACAGAAAATAACGACTTATTTATCACATTGAATATAATTTAAGGGAGGGATCAAGTGTATTGATTAGAAGACTCATTATTATACGTTTCTAAATGTTAATTCTGTGCAATATTATAAAATGTGTCAATTCTGCCTAAATATCATTCCTTGATTCAATATAGTACTGTTATAAGTTGATGGTTTTGTGTAAACTGAAAAATTGATTCTAAATTCATATGGAATTGAAAATATCCAAGTTTATCCAAGGTGATCTTTCAGTCTTTAAAGTTAACTTAAAAACTGTGTTATCTTATGGACAATGTATATCCAAATTTTAGATGTACAGCTTGTTGAATTTTTACTTATGTATGGCCTAAGGTAAAAAACTTTTCAGCATCACCAATTACCTCAAGCCTCCTCTCAGCCATTACTTCCACAGTAATCTGTATTTTGTCCAAAGTCACCATAGGTTAATTTTGCATTCTTCTTGAATTTACTATAAACAGAAATAGTATATGTCCTTTTGCATCCGACTTCTTTCACTCATTATTATGCCTTATACTCATCCATGTTTCTTCATCATAAAGCCATTTATTTTTTCCGTCATTGTGAGTGGTTGGCAATATTTCAAAGACCAAATTTTACATAAAATATATTTTGCAATTATTTATAAGTTGTTCTAACTTGTGGAAAATGCATTCTAATATTGTATTATTGAATGTTTCATTAACATGTCTTTATAATTTTTTTCCTTTAGAATTTCTCTTTGTCAGGCAACCTATTAGTTTTGGTAATTGAGTGGGTACAAAATAAAAATCTCAGTTTCTTCTTTCCTGCAGCATAGAATAGCATTGATTTAAAAAACTCGCTATGTACATAGGGGCGCCTGGGTGGCTCAGTTGGTTAAGCGGCAGACCCTTGGTTTCGGCTCAGGTCAGCATCCCGCAGTTCCTGGGTTCGAACTGTGCTGCCAGCACAGAGCCTACTTGGGATTTCTCTCTCCAGCTCTCTTTGCCCCTCCCTGACTTGCCCCCTCCTCAAAAATAAATAAATAAACATAAAAATAGAACACCAATGTACGTATAAATACCAACTACAACGGTTGTTCATTTGTTTATGATGTACAAAAGGGAGAAAATGAGAACCAAACTGTTTTCAGCATGTATATCTGCAGGAGGGTGGCAGTTGCCTAGGAAATCTTCCCCTTAGTAAATGATGTTTGTCTGTCTGTCAGGTGAAAAGAGTTAAGGTCAGAATCTGAGAGAGAAACATTAGCACGTACAAAGGCCCAGTTGTAAATAATTTTCTTATATTCTGCTGTCATTTTTACTGTTCTTTTTTTTTTTTTTTTTTAATTTTTTGGAGAGAGAGCATGTGTGCACATGCCGGGGAGGGGCAGGGAGAGACGCGTAAGCAGGGCACACACTCAGTTCAGAGGCAGAGCTGGATGTGCGGCTTGATCTCACAACTGTGAGGTCATGTCTTGAGCCAAAACCAAGAGTCAGACGCTTGGGGCACCTGGATGGCTCAGTCGGTCAAGCGTCCGACTTCGGCTCAGGTCATGATCTCACGGTTCGTGGGTTCGATCCCCCCATCGCGCTCTGTGCTGACAGCTCAAAGGCTGGAGCCTGCTTTGGTTCTGTGTCTCCCTCTCTCTGACCCGCCCTTGCTCATGCTGCCTCTCTCTCTCTCTCTCTCTCTCTCTCTCTCTCAGAAATAAAAATTAAAAAAAAATTAGACGCTTAACTGACTGAGCCATCCAGGTGCCTGTTACTGTTCTTTTTAGTTTTTATAATGTGAAAGAAGATGTTGGTTCCAAGCTTATATTCTCATCTGGAGGAACAACTACTAGATTTGCCCCACTGATCTCATGTCCTACCCTCTCACACCTTTCTCCCGAGTGGCACAGGAATGAATTATATGAGTGGATTTGGGGTAAGGAGTTAGGTAGATATATCACAACACCTTTTTGATCTTCTTTTAGGTTGTCTGCCTTTTGTTGGGTTTGTGGCCATGTTTGAAGGTGCTTTCTTGCTCCTGTTGAATCGATCAGCAGTGTTGTAGTTCTGTATGTGTCCGAGTAGGTAAATCTACGTCTGCTTTAAAAATAAGGAAACTAAATATATGAAAGGATGAAGGCAATTTTCACAATCAGGTTTATCAGAAAATAAGCTCCATAGTTTGACCTGCCTCTCACTGATTTTGTCTATATCCAAATTAACTCTAAAATTATTTTTCAAGGTTAGACCTTTTTATTTTCCCAAACTTCAACATATAAGCTAACTAAGCTATTAAGTAGATAGCTGTTATATTTGCATATATTTATGCTAATCTACACATTTTCAATATGAGGTACAGATAACATTTTTTGACAACATATATATCATTTATTATTTTAGGTCTAATAAGGAATTTCATATCCCTTTGTTTCATCGTCACTAAAATAAGGCATAAGTGAAAGGAAATTCTTTTTAAAATGAATTCTCTTCACTCCCTTTACTCAATGACACTGAATTTCTCTGAATCTCAAAGTGTGCAGTTATCTTTGAGGGCATCCTCTAATCTTCTTTCTGTTTTCAGTGACTGACTAATGCTGTGAATGTATTTTTGTCAATATCTCTTGCATGTTAAGTATATGCTTTCAAAACTGGTGATGGGGGAACACATCTCTGAGACCTTCATTGATTCACAGTTAATATACTATTCCCTTGCGTTCTCACTCTAACATGAAAACCCTTCTAATGTATTGAGCCACACTATTTGTATACTTACAGTATCTATCAAAATGGCAGCTCGTAAATATCAAATTAATGAGTAAATTAATATATGGTTGGATTTTATTATCTTTCACAGCATATTATATTGGACAGGATATTTTAGGAAAATGAATGTAATGCTGAATTTTGTGACACTGTAGGATCAAAAAATATATATATATATATCCAGGAAGATGTATATAAAGTCTAGAAAACATGCTACACAAAGGAAAGCCATAAACTAAATATCCAGTTCCATTACACACTACTTCTTTAAACACTGAGCAGCTGATTTATTTAACAACTTGGTCTACAAGGTGAACTTTACTATATTTGAGCTTTTTCCTCAGGCCTTCTCATATATCTAAACACGTCTTCCAACTCACAAAGCATCTCCTGTTTTAAGAGCTCGCAAACAAATCCCACTTGTTCCATTAAACCTTCCCAATTCATCTCCACCAGTGTTTATACCTCATGTCATTTAAAGGTTGCATAAAAATATCATTATAATTTATCAGTGATAAACTCTACCCATACTGTTCTGTGACATTTCTTCCATCTTCTCCTAGAATACTATATTTCTTAAATATAATATTGGTGTGTATCTTGACTATATAATTAGATAGAAATGTCCTTGAGGGCATGCCTGTTTTATGTCTGTTGATTTCTCTAGCTCAGAAATATTTCATATATATTTGTTACTTATTTTTTTATTAAAGGGTTACAGAAAAAAATTACACTTGTAAGTATTAAGCATATGACTAGTATGGCAATTTCCTTTCATGTCGATATAGATTATTTTAATTACTATAAATTGTGACTTACAACTTCATTTTTAGTGATTCTTTATGAATTATTGACAATCACTTTGGGTAAAGAGGTATATCGTTTTCCTGATTATCAATATTCTATTCATTAAGACATCATATGATGAACATAGTATAATACTTTGAAATTCCACTCAACTAAGCCAATTATTTTCTATTATTTTAAGTAGGAGTGGTATAACTTGTTAGCTCAACTGCTTTAAAAAACATTACAATTAAATGGTGATATACGTCACTTCCTGTGAATCTGCATAGAAAACTGTACACATATTACACACGGCTTACTGAGCTTTGTTGACATATGACTTAACAAATATACATATGCTGCCTCTGGTAAACTGTTGCCCTGAAGTTAATGAGCAGCAGGAGCTTTTTATTTTAGTTTTGTCATGATCCGTGTGTCTGTTTTTGCTGTCACCTATGGACAATAATTATTGTTATTTTATTTTATATTTCATCGTTCTTTTCTTACTCTTATATTTCTTGAGTTTTATTAAATTCAAATTACCTGATATGACAAAGATTTTCCCACATGGTTGTGACTTTTGCTGTTTTTTATATATGGAAATATTACAATTAAAGGTAGATTTGGAGGACTTATAAATGTTCTATAGTAATAAAATATATGATTAAATTAGCGTGGCAAAATTAATTTAATGAAATGAACAATATTTACTTCTGAATCTTTCCTGTTGAACATTTTAGAAAACATTGTTCTATTATACACTTATTTTTATAATTTTAAAATGCCAAGATTTTAAATGATTTTTTAAACTCATGTCTTTTTTTGGTATCTATAAACAAAACTCAGCAAATAACCAAACTCCACTTCCCTAAAAAACAGCAAACCTATGTAACGAAACAAAACAAAACAAGATACCAAACAACCAGACAGTTAAGGTTTTAAAATAAAGGTTAGTTTAATCAACGATTTTTTGAAAAAATCAATATTGAGCAAACTTTATCACAATGATAAAAGAAAACCTTTGGAATATTATGTCTCTTCAATAATCATGCCTGACCCATAGAGTTACCTGCTGGAGAGAAGTAGCTAAGACTTAAAAGCGGATATGGAGGATTCCACAGGAGGAAATAACAGACTGCAATTTTAAACTTAAAACAGCTGGTCGAGTCTATAAATTTGAATTACATTTACAATGATCTGAAGAGAAACATGGAGTTGCAAATGACAGGAGAAATGTGTGTTGTGCTCTTAATCTTTTCCATTCTTGCATTATTCATTATTCAGAATCTCTTGCATTCTTCATAATTACTCTTCACTTTAGCCAGACTCTTCCACTAGCAACGTTCGGCTAGCTTGCATTGGATATTAAATATTTGTAAACAGATGGCATAGACAATATACACATCAGTGTGTCTCATTTATAAGTAACTGATTATAAAACTATTATTTTGCATATTTCAATTGTGATCATTTGTTACTTTTCTTAGATATACATTTGTTCTTTCTCTTTCTCCTTCCCTTATTAATTTATCGTTCCTTTTTTACTTCCTAGTCACCCATGAAAATCTTTATTAAGAAATAATTTTCAGGACTATCATTCTCAATAATCTTTTATTTTTCCAAATCATCAAAATGCTTCCAAGTATTTCACAATATGAATATTCTTGACTAACTCCTCTTGAAGATTGTATACCATTTTGGGGGGGGGGCTACTTTTTAAGCTTCTCGTAATTTTCCACAACTTTAAGTCACCACGAAAAATCAATTTTTTTTGACTTTCATATGAGCTTTTTTAAATTTACAAATAGTTTATTGTCAAGGATTATATACCATTTTAAAGAAAGAGGGAATAGAAACAAATAAGAAAATTATATAATTTTCAGAGATGGAGCTCCAGAATGTGCTACAGTATTTAACACATTTTATGATTTTAGATGATCACAAAATATTACTTCTATTAGTTTACTATAACAGTTTTACAGTGCTTTGACTAGTTTTCTAACTGAATTCGTTCAGTGTTTTAATTCTTGCTTTATTCCTATATTTATCAGTACAGGGTTATATGATCATAGTTGCACTTGAATTCAGGACTTTGCTTTTAATTATTTAACATGTTAAACCTTCAACATGTAAGAATTTCTGATACTTAATGTTTGTATATTTCCTCAAAATAGGTTATTCATCTCTCAATCCTCCCTCTTTTTCTTTCTTCTGTCTTTTTCTTTCTATGATTTCCCTCTCTTCTTGTTCTCTTTCTCTTTCAGTGGGAGTGGTATAGTGAAGATAGAGAAAAGCGACAGGGGTAAATAAGAGAGCATCCTGGAGAAGAATCTAAGCTGTCAAGGAGGGTGGGAAAGGCCATGGCCTACACACACAACAGATTAATTATTCTGCCACTTTCATTACCTTTTACTTCACTCAACTTCCCTTATTCCCTTTCTTTTTACTAGTATAGACATTTTATCTTCCATAAGACACTTCAGCTTTGGATCAAGTAAAATATGGCCTTCAATTCTTCTAAACACTGTCTTAGTACAACCATAAATAAGTATAAATCAACAGTAAGTAAATGTATAACTAAATACAGTCACAAAAAGATAACCAATGGAAGATGAATATGTATATAGATAATGATAATATATATGTGTGTGATACTATAAATTGATATATCTTACATCTTATGAATACTCCTCCGTAGTCAGTCAAGATTTTGCCTCCCTTTAATTACTGCTAAAAAAACCCTCCTCATCTGCTAATCCAAATTTTTAAATTAATTTTACAATCCCAACCTCAGGAGCATATTCTCAGCTCATTCTGTTTTCATTTTCAGTAGGGAAATTTGATAATTTACAGAATATCAATAATGATAAGAAAAACTCCCTCCATGCCTTATACTTGGCATACGATTCCATTTTAGTTTTCAACTACCCAATTCCACCATCATATAATTTTTGTTGTTTTTGTTTTTAAAAAGTACTTGTTTTTGTATTCACACATATGTACTTTGTGTCTAGCTTGAGATTTTTTCTTCTCTCCTCGTGTTCTAGGCTTTCGCAATCACTCCTATTAACTTCAGCCTCATCTTTAGCTATATTTCTTTGATTTAAAATGAAAATAGAACATCTCCAATAACAATAGTAAAATTCTCCTCTTCATTTATCTCTCATATGATCTTTCTTCAATGATAATTTTCTTTGATAGGAGTCTATATTTCCCTTATAATTTCCTACTTAGCAATCAAACTCATACAATGTTAATTTGTGATATAGTATTGCACAATGCTCTAATTTAGATAGACAATTATTCTTTAAAAAGATAGCCAATTATTTTTACATTGTTAATTCCATTGAAAATGTTATGTATGTCTCTTGATTTCTTGGTATCACTGAATATTGTACTTACTGATTCTTTAATATCTTCTACTTTATTGATGTAACCACTACATCTTTTTACATTTTTTTTTTCTCTATCATGGCTTATCAAATATCCTTTGTGGATCCATCTTCTTTCTATAGTTTATTGACTGTCAGTCTTCTCTGTGGTGATATATTGAACTGTCTTCTCTCTCACTTATAACTTGATGAATCTCAATCTAGAATTTTTTTTTTTAATTTTTTTTTAATGTTTTTTTATTTATTTCTAGGAGAGAGAGAGAGAGAGACAGCGTGAGCAGGGGAGGGTCAGAGAGAGAGGGAGTCACAGACTGAAACAAGCTCCAGGCTCTGAGCTGGCAGTCAGCACAGAGCCCGATGCGGGGCTCGAACCCACGAACCGCGAGACCATGACCAAAGCGAAAGTCGGACGCTTAACCGACTAAGCCACCCAGGCGCCCCTCAATCTAGAATTCTTAAGTGATCTAAAAATACATATTCAGTATCCAATAACCCTCAAAAGCCTTTTTAATACTAAGAAGTGAAGATCCAAAGATGGTTAAAACAGATGTACATGAAATACACAGAATAATATGAAAATAAGGAGCCATGTACAATTCAAATTGTAATAGGTGCTACAAGGAGATAGACAAGCGGTAACAGGAAGATTTACAGCTAGAGAATTTGATCTAGTCAAGTATATATGGAAAGCTTTTTATAATGAATTGAAATAACATCAATCTTATGTTTTAGTAGCCTCAAACTTGGCAAAAGAAGAGATTTCCACATAGAAGAGAGCAACATGTGCAAGGACTCTATGATAGGAAAGAAGAACATGGCACCCTATAGGAATTATATGGGTAATATAGTCATAATGATGAGACCAAAGATGTATGTTTTTTTCAAGGCACAGATGGGCAGAGATAAGTACCAAATATAAAGGTATATTAAGTTTTTAAAAACTTATTATTTCTTAACAGGGCAGTAGGAAATAGCTTAAAATATTAATTATAGTAGTTATGTGGATATTAACTTTTGCCTCTGTGTAGACATTAGATTGATGGGATACCAGAAAGACAATAAATAATATCTAGAGGCTATCACTGTAAATTGGTATGAAGAATATAGGTTTCTATTGGGATAAGATATTCAGGGATCCAGAGAAGCCTGTATTGTTTTAGGTATAATCAGAAGTTTCTATTGAGAGTACCTGATGACCAATTAGATATGGAGAGTGAGGGTACGTTAAAGATGTCATCAAATTATTATCATCACATAACTGGATTGTTGATTATGTTGTTGCTAAGATTCCTGAAAGAAAATTAAGTTTATTTTTGTGGGAGGACAAAATATTTTGTGGGAGGGCTGGATATTTGTTATGCTTTTGAGATTTCAAAGCAGAGATGCCAGATAGGTATTTGGATATGTATGTCTGACATGGAAGTAAGATACTGGGAAATATATATAAATTAGTGAAAATATTTGTGTATAGACAGTAATTAAACATGAAGGCATAAATATGATTGCTTAGACAATAATTCTGTGAAGGAAACATGGAAGTAACAATCGAAGAGGAAGAGAAAATGGGTCAGAAAAGCTTAAAAATGTGTCTCCAAAATGATGTGGATATACATTTAACGCTATAGCATTAACGCTAGCTTTACACATACACATGATAGCATTAAATGTTGACAAAAAGTTGAAAATTGTTAAGTAGATATCTTGTTTAGTATCGTAGTCCTTAGCAAGAACTATTTCATTGGAAGTGATAAAAATAGCACAAATATAATACCTAATATGTGCAGTTGCTGTTCTAAGCATATTAAATATATTAACTCATTTATTGGAATAAGAAATAAGATACATACCCTTTTACAGTACTCACTACATAGATGAGACATTTATGGCATAGGAACTCTAAATATAAGATGACTAAAAGCTTGAATGCCTAGTAAATAGTTGCAATTTGGATCTGAAGGTCTATTTAATGAGTCCTTGATCATTTTTAATAAGAAGGATAAGATAGTTTGGAGTAGAGTGTGATGGTTATAGGAGGAAAGTAAATAGAAAACAGATACATATAATTTTCAGGAGCAATGTAATAAGCATATGAATCTTTTTTTAATATGTATCATTTAAAATTTTTAAAAAATATTTACTTATCTTTGAAAGACAGAGGGAGATAGAGCCTGAGTGGGATACAGAGAGGGAGACACAGAATCCAAAGCAGGCTCCAGGCTCTGGGCTGTCAGCACAGAGCCTGATGCGGGGCTTGAACTCAGGAACTGAGATCAGGACCTGTGCCAAAGCCAGACAATTAACAGACTGAGACACCCAAATGCCCCTAATACTTATTTATTTTTGAGAGAAAGAGACAAACAGACAAAGCATGAGCAGGGGAGAGGTAGAGAGAGAGCGAGTCACAGAATCTGAAACAGGCTCCAGGCTCTGAGCTATCAGTACAGAGCCCGACACGCAGCTGGAACCCAGGAACTGCAAGATAATGACCTGAACCAAAGTCACTCAATTGACCGGGCCAACCAGGTGCCCCAACATACATAATAAACATATTGTTATTAAAAGGGACTTACATGCAGTTGAATTGTTCCAAAGTCTTTGCATTTCCTGGGAAATGCGTATTTGCCTTTCATCAAAATGCAGTTAGTGATTTTTAGATTAAGCACTGAAATAATTGTAAAGTAAAACATAAATACTAAGGAAATGATAAGGCTGGATAAAATTCAACAAAAAAGCAGAGTGTAATGATAAATAGCAAAGAGGTCAAATGAGATTAACTCAAATATACATTAAATGTACTTAGATTTATCTCTGAAAAGGATACAGCAGGCAGAAACAAGGCAGCTGTCCTCTTGTTACACAGAAATAGCCGATAAGTTACCCCCCAAAAATCACAATTATAATTACATTTGAGGGTTATGGAAGCAACAATAAATTAAGATTGCAGAAAAAGAAGTATTTCCTAAGTGTGATGGTATCATGGTTAATTTCTCACAAGAATACTTGTTGGTCTGATGTTAGGGGTTTTGAGAGTAGGTGAATCTACCAGGGGATATGTGGCAAATAGACTAATCTCTTACAAAATAAATCAGTATAAAATATAGAATACTCTCCCTTCTTAATGGTAAAATCAACTCTTGCCCCTATACTAAATATTATCATGGATTGGGATACAAATCAAGTATCAGGTATCAGTTAATTCTGGATTCCATGTTTCTTTTTTACATAGCTGTTTAAGGCTTTTTACTATTTTTAACTAAGTGTCCTATTTGAACAAGCATAGAAAAACATAAATAGGAAAATACTAAGTGAATTAAGGTAAATTGATGTAGCTGATTATGGATGATGTGCTTTCAACAGACCACTTCATTAGTTTAATCAATATCTCATAGCTTGCTTTTTTTAAATTTAAAACTTTTAATCTGATCCTTGAGGTAAGAGTTTAGAAACACAAGGGAAACTAAATGAAAAGTAAATCTTATTTAAATTAAAACATCTCCTGATTTAAATTGGAACATTGACATTTGTAAATAATTTGTCAGAGCACATTTGGTATAGGGTAAGCACATCAAATGATACATCAATCTAAAATCAGCTAACACTAGAGATAGAGAAAAGGTTAGTTAGGGGATTGAGCATATGAAGGTTATAAAAGGCAACTTAATTGCTTAAAATTTTCATTGAATATGGGATATACATGTCACTTTTCATTTGCCAGGATATTGATTTGGTTTCTTGCATTGCAGTGAAAACTTATGAAAAAGATTTGTATGTTCATTTGTAAGTTCATTACTGTTTAATTTATAATAACATGATATATTTAAATTCTTTTGAAATTATAGCACTGAACTAGTCTCAATTACCAAATATTTTATTGTGAAAAATTCATATTTTAAAAGTTACAAAAATAATTTCTAAATAAGTATTATACACAGATTCCCCAAATGACATATATTTACTTAATTTATTATAATTTCTCTCCTTTTTCCCTTTCTTCTTTCTTTAGCATTAATATTGACTTATGTGTATACTTATGTGCTTTTATATATAAACTATTTGTAAGTACTGCAATGAATATACTTTAAAAACAAGAAAAATTATGAAACCAGAGAACAATTATCAAAATCCAAAACTGACATTAATACAGTCCTATAATTTCACATAGAGAGTCTGTCCACATTTTTCTAAAGTTCTCACTGATTTTTTCCCCAAAGATCCAAAATAAGAAATCACATTTATTTTAGTTAAAAAAGACATATGTTTAAGAATCCTTGACCTAAAAGATAATTTTTCACATATCTTCATGTAGAAGTATCTGTTGGTCATTAGGGTTTTGTGCGTGTGTATGTATGTGTATACATCAAAAAGTCATTATAATTATGCATCATTTGCTCATAAATACTGAATGTGTGACCCTTTTACTTGGGCATTTGTGATTCATCATGAGAATTCTTGTATAATAAGTAAATAATTTAAACAGGGTAAAACTGAGAAATATAATAGACTATAATGGAAACCAAATATATAACGAATAAATATTTATTCCATATTTGTATCAGTGGTGGTAGATTTTGCATTCACACTTACCAAAGAATACTTTGAAATCTGTATTAAAAATACAAAAACACACATATATATACTCCCATTGAAAGTGTTACCCGGAGTAAATAAAATTTTCACTTGGCCATTTAACTTCAGCAGAGAATGCTACACTAGGCTTCCATATAGTTTAAAAGACCGAATTAAAATAATTACTTTTGAAAATCCCATCGGGATGCCTAGCTGGCTCAGTCGGTTAAGCGTCTGACTTCAGCTCAGGTCATGATTTTGCAGTCTGTGAATTTACGTCCCACATCAGACTCTGTGCTGTCAGCTCAGAGCCTGGAGCCTGCTTCAGATTCTGTTCCCTCTCTCTCAGACTCATGCTCTGTCTCTCTCTGTCTCAAAAATGAATAAATGTTAAAAAAAAATTAATAAAAAGAGAAAATCACATTAAAGATCTTAACTGCTAAGTAAATTTCTTGTTTTTAATATTGTTCATTCTGATATGGAGTGAATACATGATAAAACATAGACAATTTAGATATAATATTATAAATATTATAAATCAGTCCTTTAGCATCACTTTAATTTTAAAATATTACATTTATCAGAACCTCAAGTTATTAATCCTTAAGAGCATATTTTTATAGCAAAGTATAATCAACTATTAAATAAAATCCAGGGGTGCCTGAGTGGCTCAGTCGGTTGACTTTGGCTCGGGTCATGATCTCTTGGTTTGTGGATTCAAGCCCCATATCAGGCTCTGTGCTGACAGCTCAGAGCCTTGAACCTGCTTTAGATTCTGTGTCTCCCACTCTCTCTCTGTCCCTCCTGTGTTCGTGCTCTATTTTTCTCTCTCTCAAAAATAAACATTAAAAAAAATTAAATATCCAGGTAGGAAATATAGAAAATGTAAATATTTTAATTAGCCAAATATATAACTACTGAAAACATTAGATAGTACTTTTAACATAAATTCTTTAAAATGATTGATAGTTAACAATTTGCCACATTTGCTATGGTACCAATGATTTTACCATTCATTTTTCTGTATTACTAAGTTAGCCAGTTGTTTTTTGCTATAAGCATTCTATTTATTAAAAAATTCATAAATGCCAATATCCTTAAAGGAACCTAAATTTACAAATTTGAAAGAAGGATAATACTACAGAAACAAACTTGTATAGTGATTATTACATGTTGGTATGTGTTTACAGTCTCATTAATATGTCTCATTACATACATCCCATGCATCACAGTTTTATTAAAGCAAGTTAGCATATTAACACATTTAATTGCATAGCATGATACTTTGTGCCAATTATGAACCAGGCTCCTTTTTAAAACTGTTACATATATTAACTTCATTAAATTCATACTGCACAACTTTTGAAATAAATATCAGTCACTAGTATATTGTTAGTCAAATTATATATTGAAGATATTTTGTCTTTATCCTTTAACGATATGCAGCAAATTAATGATGAAAAAACCCAAATCATTAACAAATACTGTTTGTAAAATTTGAAAGAAAACATAGGCAAAACTTTATGTCCTTGTATTATGAAAAGATTTTTAAGATATCATGCCCAAAACAATACGCCACTGATATTATAGAAAGAAAATGCTACTCCAAAGACATTAATTGAAGAATGGAAAGACAAGAAACAGACTAGAAGAAAATATTGACAAATTGCATATTAGATAAAGGAACTTATATCAAGAATATATAGACATATCAAAACCCAATGGTAGGAAGACAAGCAACCTGATAAAGAAGAGGTGAAAGATTTGAAAAAATCCTTTACAAAGAAGACAGTGTATTACAAATAAACACTTGAAAAGATGCTAAACATTAATAATCATTAGGGAAATTAAGATTATAACTACAATGAGAGGCTGAGAACAGATAGAGGATTAATAAGACAAATGGCTGGGGAAATGGAATTATTGTTGAATATAGTTAAAAGGTATACAGGAGATTCTTACAATATTCTCACATTCCTATAAACTTGAATTCATATCAAAATAAAAGGATACAAAAAGAAATTTCCAGAAAAACTGAGAATTATATGACATATAAAACAATTTCTTCCATAATGATTAGACTTTATATGGCTAAAGAAAGATGTAATACTTCTACTTCTCTACATGTCTACATCCTCTTCCCTTTTATAAAATAATCACTTATGTCATTTTTAAGGACCACACTGTTACTGTATCTCAAATTAATTGCCTTAAGATCATACATTAACTTTACAGCATTCCACAACAAATCCTCTTGTTTTAATATCGCCAATTTATCATAATCAACTTAATTTAACATTTAAATTTGACTCGAGAATCACCAAATATATTACATATGACTTATCTTTCCTCTCAATCACTATGCTATTTTTGGTTTTAAGTGCTTTTATACTAGGAGCACTCCTAAAGAGATTAATAGCAATATTGAACTCAGTATTTTATCGCTGAAATATTAGGAGATAAACATAATTTTAGAATGTGTAAAGTAAAAGCATGATGTTGAATAGGTAAATCAGTTTTCACATACTAGAAATGGTTCAAGTGTTGTATCAAAATTGGTAACCATTATTTCGACAAGACATATCCACTTAAATTTTAGAAAACTAAAATTATATTTCTAATGACTTGCCATAAGAGTTAGGTATCTGCACTCAGCAAAGAGAAGAGGGAGGTTTTTTGGAGCCCTGAAGCAGAGGGTGATATTCCATAACGTGGTGGTAGTGGTGGTGGTGGTGGTGGTGATGGTGGTGGTTAAACTAGATATTTGCTTGATTGGTATTTGTCTATTACACCCTATTGAATTGGATATATACTACGATATACTGAAAAAGCAGAATCATTTGGGTAGAATCATTCATGGGGATTTCATAATGAAAAAGAGGGAGAAGGATTGAGAGGATTGAGAAACATGAAGTAAGTCAAATTTAGAGTTAATACTATCAAAACTTGTCTGAGTGAGTGAGTGAGTAATGATCATATTAGTCCATTGGGAAGCATAACTGCTTTCTCAGATGTCTATAAAAGATATGGAGAATTTCTGAATGAAATCCACATATGTATGTTAGAAATGATCTCATCTAAATGAAGAGTACTAAGATTTTTGAAACTATACCCTGACCAATATCACTTGGTATTATATTCTGATATGAACAAGAGTTCATTTATCATTCTCAATTTTTCCTTTGTACTCTCGCCATTTGCAACAACGTGGATGGAACCAGAGGGCATTATGCTAAGTGAAATAAGTCAGTCAAAGAAAGACAGATATTGTATGATTTCACTCATGTGGAATTTGAGAAACCTAACAAATGAACATAGTGGAAGGGAAGGAAAAATAAGATAAAAACAGAGAGGGAAGCAAACCATAGGAGACTTTTAAATAGAGAGAGCAAACTGAGGGCTGAGGGGGGCCTGGAGGTGGGTAAAATGGGTGATGGGCATTAAGGGAGGCATTGTTTGAGATGAGCACTTGGTGTCATATGTAAGAGATGAATCACTGGGTTCTACTCCTTAAGCCAAGACTACACTGTATGTTAACTAAGTTGAGGATTCAAAAAAATTATAAATATGTAAATTATACATAATATTGTTACATACATAATGTATAGGTAATTTTGTACATTTGTATTTCTGTATCTATACCTTTATGTCTGTATTTTTATTTATATGGACAGCATATGTGCATATGTTTTCTTTTTTTCTTGCAATGTCTTTCAAAAACCATATCATTGTCCTTGGCTAACCCTGGCACACTGATGTCTGCTCACTTTCAATAGAATAAAGCAAGTCATATGGTAAAGCATACTACCAGTGCAGTGGAAAAAAGCATTCCGATCATAGTTGGAGGCACTGAAAAGCCTAAAAAGGCTGAAGAGCATGGTCACTTTTACCAAAATTGAGTGTAAATAATAATTTAAAGTAATATTCAAAGTTACCACCCTGTGATACATAAGTAAATATTTATACTAAGTGTGAGTTACCAGAAATAGTGTCTCTAGTTAAAAAATCGTTTTCTTCCAAAGGAGCAATAATAAAGCTGATGATATTTTCATCAAAACAACATAAGGATGAAGAGATATTATCTTACATCTTTGAATATAAACAAAACCACAACAATATTTACCAACTTAAAATGCTATATTCAATGAAATTATCTTTCAAAATGCAGGTTAAATGTAGACATTTTTAGATGAAACTTGAAAGAATTTGTCATTAGAATTCTTTAACTAAAAGGGCTGCTAAAAATAGAACATTGTACCACATTCTTCAGATGAAAGTATAGATGTATAGAAAGACATAAAAAGAAAAAGGAAGAGTAATTATGTTGGCAATTATTATTGCTTTAGGCTTATTAATTTATATTTTTCCTAGAAATTGTTCAGACTTATCACAATGAACAGATTTATTGACACCCAATTGACCATGACTTTCTGTGTCTTTTATTTTCTACATGTGGATTATAGAATAACAGAATACAGTCAGTTTTCTCTGGTGCATTGATGATTTCATTAGCTTAAGCAGACAATTTGGTTTTTGAAAAATTAGTTATAGTCTTTTCACTCCTTTAATGGAAGTGTTATATTTTATCTGGCACTCCTTAATATTTCTTCCATTTTTTTGGTTTCGGCAGCTTCACCATGAAGTATCTAGTGATGATTTCTTTTTATTTATTCTGCTTATGATTCTATGGGATTGTAGAATTTTCCGATTGGTATTTTTCAACCTTTGGGAAAAAAAACACCTCATTCATTAACTTTTCAAATATTCATTTTTACTCTTTATTCTGGTGCTGGGACTCAGATTAAACATATATGAGATATTCCTAGTTCATGTATTTTACTTCCTCCTCTGTATTTGCTATCTTTTTTATTAACCCAGGTAAAATTTTGGAAAATTTTTTCTAATGTCAAAGTAGTCTATTTTCTCTATTCAGTTATAGCTAATCTGTTATCACACTCACAAACTAAGTCCAGTATTTGATTTTTGTTATTGGATATTTTAGTACTGGAAATCCTCTTCAGTTCTTTTAAAAATCTAATATGTGATGTTATAATCTCTTTTTCACAGAGATATTTATATATATATAAATATATATATTTATAGAGATATATTTATTTATATATATATAAAATAGGTCAGTACCTGCTCATTTTAAATATCTCATTTCTTTTTGAATCTGCTTCTATTGTCTATAATTTCTGTATTTCTCAGGCATGGTATTTACAATCTTACGTGCCTGGCTTCTATTGAGTATGTGCTTGATACATGATTCAAAACTTTACCTATGGTAAGGAATTTAGACCTAGGATGGTATTAACTTTCTTAGAATATACTTTCTTTATTTCTGCACCAGGTACTTGAAGGGCAGGGGGCACTAAGAGACAAGGACAATTTAATCCAAACTCTAGGCCTGAGGTAGAACAGGCTGAAAGTTCCCAAGGGTACAGTTTTACCTCTGTTTCACCCTCAGTCTGAAAGACCAGCCTTAAGGGATCCCAGATTAAGACAGAAATAGATTAGACTCTCCTCTTTAGCTAAGCAGGCTCTGCACACTCATGTTCCCATTTCTCTCTACTGTAAAAGCTGAAGCTCAGTTTTCTACGTGGGTATTTTCTGAATTGAAAAATGCCTTTCAATACAAAAACGACTTCAAGTATAGTCATATGTCTATAGCTTCTTGCCTTCTTCTAAAACCTGGCCCATTAACCCATTATTATGTTGTTAACACTCTGATGTTCATATCGCAATTACTATTCTATTATTACTATTTTATTTTATTTGTAAGTTTTCAGTGTCCTCAGTAGAGAAGTTGGTCTTCAGCACTAACCCACTGTTACCAGAATCAGAAGTTTTTATGAAATGTTTCATTAAAATTACACTAATTAAATAATTAACAAATTGATACAAAGCCTGTTTTAGTCATATCCCGCTTTTAATGGGCGACATAAAAAAAGCATGATTTTTTGTGTGAAAGAGATTGTGATGGTTTTATCCATCTTTGTTTGAACCACACATTAAACTTAGCCATCAACTATTTAATATAGACTTAACATCTTAAGACTTACACATACACTAAAGAAAGAATGTCAACATACATTTCTCACGTAGATCATCCTCATGTAACATTTATTAGCAAAATAAAACTGGATAATTAAGAAAACACTTTAGTAATGTAGTAAACTGTTATAATATTGATGAATGTAAGTCAGCCTTGTCCATAAGAACCATTCCTAATACAGTTACGTGCTATTCACTCTATTGTAGAAGTTAATTTACGTAAGAGGAAAATGCCAAAATGAAAAACAAAATGTATATCCTTCCAAGTAGTGAAGCCAGAAATCTTTTCCCTTTGTTTAATCACAGAGTTAGCACCAAAATTTACAAGGCAACTGATTGAACATGTGGAACACATTGTTAACAGTAACATTTGTTTTAGTGCTTTGTATAACTCTGTGCTGGCATCTTTTCTTTCTCAACCTTCCATCAGCCATTTTGTGCATTGTAAACCATTCATGAATGCAGTAACAGGTTTCTGCTTTAATAATGTATAACTACATCAAGAGAAAAAGAAAGATAAAATGTAAGTGGCAAAAGAATCAAAGTTTTGGCAGCTTTTATGAAATCCATTCATATGGCATTTTCTATCATTAATCATTATAACTTTTTTGGTAGGATATATGCTCAAGGATAAAAATTTTCCTCATTGAAATACAGGACTGTTAAATAGAGATATACACAGTTTTTCTTTACTATAAAGAGCAAGAGATATATTTTGTTTGTTTTAGGAGTTATTAGTTTTTAAATATTTGGAAAAAGTAGTCGACTTATATTTTTTAGTTCTATATTATCATCAAGTATTAAATCCCTTACATGATACAATACTGTCAAGATGAATATGAGCAAAACTTTAGTGGGAAAGTTAGTGTCCTCTATAGAATACTCTTTCTCTTGCTACATACTTTACTCATATCTTTACTTAGAATTATGCATGCAGAGAGATATAAATGACATCCTGAATTCCTACACTGACATTTTTAGAGCTGTGCAAAATTTAACTTTAAACCTTATTGAACGACATAATTTTAACATTTTTAAAAATTTGGAAACACTACTTTTTCACAAGGCCAATATTTGATTCCAAAAACATAAAGATAAATAATACATATTAATTGACTTTAAGGAAAGTTTCTTAGTTATCTCTCAGAGAAAGCCTATCAAGTCTAAACGGTTTACTAGTATAAAGGTTTGAACTTTGAGACACAATTTCAATGCTTTAT
The DNA here is from genome assembly GCF_003009895.1 of Hyaena hyaena. NCBI lineage: Eukaryota > Metazoa > Chordata > Mammalia > Carnivora > Hyaenidae > Hyaena > Hyaena hyaena. The sequence continues at coordinate 1,271,055 of NW_024080955.1, read as the reverse complement.
TATTCACCTTAGAACTTGAGAATTTCAATAAGTCTAATCCAATTTTTTCATTTTCAGGTATGGAAAGTGAACATTAAAGCAAATCAATTATATTATCACTATTGTAACAAGTATTTATACTAGAACATTATTATTTTGTATTTCCATTACATCATATTGACTGTCCCTGCATTCTTTGTTGTTAAGCAGCCAACACTTAAGTTAAAATAGTAACCAAGAAAAATTTTCATCTTCTTGTAATATAAGCAGATCATAGAACATGACAATATTCATGATCAAATTTGTATATTACCAAAATCAGATGCTGCAAACTGATTTTGTTTTACAAATAAGATTATTTGTTCTTTACACTGTTTAATTAAGATTAAATTGTGAAAACATTGAAATTTAGAAAAGCTTAAGTAAAAATACAGACTTGCTGGAGTGCCTGGGTGGCTCAGTTGGTTATGTGTCCAACTTTGCCTCCAGTCATGATCTCGTGGTTCATGAGTTCCAGCTCTGCATCAGGTTCTGTGCTAATAGCTCAGAGCCTAGAGCCTGCGTCAGATTCTGTGTTTCCCTCTCTCTCTGCCCTCTCCCTTCCTTGTGTGCTCTCTCCCTAAAAAAAAAAAAGAAAAAGAAAAAGAAAACATTAAAATACAGATTTGCCCATTTTCATGAGGTTGTGCACACATTGTGGTAAGTGTGAAGGAGCAGTGATGATGTGAGCCCTCGTGTTGTCACAGCCCCTACCATTCCATATCTTCTTACAACCAGTACAGTGGCTTTGCTCATTTCTGAAGGGAAATGAAAACATGAAAATTATATCTAAAGAGAGGGATTCAACAAGTAACAATTCTCTATTCTGTGTTAAGCATCCTGCCGAGGTACTTTCATGCTTATTCTGTCACATACTTCACTGAGACATTCTGGAGAATGGCAGTTGGCATTGTCATATTTTATACCTATGATATATACTTTTCATTTTTCTGTTTTCTTACTTAAAAGATAAAATAAAAATTGGATACACTCCTTATATTTTATTTTTTAAAATTTTTAATGTTTATTTATTTTTGAGAGAGGGAGAGAGAGCGGGGGAGGGGCAGAGAAAGAGGGAGACATATAATCCAAAGCAGGCTCTAGGCTCTGAGCTGTCATTACAGAGCCCAACGTGGGGCTAGAACCTATGAGCCGTGAGATCATGGCCTGAGCCAAAGCTGGATGCTTAAGCAATGAGCCACCCAGGTGCCCCTCCTTATATTTTAAAATCACATTAAATACTCATCTTTTCTCAAAGTCTTCTCCAGATTGATGACACATGTACTACTAGTGAATACTTGAAAATAAACCTCACATGTATTTATTATAACTTAGTTGTATATTTAACCTACTACAACATAGTAATATTCAGTCTGTGTGCTTGTTTGTATAAACAATCACTTATAGTTTTTTGAAGTTTTTCTCTGGCAATAATATTCCCTTTGTTTTTTGGTCTAAATGTATTTCATACACAACTAAGCCATATCTTTACCACATATTATGGAATGCAATATGGAGAAATTACCCAATTTTATATGTTTTGTTGTCTATCCTTTTTAATTGCTACATGGTTTTCATTATTTAGTTTCTTTTATTAACCCCACATGAGGTACTCGACAACACCAGGTCATTTGGAGCCTAGCAGCTTATTCAGGACACAGGAACAAAGGCAGGCTACTTTATCATGTTATTCTTAAGAAGCCCACTACCTGAGTCATTGCTGCTCCCTCACTCGCTACGGTTTGCAGAGCTACAATATTTACCTTTAACTGACATTTCCATATGTCTCTGGAAAGAAACTGGTTGGTTGACTCATTTGTCATGAGCATAAGGAGATAATTTTTATCAAAATACTCATAGTTTGACTTTCAGGCCAGGCACTTCTGTTTCATTCCATAAACTGACAAATGTAACAGTAGTACACAGTACACCTCAGTGAACTGCATGAAATAAATTCCATACAAGAAAACAAAACAAAAAAGAAATAATTGGCAATATATTTACTATAATGTATTTCAATGTGATATATTTTGTCTCATAAAAAATAGAAGTTTGATGTGGCATGTATACATTACCAATATAAAAGTGTCTTTTAGTCTAATTATATCAATCATGTGCTCTCTTTTTAATATACCTCTGCAATACCTGCTTTTAAAGAAGCTTGTCACATAGTTTTAATATTTTCAAGTATCTTCATTACTCATTTTTCTCTCTTGAAGATTAAATGGAATATACATCTGGTTTTATTTATTTTATTTTTTTGCATTTTACCTTTTAATATTTATCTGGTTTATTCATAAAGATAGATACACATTATGTTTATATTCATTCCTGGCTTTCTGTTTGTATTTTGGTTTGATATTATTTTCTTTTGCTATTTGCTATATAAATTAATTATATTTCACTCCCATATATATGTATAGAAAGTTAATGGGTTTAAAATCAGTTTTTGTTATTATATTAATTAAAGTTTATAATAAAATAAAATGAAATTATACTAACAATGTTGAAAGTTATTTATTTTGATTCCCACATATGTAAGACTATAATATAAATAAGAGCATATTTAAATGCATTTATTTATTACTATTTTAACATACTGTCAAATTGACTTACATACAACTTGGCAATGAGAAAGAATGAAATCATGCCATTTAAAGGTATTTAAATCTACCTGTGCTATTTCCCCAAATTTTCTCTATTCCAAACATCTATTGATGTTGGACTTGGAATATGTCATAGTCAGTTTGGCCTGCATTAACAAAATACCATAGAGTGGGTGGCTTACCCAACATAAACTGATTTCTTACAATTCTGGAGGCTAGAAGCCAGAGATAACGGTGCTAAAATGGTACCTTGATTCTTGTTGATGGTTCTTTTACTGGTTTACAGATAGCAACCTTCTTGTTGAATACTCATATGGGAGAAAGAGAGACCTGGTTTCTTCATGTCCTTAAAAAGGCACTAATACAGTCATAATGGCTCCATTCAGATGACATCATTGAATCCTAATTACCTCCCCAAAGTCTCATTTACAAATACAATTATATTAAGAAATAGGGGTTCAACACATGAATATTGGTTGAGACACAAACATTAAGTCCATAACAGGATATTAGACACATGCTCTTATTTTTTTTATTTACCGATATTTATATATAATACATGTAGTATACATGAATATGTGTGTGTGCACGCATCATGTATTAATACATACTCATGGGGCACCTGGGTGGCCCAGTCGGTTGAGCGTCCGACTTTTGATTTCAGCTCAGGTCACAGTCTCAGGGTTCGTGGGATCGAGCCCCATTTGGGCTTTGTGCTAACAACAGGAATCCTGCTTGGGATTCTCTTTCTCCCTCTCTCTGCCCCTCCCCTACTCACACATGGACACATGGTCTGTCTGTCTCTCTCAAAAATAAATAAATAAACATTAAAAAATACATACTCATGTGCATGTGTTAGAGGTGCACATCAAGGGGATGTGACTACCACTTGACCCTAAATCTATACCAGGGCAACCAGAGGTTCCTCACCCCTCCCCTGTCCTTAGAAGGTATGTTCTGCCTACTATACCCACACTGGGATCCCTTCTATGGAGCCTTGAGAGAGCAGATGGATTGAGATCAATGGGACTGAACTGTGACTACACCCAATTAAGGCCTCTACATATACTTTTAGGACTTGATGGGTGAGTACAAAGGTCTCCTTGTGTTGGCACCACGCAAGACAAGTCCCATAAGTAAGGTCCCTTGCTTATTAATACTGCTACCTGCTAATCTGGATTGGTCTGCCTCTTTCTTCAGTCTCTCCTCACCCTCCATGGACAGGGACAAGTATGAGAACCAACAGCATATAAGAAATATGGAACAAGAATGGGCTCCTCGGCGGCTCAGTTGGTTAAGCATCTGACTTTTGGTTTCTGCTCAGGAGGCAACTGAATTTTGGTTTCTGCTCAGGTCATGATCTCACCTTTTCATGAGTTCAAGCCCCACATCAGGGCCCATGCTGAAAATACAGAGCCTGCTTGGGATTCTCTGCCTCCCTCTCTCTCTGTCCCTCACTTGTGCTGTCTCTGTTTCTCTCACAATAAGTAAATAAACTTTAAAAAATTAAGAATTATAGGACAAGAACATACAAGAATTTTTAAAATAATAACAGAGAAGGAATGGCTCCATGTAAAAGTTATGATTTTTTGAAACACATGATACAAATACTAGTACTATACACACAAAATATAACTGCTGAAATGCAATGCAAATATTTAAGTTAAATTAGATCATAATTATTTATTCAAATTTTAATTTGCGGGAATAAAATAAATTTAACTTAACATATTAAACATGATCTTTCAATGTGTGATTTATTAATGTGTAAGGAAATGTAAATAAAAAACAATAACATTGAAGTAAATGCATTTGTATCATATTGGGATAAAAATGGTTCTACCGATTAAATATAGCTAATAAGTCACATTAAAACAACTGATATGACAAACAACATAATTAATTTTAAATGCTTTATAAAAAATTTAACCATAAGATAAATGAAATAGGTAATGAAATTTTATAATAATTATTATGTCAACCAGAGTACTAATACTAATGATATACATATGGATTTCAAGGGCCCTGGGTGGCTCAGTTGGTTGAGTGGCTGACTCCTGGTTTAGGCTCAGCCCATAGTCTCATGGTTCATGGATTTTTGCCCCACATCAGGTTCCACACGGAATGCGTAGGGCCTGCTTGGGATTTTCTCTCTCCTCTTTCTGCCCCTCCTCCCTTCATGCTGTTTCTCTCAAAAAATAAACAAACAAACAAAAAAAGGATTTCAAAAGCAGGTAAATAAGACAAATGTGAATTCCTTAGAATAATAATGGTGAAATATAACAAGAATTCATTCAACAAATGAGGATTTCAAGTGTTTAATAAGTTCTTGAAAATACTGTACAAAAAGAAAAATTATATAGCATACTTTATCAAATCTGGACAATGTTAATTTAAAAATTAACATTACTGAATGAGTGTTAAAGCTTTTATAAAATACTGCCAGAAATAGAAATAGAGCAATATAATGGCAATTTTTAAATATGAGTTCAGTGTCTTAACCACACTGAATTTAATGTTCTAATTTTATTTTATTTTTTAAAGTTTATTTATTTAGGGGCATCTGGGTAACTCCTTCAGTTAAGCATCCTACTTCACCTCAGGTCATGATCTTATGGTTAGTAAGTTTGTGCCCTGTGTCAGGACCTGTGCTGAGGGTGTGGAGCCTGGAGCCTACTTTGGATTCTATGTCTTCCTCTCTCTCTGCCTCTGCCTGCCTCACAACCTATCTCTCTGTTTTTTTCTCTCAAAAGTAAATAAACATTAAACAAATTAAAGTTTATGTATTTATTTTGAAAGAAACAGCTTGAGCGGGGGAGGGGCAGAGAGAAAGGGAGACAGAATCCAAAGCAGGCTCCCAACTATTTGCACAGAGCCTGATGCAGGGCTCGATATGATCTCACAAATTGTGAGATCATGACCTGAGCCAGGATCAATATTCAGACTTAACCAACTGAGATGCCCAAGGTGCCCTGTAATGTTATAATTTTAATTATAAAATGTAGGTAATAAAAGAAATGAATTGGAGATGTGAATATTAAAAAGATATATATACACTAGGATTCTGGTTGTCATACTGTTAATATATTTATGATTATTAAACCAGATTGCAATGATTGCATAATATATTATGTGAGCAGCAAAATACTGAATGAGACGGCTACTTACTGTGATACATACCATGAATTACACATTCCTTATTTATTCCAAAAATAATTTATTTGTATTGTAAGAAATATATATATATATATTTTTAGAATATGCATGCATTTTTAAAAAATATTTTTATATATTTCTAGGAGAGAGAGAGAGAGACAGCGTGAGCAGGGGAGGGTCAGAGAGAGAGGGAGACACAGAATCTGAAGCAGGGTCCAGGCTCTGAGCTGGCAGTCAGCACAGAGCCCGCCGCGGGGCTCGAACCCATGAACCGCGAGATCATGACCTAAGCGAAAGTCGGACGCTTAACCGACTAAGCCACCCAGGCGCCCCAGAAATACATTTTTTTAAAAAAAAAGAAGTTATGAAATGCGGTAATTAAAGAAAGAATGACAAGTAAACTATACCAGGAATGGGAAATAAATCATAAAAACAAGGAGTAATGGGATTCCTGGGTGGTTCAGTCGGTTAAGCGACTGGCTTGATTTCGTCTCAGGTCATGATCTCCTGGTTTTATGACCTTGAGCCCCATGGTGGGGCTCTGGGTAGGCAGCATGGAGCCTGCTTGTGATTCAGTCTCTCCCTCTCTCTGTTTTTCCCTGTGCTCTCTCTCTCCCTCTCCCTCTCTAAAGAAAATAAGTATTTTTTAAAAAGCAGTAGAAATGAAGCAGGTAATATGAGGATATTATGAACAATATTATGGCAATAGCTTTTAGAATTTAGGAAAGTACATTACTATGAAAAACATTAGACACTATTTTTTTAGGTTTATTTTATTGATTTATTTTTGTGGGGGTGGAAGGGACAAAGAGAGAAGGAGAAGAAGAGAGAATTCCAGACAGTGGTGCTTAAACTCACGAACCCCAAGATAATGACATGAGCCGAAACCAAGAGTCAGACGCTTAACTGACTGAGCCACCCAGGCAACCTCAACACTATTATTTATTTAAATAATAATATTTAAATAAATAATTTATTTAAAATATAAAATATAAAATATAAAATAAATATATTTAAATAAATATATTAAAAAAATAAATAAACAATTTATTTAAAAAATAATATTATTTATTTAAAATAATAATAAATATTATTTATTTATTAACCATTTATATATTAACCGTTTATTATATAATGGTTACTTATTACGGTCTTGTCTTCTTAGTGTGGCTTCAACACAATACTGTTGATATTTTCTCATATAATCTTAAAAATCTCTTCAAATTTTATTTTACTTATTTTTTTACCATTTATTCATTTTTGAGAGACAGAGCACAAGTAGGGGAGGGGCAGAGAGAGAGGGAAACATAGAATCTAAGGCAGGCTCCAGGCTCTGAACTGTCAGTACAGGCCCCAACACGGGACTCAAACCCATGAATTATGAGATCATGGCCTGAGTCGAAGACAGATACTTAACCAACTGAGACCCAGGCACCCGTTTTTGTTATGCCCAAATCGCGAGTCCCCAGAGACCTCCAAGGAGCCAGCACCAATGCAAGAACAAAAGGGTCTTTATTACAAGCTCGAGCAGGGGCTCACCTGTCTACCGGCTCAGCAGCAGGAAAGTGAAACCCCGACCAGTGGCAAGCAGGGTTTTTATGGGGGAAGGGAGGGGGTGTTACCGTGCACACGTTGGACGTTTTGCATCATTACATAAGCACCAATCATAATTGTACAATGCCCATAGTAACAGCATAGTAACAGTTGTGACCATTCAGTATCTGCAAGGCATCCGTTACATTTGGCGGGACCCAATCATGACCTTTGAGAGTCTTTTAAAAGGACCCATTATGAGGTGGGCTCAGAGAATCTACGTGGGGCTTCTGCAAGCGGTGATTGATTGGCAAGTTTGTACAAAGTAACTACCTGCAGTTCCCAGCCCTGACTCAGACCACAGGAATGTTACACATTTCTTTTGATTGGCAGATCCGAGGGCGGTCCGAGGGTGGCTTCAGCTGAGGCTTCTCCTGGAACGGGGACTCCGTGCAGCCTGAGGTTGTTTCTAATGGAGGACTTAATTTCAGGCTCCTCATTTCCCCCTTCTCTTGTGTATTTGAAGGCCCAATCATGGGTCTTCTGTCGGGTCCCCATCATTAGGGCGGTGGTACTGGGACCTAAGTATTATGGGTTGTATTGCCCCCAGACGTTCTTGCATGAAGGCAAGCAATCTATTTAAATGACAAAACCTCAGATGGACATTGTTAACGATTTGATGAGAGTTCCAGTATAATGCAATTGACAGAGAAATTCAGTTATTTTTGTGACATATAATATTTTAAGTAATCAGAATATTACATGATAACCCTATACCAAAACATTAAAACTTTGGGATTTGCATATATATTTGGGCAGTTATAGCATTTACCCATGCAATACAACCCAAGGCTTACTGTTGTACACAGTGCTTTTCCAAGTAACTTAGCATCTCAAATAAAAAGGGCCTAATTGGCCAAATGACCTTTTTTATTATTCAAATCCTGGGAATTTTGTTAAAACTTTAGGAAGTTATAAAGTGCATCCTAAATTGGATTATAGATCTCAACCTTAGTCTATCCTGAGCACACATAAAATTCCTTTTCAAAGATTTCCCTTCACGGACCTTCTACACCTTTCCTTTGCCTTTAAACTTTGTCCCAAAACCATTTCTCTCTGAACAACCAGTCTTATTTAGGACAAAATTACTTTCTTTTACCCTTAACAAAAATGTATTTCCATTTCTTACATCTTTTTATGTATCTCTGAGTTTCTTATGCACAGGGTTTCTTTCCTTATTTTCCATCAGTCTTAAGTACACTTAGCAGAATTTTAACTTAGGATACCTTAGTCTCCAATTGAGGACTTAGTAACCAATTGAGAGGTGGTAAATTCAGAAACCAATTAAGCATAAACCATGTTTTTCAAAGGGTCCAAATAGTCTTACTTTCTTTACAACAGGAAGCTGAAAACTCAAACTTATGTTTAGTAATCATGCATTCTATTTGGATAGGCCAGACATGTTTTTAAAAGGAGTTTATTCTATCTGGTAGGGGGAGTTGTGCACCCCATAGAGTGCAAAGGGAAGGAGAGCCACCCAGTCTCCGCCAGTCTCCAAGGTCAATTTAGTTAAGGTCTCTTTTAGGGTTCTATTCATTTTTTCCACCTGTCCTGAACTCTGCGGTCCTTACGCACAGTATAATTTTCAATCAATCCTCAGGGTCGTGGCTAGGCTCTGACTTACCTTGGACACGAAAGCGGTCCATTATCTGAACCTATCATCTGAGGAAATCCATACCTTGGTAAGATGTCTTCTAGCAGTTTCTTTGCCACCACCTGTGCAGTCTCGTGTTTAGTGGGATATGCCTCAGTCCATCCCGAAAAAGTATCTATAAACTCTAGTAGATATTTGTACCCATATAGTCCTGATTTTACCTCAGCGAAGTCTGTCTCAGTAGGCTCCGGGTCGTCTTCCTCTCAGGCAGGTACCGGATGTAAGGATTTTTCATGGCGTTAGTGAGTCGGCATGCCTTGCAATTGGCCACAATCTGTCCAATCTTAGAGTTAGCATCTCTGATTTTTATCTTAGCATGGCGAACTACATCTTGCATTCTTTTGATTCCCATATAGGAGGCACGGTGTATCTTGGTCAGGGCTCTCATCCCTAGATCTTCAGGGAGGATGAGTTTGTCATCTGCCAGTTTATACCATCCTTCTAGGTATTTGGTCATAGGCAGCTTTTTGATCCATTGTAAACCTTCTTTGCTATATTAGGGGACTTTAGGGAGAGTAGGGTCTCCAGGGTCAACCAGGGTAACGGCCAGGGTATGATTGGCCCTAAGAGCAGCTTGCTTGGCTGCTTGGTCTGCTAGGTTGTTGCCCTTTTTGGCTCCCAGGGACATGGGGTATTGGCGGACCCGGGCCAGGTCTGCCTCAGGCTTCAGTTCCATGAACACCGTGGGCCTATGCTTTGCTAACCCCATGCCTCCAGTCTCAGCCCACGCTGATGGGAACTGCTGGAGCCAAGGTTGGATCCCTGCATCTGGTGTCAGTGGCGCCTCATGCAGGCGATATCCGTCCATCAGCCCCAAAGTGAGTACATGTATTGGCTGCCCAGCCTGGTCTAATTCCCTAGTCCCTTCGGCCGAAAAATGAATCTGAGCTCCCAGCTTGGTCAGCAGATTGGGGCCTAGCAAGGGCAGTCTGGGATGACCATAAAGGAGTGGGATACCCAGCCTACACCAAGGTCCACCATTCTTCGGGTAGTCCATGGATACTGCTTCATCCCTGTGGCCCCCTGGACCCATGATGTCTTGTTTGACAGGGGGCCAGCTGGTTGCTGGAGCACAGAATGTTGAGCCCCAGTGTCCCCTAAGAACTCGGTGGACTTCCCCTCCACTTTTAGGGTTACCCTGGGTTCGGGAAGGGGTGCCGAGCCCCGTCTCCCCTAGTCACTATCATCTCCCATTACTAGAATGGGAGCATTAGATTTTTTCCTTCTGGGACATTCTCTAGACCAATATCCCTCTTCTTGGCAGTAGGCACACTGATTTTTGCCCAAGCGGGGGCACCCTCCAACCCATTGGGAGTTTTCCTTACCTTTTTCTCCTAAAGCCAACTGCTTGAGGTGAGGCGTCTTCTCTGGTCCTCCGATTCTGCAGTTGCCGCGAGTAGGATCTCGGCCAAGCCCTGGTTTTGTCTCCTCTCAGCTCTTATCCGTTTGTCCTCTACACTTTCCCTGTTGCTATATACCCTTTCTGCCACAATCACTAGATCTTGGAGGCTCTTTTCTCCTAGACGTTCTAATTTCTGAAATTTTCTCCAAATGTCGGGAGCAGACTGATTGATAAAAGCCATGGCCACCACAGCTAGGTTTGCTGGGGCCTCAGGATCCATATGGGTGTACTGGCAGAATGGCTCCATTATTCACTCAAGGAATGCCGCGGGGCTTTCCTCGGGTCCCTGACTGACATTATATACCTTAGCCATGTTAGTAGGCTTGCGAGCCGCAGCCTTGAGACCTGCCAACAGAGTCTGGCGGTAGACCAAGAGACTCTCCTCACCTTCAGCCGTGTTGTAGTCCCAATCTGGCCGTGCCAGGGGAAACCCAGTGTCAATTCGAGCCTGGCCAGTAGTGGGAACTCCAGTGGGCCCAGGAACCAATCTCCTGGCTTCCGACTGGATTCTTTCCTGCTCCTCAGTAGTGAACAGGATCTGCAACAATTGCTGGCAATCATCCCAGGTGGGCTGATGAGTGAACAGAACAGTTTCTAATAGGTTAATAAGGGCTGGGGATTCTCTGAGAATGGTGCATTCTGGGACCTCCAATTGTACAGATCGCTTGTCGCAAAGGGCCAGTAATGGTGGGGCTGGTTGCCCCTATCATCAGGGGGGCCCGTGGCCCTCAGGGGCAGGACAGTAGAGTCCGGTCCCTCAGGCGTCATTCCACAGCGGCTTCGGGTCCCTTGGGCGGGGCCCATTTCTGCCGACCTCAGGGCCGCTGGGGCCGCTGGGGCAGGGGACGACAGCGATTCAGGTGGTGTCCCTCCTGCTGGGCCCTGTGGAGGGGTTAGATAAGGAGGGGGAAAAATTAATTCTTCCTCTGTTCCGCTCTGTAAGATAGGGTACAGCGGCGCAGAGGGTTTAGTTTCCTTTTTCGGCGTCTCCGAAGCTCAGGAGGGCAGGTGCTTTTCAGCTACTGCCAGGACCCCAAGTCTCTGTGGAGGCAAGAAACTTTTAATCCAAGGGGGTGGGTCATCAACCAGACCGGCCCAAACCTCAGTGTACGGGACTGGGTCTGGACGCCCTGTTCGGGGTTGGAAAACCTGATCCTCGACCTTCTGAATGGTATGGCGGTCGAAAGTCCCTTCTGGTGGCCATCCTACATTGAGAGCAGGCCACTCTGAGCTGCAGTAAGTTCGGAATGAACCTTTCCTGATAATCACCAAGAGGTTATGAGCTTGTTTTTTAACCTCTCCAAAATGGGCTAGCATTAAGTCTAGGGGTTTGGATGAAGTCTGTCCCATAGCGTCAGTCTCAGTCACAAGGTGGTGAACACCAACAGAGAAAATCGACAGTCACAGAGAGACAGACACAGAAGGCTAGACAACAGAAAAGTGAGATACCGGGCCGGTTTTACCAAGTTGTACCTAAGAGACGGGCAATCAGAAAAGTGAGACATCGGTTTCCTGGTGGCAACTCGCTCTGCCTTTTACCAAGTTCCACCTAAGAGAGGGGCAATCAGAAAAGTGAGACGCAGAGTTCCTTTGAAGTCAGGGGCACTGAGTCCCTTCCACCAATAGGGGCGCCGAATCCCTTCCACGATAGGGGCGCCGAGTCCCCTTCACAGATAGGGGCACAGGGTCCCTTCCACAGATAGGGGCACAGGGTCCCCTCCACAGATAGGGGCTCAGAGTCCCCTCCACAGATAGGGGTTCCCTCCACCGATACGGGCGCCGAGTCCCCTCCACAGATAGGGGAACAGAGTCCCCTCCACAAATAGGGGCACAGGGTCCCCTCCACAGATAGGGGCCTCGAACCCCCTGCCGATGGGGCCTCGAACCCCAATGGGGGCCTGGAACGTCTTCAGACAGGATCCCCCGTGGTCATGGTCCCATGGCGCTTCCGCCTGACTGTAATTGACCATCTCCAGAAACAACTTTACCCGGGATCACCAGAACACAGAACATAGAATTGACAGACTAGACAAACAGAGACAAACAGTTTCTTACCTGTGGATTGACCCTTCGGATTGGGGATCCTGGGGGTTTTGGGGTTCCCGGCCAACGCACCAAATGTTATGCCCGAATCTCGAGTCCCCCAGAGACCTCCAAGGAGCCAGCACCAATGCAAGAACAAAAGGGTCTTTATTACAAGCTAGAAACAACCTCAGGCTGCACGTAGTCCCTGTTCCAGGAGAAGCCTCAGCTGAAGCCACCCTCGGACCGCCCTCGGATCTGCCAATCAAAAGAAATGTGTAACATTCCTGTAGTCTTGGAGACGAGTCAGGGCTGGGAACTGCAGGTAGTTACTTTGTACAAACTTGCCAATCAATCACCGCTTGCAGAAGCCCCACGTAGATTCTCTGAGCCCACCTCATAATGGGTCCTTTTAAAAGACTCTCAAAGGTCATGATTGGGTCCCGCCAAATGTAACGGATGCCTTGAAGATACTGAATGGTCACAACTGTTACTATGCTGTTACTATGGGCATTGTACAATTATGACTGGTGCTTATGTAATGATGCAAAACGTCCAATGTGTGCACGGTAACACCCCCGCCCTTCCTTCATAAAAACCCTGCTTGCCACTGGTCGGGGCTTCACTTTCCTGCTGCTGTGCCAGTAGACGGGTGAGCCCCTGCTCGAGCTTGTAATAAAGACCCTTTTGTTCTTGCATTGGTGCTGGCTCCTTGGAGGTCTCTGGGGACTCGAGATTCGGGCATAACAATATAAGTCATTATTTTAAGTATCATATTTATATCATGATCATATTAATGAATTGGGAGAAACAAAGAACTTAACAATTATTGATAACATCCTGCAAATTTGTGTTATTAAAATGTAACCCCTGTTTTAAAGAAAATTTTTCAAAATCAATTGAATATATGACATAACGTACATGTGCATAAGATTTGGTTTGTATCGTAGAAATATGAAATACTTTATAATTTTTATTCCTTTTTTAGTAACTGACAAAATCGCAAATAGTTTTATAAAGTTTCATATTCACTTACAGGCAAAGAGGATGAGATTTTCTCATTTTTATGTGATAGAATAACATTTAACCTAGCTTAGAAGAATTAAGAAAATGAAGTGCAGATTTCATTCATTGTAGAAAAAAATCATGCCACCTTCTATAAATTTAGTAGAAAAAAATAAGTTTTATTTTTCTACTTAGGAAAACAAGAAGAATATATAGACAATTCACTGTAGCTTTAATATTTTCATTACATTTATAGTAGGGCTAATATTATATAAGCAGAATAAACTTATGTTTTGGAATTCTAAAATAGGGAAAAATTTACTTTTGGATATTGATACACCAAAATCACTTCAGAAAAAAAATTCTTTTTACAGTAAAGGGCATATCCTAATCTTTGTTTATTTATTGTGTTCTGTGTCTTCCTTTTGTAATCATCATTAACATCATCATCATAGGATATCTGCTAAGGATTAAGCTGAATATGTGTCTACTGATATATCAAAGTAAAAATTAAATTTAGTTCTCTTACTTTTTTGTATTTTGTAAATTAATATATAAGCTGTGAAATGAAAATTCTACCTGGGTGGTTCAAGTTTGTTGAATGGCTAACTCTTGATTTCAGCTCAGGACATGATCTCATGGTTTGTGGGAAGGAGGTTGACAGTATGTAGCCTGCTTGGGATTCCCTCCCTTCCTCTATCTTTTCTCCTCCCCTGCTCATGCTTGCTCTCTTTCTTAAATAAATAAACTTAAAAAATAGAAGATTCTACAGTGTGAAAATTAATAAGCTTCCTAGCCTGCCATTATTTCTTTAGAAATAATAGGTATAGGCTTACAGAAGCTGTATAAACCAAGTAAAAATCAAAATAAAATTAAAACCAAAAACTTAATTTAACATTTTGCAGAAGTCTATCTTCTTCCTTCAGTAATCAATACCTAATATTTTTATTTTGATTAAAATATTATGAATGGTGTAATATGTTCTGGGTAAATCAAATATTTATGTATGTTGTTAAATCAATTGACCATTATTATATAATTATCATTCAATTCACACTTGGCTTTCAGATATATTAATATCTATTTAAATTTATCTCATCTATTTTATCTAGCTATCATGTCTATCAGCTATCTATCACATCCCTCCATCCCTCCCTGACCCACTACTTCCTTCCCTCTATTCCTCTCTCCTTCTCTGTCTATTTAAAGGCTAAGCATTCTAAGAATATTATGTTTTCCCTAGTACTAATTATGGAGATAAGCATTTCAAAAGCAGTAACAAACTAATAAAAGAAATTCATCAACCATTTGCATTTGATAATGCTACTTAACAGAGCAGGATGTTTGCTGTCCAGATTTTGTCTAAAAGTCAAAACAAACATCTAAATTATAACTTTGTAACATCTGCTTCCTCTAGGGGGCTATTTATATGGACTCTGACAGATGTGGGAATTGCAAAGAGTGGTTGTAACAAATGAGACAACTAATAGTGCTGTCTTTAAAAATGCAGCCCGCCTGAGCTGATTGAAATGAGCTCCAGACTGAGACCAAGATGACACGCACCTTTTCCTCCAGACTATTGTTCTGGAAGGAGATAATGACTTTGTAATTATTATTTTCCATCATGTGAAATGTGGAAAAATTGAAATACCACAGATTATTGTAATATTACAAACACATTTTCTTGAAGGTCTCTTGATTTGTGCAAATTAATGATAAAGTGTATTGCCTGGTGAATGCGTAGTGCAGAAATGTAAGTGGTGAAAATGAATGAGGCCTGCTATTGACTTCTACATGCACATGCCTGCTTACAAATGGGAGAAATAACTTTGTGATCTAAGGTTTCATTATTGCACACCAGAATGCAAGTGGACAGCCTTGGTGTAACTTTAATATCTCAGGTATGGAAAAACTGTTGAAGTACCCTCTAAATAAGACAATCAAGTATGCTGAAGATTTAGAACCGTGATAAATTCATGAGGGCAGGATTGAAATAATTATCATTTGTTATTTTAAATAAAGAAATAGGTTTGTTCCTGGGCCTCTCATTCTTGTCCCAGATGAACCAAAGATTGAAAGACCTGAGACCAGAATGGGGAAATAGAGTTTATAGAGTGGATTAGTATGGTACCCTTTCAAGAGAGAAAGTGGGCCATTGCCGGCACAAGATTTGCAATGGTACCACGAGGCTCTAGCTGTATCCCTTTAAGCTTGTTTTATATACATGTCCATTTGGCTTTGATTGACATTTTTGAATGACAGCTGGAGGTTCTATGACATTTTGGCCTCTGTGCATGTGCCTACCCGTGATGCATTCTGTTATAATAGTACTTATTTACATATTGTATATGTATATATATGAGTGTCTAATGAGCTTTTACTGTGACCTTAAAGATACTTAAGGGCAAGTTGCAACCTTTGTGCATATGCTCAGCTTTGAAAGTCCCCTGTGGCTTTTGAGCCAGCTCTGTGGCTAGGCCTCTCCTGTTCTGTTAGCTCTTAGAGGTAGGTGGCTCTGAGGATGTGGCTGCTAACCCTCCCTGGGGGCGGGGGATTGGAGGTGGTTCTGCAGGTGTAGCCAGCATCTGCTTTATCTCTCCTCGCTCATGCCTAACTAGCTGCCTAACAGATTTATAATTCAAGTAAAGAAAAATGGCCTATTGCATGTTCTTTGGACTTAAATTTACCTGTTGGTACTTTGATATACCCTTCATAGAGTTGGAGTTGATAATGCCCCTCCTTTGATTGCCTTAATGGTTAGAATATGGTGAAAGTGGTGCTGATGACTGATGATTTCTGAGACTAGGTTAGAAAAAAGCATGTAGTTTCTGCTGGTTTCTCTTGTAACACATCTCGAGAATTCTCCAGCTTCCATAATAAGAAGTTCAGTTACACTGAGGCTGCAGGGCTAAGGAGAGCACACAGAGTAAGATGCCCTAGGAGTCTCAAAGACTCCCAACTGTTTCCCAACTAAACCTGACACCAAGCAGTGAATAAGGAACTTCCTAGATGACTCCAGCTCCAGCCACTGTCTGAATGAGAACTCTGACCAATGACAGATTAGTAGAGCCCAGTCAATCTTTAGACTATGATAGATGATAAAAATAAGGGGTTTGTTTCACATCACTAAATATCTAGAACACTTATTATATTAAAAATTTGCACTAGAGAATATATAGTGTTTGAAAAAGAAACATAACCCATCTTAGACTTTCTAAAATATTCTGGTGACCTTGAAAATATAACAGCCAGTTATTTATCAGCAAAATAGTTTTATTTGGAAATAGTAGAGGAATTGAGTTTGGGACATCCAAGCTATCTCAAAAACACAGGCAACTCCAGAGAATAAAGGAGAAGGACATTACTTCATAGAAAAATAATTGGAGGAAGTTAGGCGGGGCTATTTTGAATAAAAGTCCTTTGGAGGAAAATGAGATTTCAGGGTGGTGACAGTTTCTCATTTGTTGAGTTGTGGCAGTTTCTTCCTGGATGAGATGGTTTTTAGCAAGAAAAAAACCCATCCTTCCTCCTGATAGAATAATAAAGTACTCTTCGTATTGGGGAATGCAGGGTGAGCTTCCTTCTCTGGGGATCATGAGTGGTAGGGTTTGAATGCTTTTCCTCTCGGCTTCCCAATTTGATTTTTTAATTTTTTGTGTATGTTTATCATTTTTGAGTGAGAGAGAGACAGAGACAGAGCATGAGTGGGAGAGGGGTGGAGATAGGGAAACACAGAATCTAAAACAGGCTCCAGAATTTGAGCTGTCAGCACAGAGCTTGACACGGGGCTTGAACTCAGGAATGGCCAGATCATGACCTAGGCTGAAGTCAGACACTTAATCAACTGAGCCACCCAGGCGTCCCTTCCTAATTTGATTTTAAGTGAAACTTCTTTTTTTTCCACTCAACAAATCTTTTTTTTCCTAAAAAGTTGTAATTTGTTTTTATTTAAATATAAAATGCAAAGCTAAATGTGTGCATAAAAGCTAATGCATAAGCCATTATAAATGATATGTTTATTCACAGATTCTTTTTGTGCCCACTGCTGTGAAGTCTTTTTAGTAAGTATGTATCATAGGACTATGCCTGAATTTTCTCAACCTAAGTCTGGGCTATCTGAGTTGTGGATAAAAATGAAATCATTGTTTTGGGATTCTTTAGGGATATACACTATGGGTTTCTTACAGATAGAAAAGGTATCTTAATAATTGATATTGTTCCCAGAACCCAAATTTATTTGATTTTCCTCATTCTTTCATGTGTGATATATCAGACTGTCTTTTATATTGATCTATTGTTTATGATTAAAGTGTTTCAAAAGAACTGATTATTTGGGGTAAGAAATGTGTAGGTAACAATTGTGAATGTAATGAGAAGGTATGAGTTCTGAGCAGGTAGAGGTATCTAGGAGATAGAGGCCAGAGATGCTGCAAAATAACCTACCATGCACAAGACATTATCCAAACCAAAATGTGAAAGTGCTGCTCTTGGGGTGCCTTGGTGGCTTGGTCGGTTAAGTGTCCAACTTTGGCTCAGGTCATGATCTCACAGTTTGTGGGTTCAAACCCTGTGTCAGGCTCTTCACTGGCAGCTCAGAGCCTAGCCTGGAGTCGGCTTCAGATTCTGTCTCCCTCTCCCTCTGCCCCTCCCCAACTCATGCTGTGTTTCTGTCTCAAAAATAAATAAAACATTTAAAAAAAAGAAAAAAGAAAAAATGTTGCTCTTGAACAATCCTGATCTGTGGTTGCTTGGGGATAAGAGAAAAGGTTTACAAAGAGAAAAATGTGGGGGAGGGTTGATATGTTTATTGTTTTGAGTGTAGTTATGATTACATAGATCTATTCATATGTCAGAACTTACCAAATTGTGCACTTTTAATGTGTGCTGCATATCAGCTGTATCTTAGTTAAGATATTTAAAAAAACAGTATACAACTGGAAATCTTTTTCTAGGAAAGTAGAAATAGAATAACAAAATAAAATTGAATAAACCAAAAATAGTAAAATGACACACCAAATCCCAGTCATATTGATTTTTATGTTAAATATAATTATCTATGTGTATTAAACAGGTCATTAAAAGTCAAAGATCATCTGAATGGAAAAAGATGTCTGCAACTGATATATCAAAAAAGGGATTAATATCCAAAAAATATAAAGAACTTATATAACTCAGCACCAAAGAAAGAAACAAATAAAACTATTAAAGGATGGACAGAGGACATGAACAGACATTTTGCCAAAGAAGACATATGAATGGCCAAAGACACGTGAAAATGTGCTCAATATCACTCATCAATAGGAAAATACAAATGAAAACCACAATAAGATATCACCTTACATCTGTCAGAATAGCTAGAATTAAAAAGACAAAAAATAACAAGTGTTGGTGAGGACATATATTGTTGATGGGAATACAAATTGATGCATCCATTGTGGAAAACAGTATGGAGTTTCCTCAAAAAAATTTTCAAAATAGATTTGCCATATGATTCAGTAATTCCAAGAGTAGGTTTTTATCCCAATAACCAAAAACACTAATTCAAAAGATATACGCACCTTAATAATTGAAGCATTATTTATAATAACCAAGATATGGAGACCATGTGAATGACCATCAGTAGGTGAAGGGATAAAGAAGATGTGATATATATGTTGGAATATTACTTATCCATAAAAAAAGAATGAGATTTTTGCCATTTCCAACATGGGTAGACTTAGAGGGTATAATGCTAAGTGAAATAAGTCAGACAAAAAGGCAAATACCTTACAATTTCATTAATATGTAGAATTTAAAAAACAAAGGAAATGAGCAAACAAAGAAAAAAGAGCAACAAAAAAACAGACTCAAATACAGAGAAAAAATTGGTGATTGCCATAGGGGAGGTGGGTAGGAGGATGGGTGAAATAAATAAAAAAGAGTACAGTTAGCATGATGAGCACTGAATAATTTATAGAATTGTTGAGTCATTGCATTGTACATCTGAAACTAATATAGCATTGCATGTTAATTACATTTCAATTTTAAAAGGCCATACATTATAAAAATTGATGGAAAAAATAAGACACAATGACAAAAGATGACCTTTAATTATTAATATTTAGGTAATTTAAGCTGAAAAGTAAATGGACAGGAAAACATATGCCCAAAAACAACAGGTACCATATGCAATTAAAGATTAGCATAAATATAAAAACTAAAATACAATTTCTGGAAGAAAATACAACAAGGTATAATTGCAACTGGGGTGTAGACATAAGTTATAAAACTAAGCCAATATACAAATACTACAACTTAAAATACATATTGAACTTCACTGTAATTAAGTATGTCTTTATGAAAATAAAAGGGAAATGCATTCCATTTTTGTTTTAAAGAAAATGAATAAGGATGTCATAGTCTGAGAGAACAAATAGAACATAAAACTGACAAAGGACTTGTATCCTGAATATATAAAACATGCCAACAAATTAATACTAAGGTAATAGACAATCCTATGAAAAGGTAGGATGTTGTTCAATGAAACAGAAGAATAGAACAAAAGAGATCAATAAGTACACAAGAAAAGTGTTGAATATCACTACCAATAAGGATATGCAAATTAAAACCACATCAAGCAAAACTGTGCATCCACCAGAAAGGTGAGCAGAGAACCTTGACTCTTGCAGATTGTTATGGAAAAACAAGAACTATAGGAGAGGTCTGGCAGTTTCTCATGAAACCTACAATATGCCTACCAGATAATGCAGCATTTCCACAATTACATATTTAATTAAGAGAAATGAAAGCGTATATCTGAAAAGGTTGCATGGGAGTGATCACAAAAGCTTTATTTATAATAGCCAAAACTTGAAAATAGCTTGGGTTATTCACAAGGGATTCACAAGAGATGAACTAAAACAAAAGGCATATTTATCGATGGAATATTACTCTGAAATAAGAAGGATATACAATCACATGGATGAATTTCAGAAATAATATGCAGAGTAAAGGAAGCTTACCCAAGAATATGTACTCTATTAACCACGTTTATAAAAGGTCTATAGCAGAATTAATCTGTTGTAAAAGATTTTTAAAAAAAGATGGAAGAATTTGTTTTTATTTACCTCCAGGTAAAGATGAACTAGGAAGAGGTCAGAGGGAAATTTGAGGGGTAATGGGAATTCTGTAGCTTAATAGGTATGGATGAGAAGACCATTGAGTGATACATTTAAAAATATTCTGTGAGTTTTACTTCATAAAATCTGTAAATAAATATTGAACTCTACTTAAAGATTATATTTAATTCTAGTTAATAATAATTTAACTACAATTAGTAATAATCTTGAAATGTTTAGGAGCAAAGTGTATTAATATCTGCATTTTTGAAATTTGTCAGTATAGAACATACATTACTGGTTGGATACAAGGATTGCTATATAGATAGGTGATAAAAGAACTATAGCACAATTGATGAGGATGTAAGTAGTGAGGACATGGTTGTTTAGTGTGTAATTCTCTGGACTTTGCTACTTTTTTTCTTCTAATAAAGTGAGGAAAAAATTGGTGTGCCTGGGTGCTCAGTTGCTTAAGTGTCCAACTCTTGATTTCAGCTCAGGTCCTGATCTCATGGATCATGGGTTCCAGCCCCACATGGGCTCTGCGTTGAGACCACAGAGCCTATTTCGGATACTGTCTCCCCCTCTCTCTGCTCCTCTGCTGCTCATGATCAATTTCTCTCTCTCTCTCATAATAAATAATCCAAAAATATCTAAAAACATCAAAAAATAAAGTGACAAAAATGTATGAAGAAGATTATATATTTCCTAATAAAAAAGTTCTCTGACATTTTCTAAATGGCCTAATAGGGAAACTTTATATTTTTTGAAGATATTATAAATCTTATAGTCACTAAATGCCTTAATGTTTTTAAAAGTTTTCCTCATTTCTTTCTTCATTTCTAATTTCATTGTCAACTACTTACAGGAATGTTTCATGCTTGGTACTTTAACATTTTTCCAAGTTCAATAAAATTGAATGATGTATGATCCATTGCTATCTTACATTTGCTTGTTTTTAAAAGTGACTTTTACAATAACTTTCTAAATTTTTGATAATTTTATGCATATTGTCTTACTTGGCACATATATACAAACTATGAGGTAAGAATTGTTAGCCTCAATTTAGGTATGATATGTATATATAATATAAATATATAGTATATATTTTTGTTTATCATGTATTCATATAATATATATTCTAAGATATATTATATCTTAGAAGTTATATCTAATTAGAAGTTATCTAATTTTTCAGCATCATATCCTGATTTGAGCTCAGTTATTAAATTATACCTATCAACTTAAGGTGATATAGTGAAATATAAACATTACTCTTATGAAAGTGATAATAAATAATTGTTGCATATGTAGTCTAGAAGTAATATCCAAGAGAATATAAAATATGGAAGAGAATTAAGAGAGGGATGAAATAGTAATTAAGGGTAGTTTTGGAGGTCAAGCTGTGCCAAATAAACATCATATGCTAAGAAGAAAAGAATCAGTTTTGGTAAGTGAGGACATAATAGTAAAAGCATTTCTCTTAGAGTGAAATAATAATGAGGTTTAATCCAAGAGCCACATAATTGTAAGTAATGAAGAAGACCACCTTAATTGAGTTACTGAAATGACCTTCCTGGGGGTGATTGCATTTTGAGAAAGCAGTTATCCTCTTTGATTAGATCATGTTCTGGTTTTTAATAAGTACCTATTTTTTTTCCAGTTGAAAAATAAAAAAATGAAGTTAACAAATGATGACTTTTATTATATATTAAATACATGATAGTAAAAATTCATTAAATGTTGCTACCACATCACTATATCTGATTTATTCAGCGACTATCAAAGAGACATTGAAAAAGTAGTCCTATCTTTCAGTTCCTACCCTTTTTTTAAAAATTTAACTTCTTATTAGCATAATTTCCTCATTAGTAAAATAGGGATATCTTTATATCTGTTTAGTATGGCATAGATTTTATAATGAAAAATCCTTAGCCGATTTCCTGTTTCATAGGAAGCTGTTGCCATCACCATCCTCAACACTGGAATCACATTACAGTTTTGTGTTTGTAGTGTAATGTTTGTTTGTTGCTCTCTCAATGTTGACATTTTTTGAAACTGGGGACTGTAGATAATTTAACGACACAGCTTTATTTCCCAAAATAAGTTCCTTCAGAGTGATAGATAGGAGGTGCTCAAAATAATTACTGACATGAATTATTTGTTCTTGACAATAATAGATCTTATAAAAGAAGTCATTTGCTTTTCTTATTTATATATTACATTGATTTAACAACACACATTGTTCTAAAAAACAGTGCTTTGGTGCTTTAGGGAACTCCTACACTATTAAAATACAGTACATTAACCTATGTTACTACATCCATATCTTGCTACTTGGTTTCCATGGAGACTGTCATGTTGTTAAGTAAGGATTACATTAGAAGCTATTAGGCACTTAATGAGATTCTCAACAAAAAGCAATGGCTCAAGATAATGAAATATAAGACATGCATTTTAAAATTTCCTTTAGATTTATACCCTAAAATATTTTTTGAAAAGATTTCTATTAATGAACAATAAGTCTTATACAACTTCAACTTTAATTACAACATAAATTATAGACTTTAAAACCAAATGCTTAAAATAAGTACCTAATTTTCCTTTTGCTAGAGATATAAAATTTTAACCAGCAGGGAAAAATGTCTCCCATTATAAACATCAGTCAGCGCTATTCAATTTATTCCATATATCATTGAAATGATATATTCACAAAAGTAAGGTGATACAGTAGGTCTTATGTATTGTTTTACATATATAAATCAAACTATTTCTATCATTCTTTTTCCAGGTTCATATTTATGCATAGATACTACTGGTGCATTCTGTTCAGTGTACTATTAAAAAACTATCATTTATTTTTGTATGGATATCTTGTATCATTCTAAAGTTTCTAAATTATCAAAAAAAAGGGGAATGTGATTAATTTCTGCATTTTTATTTTGGCAGAATAAAGTTTAAATGTTAACTTTTCTGGTACAATAATTCATATATCTTATTTCATGGGCAAAATGATATTGATGTGTTTGGTTAATTTATTTTAAGACTTTATTATTTTTTTAGCAGTTTTAGATTCACAAGACAATTGAGACGAAGGTGCAGAGATTTCCCATATGCTCCCTACTCCATGCATCCATAGCCTCCCCATTATCAATATCCTTCATCAGAATGTATATTTGTTACAAATGATGAACCTACATTACACATCATAATACTTGGTGAAGTGAGGAATGACGAGGGTTACCTGTGGGCAAGAATTAAATATGAGTGGCAATGTATAGAAAATAATAGATTTGATTCGCAGAACTCAGATTTTAAGAATTTTTAGTTACCAGACTTCGTGAACCTGGAAAACTTTTTATCCCTTGAGACACAACCTTTAGAAATTGATTCAGTAAACCAGGATTAGGGTACGGGTGGCTGGAATTTTACCAAAAACCCACCTGATTCTAATATAAAGCTATGTGGTCCAGATGTGATTTCCTTTGTCAGGGGGGAAGAAAAGTGCCTCAGATGCTTGGTAGGGTACCCCAGATATCTCTAATACAGGAAGGGTGGTGGGCAGAATTACATCCCCTCAAAGATGTCCACTTCCTAAGCCCTGTTACTTTATTGGCAAAGAGATTATATACTTGTGACAAAGGTAAGGATATTACAGGGGTGATATTATCCTAGATTATTAGAATGGGCTCAATCCAATCACATGAGTCCTTAAAAGGAGAAGGAAATGGCAGCTGTGTCAGTTAGAGAGATGTGACAGGAGAGGACCTGGCCCATTTTTGCTGTCCTTAAAGATGGAGGAAAAAGAACCATGAGTCAGAGAATGATGATGGTTTCTAGAAGCTGGAAGAGGAAAGGGAATAGTTTATCCCCTAGAGACTCCAGAGAAAAAAAATGAACCCTGAGGAAATCTTGATTTTAACCCAATGACACTCCTGTAGGACTTTTGATCTAAAGAACTGTAAAGTAATAATGTGTGTTGTTTTAACCCACGAAGTTTGTGTGGTAATTTGTTCCAGCAGCAATAAAATGATAATAATAGTAATATGGTTGTTCCTTCAAGACTCAGAATTCAAAAACATATGGACATCCAATGTTTAGCTCTGTAAAAATTGTACCAAGTAATTAATATTTGTTCTTCAATTAAATAATTAGCTAAATTGAAAATGTCCTGAATATTTGGAAGTGAGAGTTGAGGAGAGGAGAGGATTATGGAAAACAGACATAAATAGGAGGAAAAGCCTCCAATTATCTCCAATTTTGAAATAAAATTTGGCCCTAACTATCAGAGTTATGGTTAGTTCTAGAATTTATGGAGTCATTTAGGTAATAGTTTGGTGTCTTCTGGTTTCTACAGTTGGTATAACATTGTGTGTTTTAGTAATATTTTAGGGTCCTTGATGGTCTTTATAAATTAGAGTGTATTTTTTTATTGATAGAAATTTTTAAAAAATCAGATGAGGACAGTAACTGTATCATAACATTTATTTATGTTATTGATTCATTCATTCAACATAAGTCTTGATATTTGCTTGGCATGCATAAGATATGCCACGTACTAGGAATAAAATAGTCCATGAAATGGTGATTATCTTTGCCCTCAAGTGTGAAGATTTTTTTGGTAGGAAAACTTTAATCAAATACTTACATAAATATAGAATTTTAAAAAGGACAGTTGCAGTGAGGTACATATAGGGAGTTATGAGAATGAATAAGGGACAGAATGATCTGTTCTTGAACCTGGGCCTGAGGATAATTGACAAACTTTTCTCCAAGAAAATATTTATCTTACTGAATTTTAGGCACTTGGTGCTTTATCACTAACTGATGCAAATGGAGAAGATTGCTTTGAACCATAGTTGCTTTATTAAGGCTAGGAGTTCTATGAATAATTGTTTCACCATTTCCTCTGTTTCAGCGTCTCCAGCAGGTTGAATGTATCTCAGAAAGCGACCTGTTTTGAAATGAGGGTAGCATTATATCTAATGTTCTGCTTGTCATAGGTAATAATATATTGTATTAGACAAATGAAACTTATCTGGGAGATGAGTTTAGCGTATATCATGTAATTTTCTTTATATGTATATAATTTTTAAAATGCTTACTTATTTTTGAGAGAGAGAGAGAGTACAAGCAGGTGAGGGGCAGAGAGAGAGAGAGGGACAGAGGATCAGATGTGGCTGTGTGCTAACAGCAGAGGGCCTAATGCAGGGCTCGAACTCTTGAGTGGTGAGATCATGATCTGAGCTAGTCAAGAGACGAACTCTTAGCCAACTGAGCCACTCAGTTGCCTTGATCATGTAGTTTTCTAATGATACAGATTTGTTAAAGTGCTTTGAAAGTTGTGTACTATTGAATAAATTCGAAGTGTTATTACTATTAATTTTTCTGTGTTCTGTTCCCAGTTAGATATTCAGAGAAATTGCAAATAGATATTAAAATGAATATACAACAAAGTGGTCAGGATTGATCACAACTTAATGTGTTTTTTGAGGTGCTTGTAAAAAGACAAGGCCTAATATAAATAACTTTCTCTTTAATAGGGGAGCATTGCATAATGCATAAGATCTATTGAAAGATGTTTGGGAACATATGAACTAATTGTCCAGTTGATACAATGGAGTAAATAGGTTTGTTTTTGTTCTGTTTTGTTTTCCAGTAGGTTGATATGGATTTTCCCCATGACAGTCTCAGAAGACTGATTTGAATCAAATATTAAGGATATGGACAGAGCAGCACCTGGGTGGCTCAGGTGGCTAAGAGTCTGGCTTCAGCTAGTGTCATGATCTCATAGTTCATAGGTTTGAGCTTCACATTGGGCTCCACTCTGACAGTACAGAGCCTGCTTGAGATTCTATCTCTCCTGTCTCTGTTCTTCCCCCACTTGAATGCATGACCTTTAAAAAAAAATATGGACAGAAACTAGCAGATACTATGGTCTTCTTTAGTAATTAAATGAATCTGACATTACTATTTTATGACAAGAGTATTAACCATCCTGAAATAAAGGGTCAATAAAATGGTCAGATATATTAAGAAACCTCTCTCTTTTAGTAGTGCCATCATGGGATGAATGGAAGCTTGATTTTCAACTGAAGTGGAGAAAAACAGGAGCCAATCAAGATTTTCTTATAGATATCAGAAATGTCTGCATTTTATCAATTATATAAAGATGGTTTTAATGATTATCCAAAGCTATTAGGCAGTGTGAAGTATGTTTTTCATCAATGTGACCACCAAAGTTTAAAATAATATAAAATATGTTTGTTGAAATGAGTAGCACATGTCTGTCAGAATGTATGCCAAGTTTCCGAAACATAAATTTATGAAAGAATACCCTCCCGACGTATAGGACATTAACTGGCATGACACTTCTGAAACAGACAATCAATAACAAAGAAACAACACATAAGTGGAAGAAATATAACTTTTATTGGTTATCAAATAAAAATACTGAATTCACACAGCTTTACATTCTAAAAATATTCCCTGACCAAAATTGTTAGTTGTTTCTTTTATTACATGATTTACTGTCTTGGGTCATAGTAATTTATAAAAGATTGTACCTGCTGCTTTTGAAAATATAGCTAAAATTGATTTATTTCCCTTCTGTTTAGTCTGCAGTTTTTATTGTTGGCAGATCCTTTCTCTACACGGGGCTAAGAATTACATGGAGAATATGGCTACATTGTGGAAGGTAGGATTTACAAAAGAGCCTGTATATAGAACATTACAGATAAATACACAAAAGAAGGAAAGAATTAGAGAAATATGGTATACTTATCCATATACCTTCAATGTGCAATATTTTTCTCCTTCCCTAATATGCCATTCTTTGTGTAGTTTTCATATTGTTCTGTTCCTGTCAAACCCCATGGAATTTGGAATAAAGGACTAATACAGGAAAGAAGCCTAAGAAACATTTTCTTGTAAAGTATCTGAAATTAAAAAAAAAAAAACACGTTTTTACCTAATAAACCTCGAATGTTTTTCTTCTCATTCAGCTCAAAGTACATTGCTCAACTTTATAGTTTTATTAATCAATACTATATAAACAACTGTTACTGTTATATATGTAATAATCAATTATATTTGGAATAAAAAGAAATTTAAAAGTAATGATGCCATATAGTCACAAGCATCATTTTCTTATCCAGAATTTAGATTATTTCCTATATTACGTTACAAAAGAATGACAAACTATCTCAGGAAAAGTTTTTTCTCTGGTAAATTATTTTGCTAGAATAAATTTTTCCCTCTGAATAATAAGTTAGGGGGAAATGAGCATTTTTGTGACTTTTGAGTCATTTTGACATATTGGTTGATCAAAGCAAAGAAATAACAATTTACATTACCACTAGCAATATATGAACTGTCGACTTTCCATAATCTCACCAACAGTGAGGAGTTATTATGAAAAAAGACTTTTTGGATTCAGAAAATTGGCATGTTTATTCTCTTTTCATTTGTCTTTTATAGACAAAAAAAGGCAATTGTCAAAAGTAAGTTTAAATTTGCATTCTTACCTGTGCTCAAATTTTGTCATAATTTTTCAGTTCATCTATTAGATATATTTAGATGCATTCTTTGTGGGGCGCCTAGGTGGCTCAGTGGGTTGAGCGTCTGACTTTGGTTTGGATCATGATCTCATGGTTCATGGGTTGGAGCCCCACATCCGGATCTGTGCTGACAGCTAGCTCGGAGCCTGGAGCCTGGACCGTTTTTCGGATTCTATGTCTCCCTCTCTGACCCTCCCCTGCTCATGCTGTCTCTCTCTCAGAAATAAATTTAAAAACTTTAAAAAATAAATAAATGGATTCTTTGTAAATATAGTTATATCTATGTGGGTCATTTTTAGTTAAGTATTTTACAACTGGATTTTTGTTTTCAATTTTTGTAGAAAATAATGTATTTCATATATATGCCTATAATGTACACACAGATACAATATTCATTTTGTCTATCATTTTTATACATAATTAACTTTTAATCTTTCTTCACATATATTTTATTGTACGGCCAAGTAAAGATTGGTTTTTGTTTTTATGAATGACCTTGCAGTTCTCCCAAAACTACTTACTAAATTTTATTGTTTCTCTTGTTTGAAGTCACTTACTTTATCATATATTAAGAACAAATTTAAGAATTGCTAGTTTAAATTAAAAGTTTGATCTCATAAATTCATCAAAAACCCTTAATTAATATAACAAAATTGTTAATAAGAAAATTAAAGCAAAGTGAAAAGCATATCACTTTTACTGTCAGACAACTTACTCTGTTCCCAAAAGAAGCAAACTAAGTCATATTCAGTCAGCATCCATGAATGTTTGGTAATATTCTCTCTTTTCTATTATTCTGCTTGTGGTTTTGTGTACTTTGACAATGTAAGAATTAAAGCAAAGAATTTTCCCCCATCCCCAGTAATGTTTAATATACAAATGTGAAGCAGAAAATAACAGAAAAGCCATGATGAGTTTCCCCTTTGTAAAAAGGGAAGAAATGAAGTCTGTTATACCAACTTTCCAATGGGGATTGAAGATTGTGTTGTTCATCTGTGAATCCTTTGAGATAACTTTTCATCCTTTGTATTCTTTTGTATGGCGTGGGAGCCTGATTTAAATTAATGGGCTGATTTATTCTCTAGTTTCCGGTTCAGCCAATGGAAAACAAGAGCAGAAGTGTTTATTCCTTAGATCTTCCCCCTGGGCATCTTCTGTGGCCTGGCTATTCCTCAACCTAAAGTCACATCTCCTTTCCGGAAACCTTTAACTCAAAACTCTCTCATTGTCCAAGTTCTAATTCTCCATTACTCTTCCTTATTTTCAGGCACAGGAGGAATAATGACATTCTGTTTTTTCTGGTTTCAAGGTGGCCACACATTTTGTTTGTTTCCACACTATCCTAACCACTCCTTCACAACTTTGTGAATGCTCTCATTACTAAAATCCCTTAAAATCACCACTGGAATATGCCAGGTATTTCATTGCAGTGTCCTAACTGATTGAGTAATTGGTACTGGAAATAGTCCCAGGAACCAGCTATCCAAATGAAATTTGAGATTCCATAGATTATGCACATATTTGAAGAACTCAAGGATCTGTGATAACTGCCATTGGTCCTGGAGGTGAGGAAGACTAAAGCACAAGGAATCCCTAGTAATATTTAGTTAAAACTTGGTCGCAGATTGAATAATAGGGATGCTAAAAAAAAGAAATGAAATAGCACTGATTTCAGGTTTGAAGAATTATGAATTGTGAGTCTAATCACTGACAGGATTCTAGAAAAAGAGGGAATTTGATGGAAGAAGATGAATATTGCAATTTTTGAGATAGTGGGGATATTGTAGAGTCCACAGAATATCAGAGTAGTAATTGTATTATAGACTGTTAGATATATGGCTCTGAGGACATAGACAAGCTCTAGGGTTAAGAAAGATGTAATTCATATGCATAAAACTATGATTGGAAACATGGGTATAGATTAATTTACCCATGCAGGAATAAATAAAATTCATAAAAATAGAGATAATAATAAGACTTGGAAAATTTAGAATAGGCAGAGAATGGAAAATATGACTCAGAATACACAGTAATGGCATCCTTATAGATATAAAAATAAGTGTTCTCAAGCAAATGTGTGGTAGAACTGTCAAGGTGAGTGTGCAGATTAGTTCCTTCCTGAAGTTTGTTAATATGGTTCCTGGCTTTACACATTATTTCACAATGACCAAACCATAAAACCATAGGAAGGATATGGGTATTGACTTAAATGATTTTAATTTCATTTTGAGACAGCTCCAAAACAAAAGTCCATTCTTAATACAAGGGAGAAGTAGAACCTGAAAGACCTGTGGTAGAAAGAAATTCTTAGTCACATGCAGTCACATATCTTCAAGTTTCATGTATCTAGTTTAACCCCAGTTTGTACAGTCAAATCAAGTTTTTGTTTTGTTTTATTTCCACATGCAGTACTCAATTTGCTTCACTTGCTCTGCTCATATTTAATGAAATAATTTAGTCCATCTCTTATTTCAATAACTATGTGTAGTACAACTAAGGACCAGAATAGAATTTAAGGATTCTCTACCTTCCTGAAGCTAATGAGATTTATTCCACTCTCATTGTTACATTTTAAGCATGTTGCTAATGAAAGGATTGAGAATCACAAATCATCTGAAGTGTAGAGAACTTTGGGCTATTTTAGTATTTCTTTATAATTCCTTATGATAAGAAGTATCTGATAATAAGTACCTGATAATTGCTAATTTATATGATGGAAATATCTGAACAATTTCTTGCTTTTTGGGTATTAAGTACACAGCAATAATATATGAAAAATCTATTCAAAAAGAATGGCTGTCATGCTAACATAAAATTTGTTGAAAGAACATTTATTATACTTTCCAATTATAAATTTGTACGCAATGTAATTTGTTTCATATAATTTACATGATAAACTAGGGAAAATAATGTACTAGTGTTAAGAAGATCTTTATTAGAATCCAGGCTGTGCAGCTTACTAGCTGAATTTGTCTGTGACCTTGCTTCAGTCTCTAAGCCTAAATTTTCTCATTTTGATAAGGGGCAGAAAATTATTTTCAAAATCTGTGTATGAGTAAGTGGTCATAAAGTACTCAATAAATGGAAGGAGCTCTAATAACATTTTATTGTTGATTTTATCTTTATTTATTTTGAGAGAAAGAGACAGTGTGTATGGGGGAGGGGAAGAGAGAGAAGAGAGAATCCCAAGCCAGCTCAGAGCCCGACATGGGGTTCAGACCCATGAACCATGAGATCATGACCTGAGCCAAAATCAAAAGTCAAATGCTCAACTGACTGAACCATCCAGGCATTCCTCTAATATTTTTTAATAAATACAATTTATTGAGCTAATAAGTAAAATATTACATTTTAAAATATTTTCATTTTTAACTCTACCTAAAAATTATTCCAAATAGAGACTAAAGTGAACATTAACTATTACTGTCCAGCATTTTTGTTGGAGGTGGAGGTAAAGATGCACTGCCCTCGAACTTTCTGCTGTTGTAAAAGTTTTGATCTCAGTGAAATTTTTGTTCATTTAAATGTGATTACTTAAAATGGCATAATTTGGCTATTATTGCTTATTGGTCTCTCTAGTTATTCGTATAGCAAATGAATGGAGATTGTAAATATGAATGTAAAGAAACTGAACCTGGTATATCTCCTTGAAAATTTTATAATAATTTTCTGCTTCTGGGTTCTGTACCTCCATGAATATGACAGATGTATTTCATTTCTCTTTACAGTTAACTCAGTTTCCAAAGTGGAATTAAAGTTTCAACTGTTTCTAAAAGCTATATAACTTTTTATTCATATAACAAATGTACATGATGATTAGACATGTGAGCACCATGGTGTCCATCAATGCATCTTTTACATGGACTGTTTTCACTGACAATTTAGGGGAGAGGCAAAATACAATGAGGGAGAGAAGTATCAACACTTATCCTCTTTCAAACTTGCTCACTTTATTCAGGTAAACAAAACCCAAAATTCATGTTATTTAGTCCCATTTTAGGGAAACTAGGTGGGTTTTTTTTTTTTACCATGATCATTGGGTCTTTATAAAAACAAATGATCATATTAATATATTCCTCTCAAACTTGTATACTATATCTATATCTATAGATCTCTCTCTCTGTATATATATAGAGAGAGGTATTATATCTATAGATATCTAGATATCTATATTATATCTATAGATAACTAAGTTAAAATGTTGCTTTTAACAACATATTGCAACATTTTTTATTTTTCTTAAAATGCACCTTATATTGCACTTGCCTACTTAATCAACATGCCTTATGATCTGTGAAATCTCCAAAAGTAAGCCAACACTGCCATTGCACTTAAGTAACTTACATTCTAGTGAGATAATGGAATAACACAAGTCATTATAATTGAGCATGATTAATTATAATTGGAAATATTATATATAATTATCAATATGTATGGTAGAAACCCTCAAGGAATTTAGGTATTGAAAGTTAGTATGCTGAAAAAAACTGACATCCTAAATTGATTACTGAAAATAGATTACAGGTAAGACAAAGAAGGAAATAATTTGTCATCTTGGAAGAGGAATGTGTGGAACAGTTGGGAGTAGGAGAGAAGTTTAGGTAATGACAAGGTATAGATAATTACATAGGTAGAATATTGTGCCCAACTCCAAACAAAAAGAAAATATAGATCATTGACAGATGTGTAGATAAAAAGGTGCTCCTCCTGGGGGCACCTGTGTGGCTTAGGCAGTTGAACCTCTGACTCTTGATTTTGGCTTAGGTCATGATTCCAGGGTGGTGGGACTGAGTCCAGCATAAGACTCTGCCCTGAGCATGGAGCCTGCTTAACAGTTTTTCTCTTCCTCTGTCCCTGTCCTTCTCTCTCTCTCTCTTGCTCTCTTTCTCTCTCTCACTTGCTCTCTCTCTCAAAATTAGATAGATAGATGATAGATAGATAGATGAATGAATAAATAGATAAATAATGGTGCTCCTCTAATCTGTGGTGGAAAAATGTAGTTCTGGATGTAGAAAACTCTAAGTGAATTTATATTACCTTAAAATGGGGTTTAATCAGTTAATAAAGTAAATATTAACATAAATGCCAGTAGATCAACTGGCATTTTCTTTTCTGTGTCAGAGACAGATACCGTCAGTTCATCAAAGATTCAAAAAGATCTAGTTCTTACTTAATGTACAGTTATTATCAGATAGCAAAACGCACATCAGATCTGTTCCCTTTACAATAGGTGTGCCATTGTGATTAGAAATCAGCAGTGGAATGTTAGGAAAACAGGCATGCCATTTTTTGGAGATTTACATTAAAAAGTGGGTGTACCTTTCCCTTCCATAACAATCTTAGAAACCATATGTCAAATATGGTAGAGCTACAAAATGGAGAGGCTTGTCCCTGAATCAGAGGTAAAAGGATGGCCACTATGTCACATGTGTGAAAGGCATGTGTTTTTTTTTTTTCTCTCAACAAACATATATATACGTATATATATATATATATATATACTTACATATATATATACACTTACATATATATATATACACTTACATATATATATATACACTTACATATATATATATATACACACACACACACACACACACACACACACATATATATTACCGAAGCTACTATTACTTTCGCTAAATTGGTACCAGAATTTGTGTTCTGTCATATGAAGTACCCTAAAATATGTGGCACTTGCTTAGCAGTTGCATTGTGAGCAGCAAGGAAACTGATATGGAACTCAGAGAAACCAGAGAATTGTAAGATAAGATGGCAAAATAATGGGTATAGATTTTGATTCTGGGTGTAATTGTTACCACAAACATACTGCACCTATACCTATAACTCTAAGGGTAGAGTTCAGGTAAGAATTTTCATTGTATTTTTGCATATCACTAGCTGTGTTTAACAATATATTAGTAAAACAGGAGAGATATAAATCTATGTAGTTACAAACCATTCATATTTTGGGGACCTACCACATTATGAGTTGATCTAAGGTGATTGATACAAAAATGAGTTCCAGAAATGATGTACTGATTATGAAATACCTAAAATATGAGTTTCTTAGAGACTGGATGTCATAAAAGAATAGATAGAATATAGATGCTGAAGAAAATCAAATCACATTTTAAGCAATAGGGAAATATTTGGTAAAAACTGTCTCCCATATAACTTCAAGGTTGGATAATGTGACTTTTTATCATAGCCTAAGCTGAATGATAATTTTTCCTAAAGCCCTATGTCTTTAGGATAGGCAGTATTAGGTTAGAAGAGAGACACAGGGATAAGTAAGGAAAGAAATGAATAATTTCTGGGAATTATCTTAGAAAATAAATGTTCCTTACATACAGAACTGAATGGAAGAAAATTGTTCAGAAAGGTAATACGTTTTTGAAGCAATTATCATAGAAATTATAGGTGTTTTTTAATATAAGCCTTTTAAAAACATGTAGACCTTTAAACATATAGCAAAAGGAATGGGTCTGTGAATGTTTTACATACCTCAGCATCTGCCTAAGATGTTGCCATGGAGAATAATAGATAAGGAAGAACCACTTGAACACTGGAGCCAAGATCCAAGAAAACAATGAACAAGAGAATTCCTCCCAGAGAGTAGAACCCGCTTCAGTACGGTGACCCTGTGTTGATTCTCTAGCTGAAGTGGGGCTGTGGGTGATTCACTAGCCTATAATATTACAACAAGGCAACAATGTTGTGCCTATAAAAGATAAAAGCAGGTTTTCAAGGACAGAAAGAATAATTGGGTCTTCTTTTATTTGAATATTTTCTCATTATAGATACAGAGTAATTTGTGGTCAAAGAGAGTAGAAGACATGCGGAAAGAGCTCAGATGACAATTTGTTGACAGCAACAAAGTAATGAAAATGAAATTTAAAAAATAAGGGTTTTAAAATATGTCTTAGAGGGGCACCTGGGTAGCTTAGTCGGTTAAGCGTCTGACTTGGGCTCAGGTCATGATCTCACAGTTTGTGGGTTCGAGCTCCGCATTGGGCTCTATGCTGACAGCTAGCTCAGATCCCAGAGCCTGTTTCGGATTCTGTACCTTCCTCTTTCTCTGACCCTCCCCTGCTCACACTGTCTCTCTCTCTCTCAAAAAAAAAAAAAAAAAAAAAGTCTTAGAGATACAAAAGCACCCCAGTAAGACATAGAAATTAAAGTGTGCCATCACCTCAAATTGTTTAATTTCATTATACCAAATGAATTTCTCTGGTACCACTCTTGGAAGGAGGCTAAGTATCCTAAGGGGGACTTTTGGTAGAGACACAGGAATTATCTTGTAACACTGTGTGTCATTCTCTCAGACCCAAGCAAATATATATTTTATTTTTTTATAGGGTCTCTTTCTCTTTCCCTCTATCCTATTCTTCCAAACAGCACAAAGCCTTGCTGAGAATGCAGGTCTAGACTGTATAATGTGCTGGGCTCTTGAAATTCATTTTCATCCCATAGTTGTTTATATGCTGAGAATGACTTCATTTTGAAGTGTATTTGATATGAAGTTGATTCTGTGAAATTTAATTTGACTTTGAATGTACACACAGTGACAGATAAGGGAGATGGTGTTGGATTCATTCAAAGTTTGAGGGTACTGCAGGAGGAACATCATTCCTCGGTACTGTTTCTCTTTTTTTTTTCCTAAAACTGAGTAAAACCAGAAGATAAAATACTTTGGGCTTTAATGTGATTAATTGGCAGAGATTTCATATTGAGACATAAATATCTTTTTAGCGTTTAATAAGAAATGTAAATTTATATTTCAACTTGATTCATACTTACATTATTAGCATTTGTTATTTGAAATATTTAATGTATTTTTATTAAAATATAGTTGACATACAATGTTACATTAATCTCTGGTGTACAACATATATTTAATACTTTGGTTTATTTTCATAATATAATGATGCTAGTTAGCTATACTGGACAGTGTACTAGGAAATGAGATGAGAAATATACTAGTAAATGAATGCACAGCCAAAGGTATAGTGTGACCTTGGTGTCTATTTAGTTAATATGGAAGATATGTATAGAGGTAACAGCTAAAAGGACAATAAACAAACTAATTCAAGAAATAAGTTATGGAAAATGAACATGTAACTAAATGAATGTAAAAAGCAAGTTTAGAAGATATGTGTATTTTAATATCTTTGTATAGAAGCATGCACACTAATGTTAGGTATAACTTAGTAACACAATGTATGTAGCAAAGGTATAGCAATTAGAGTGTAGGTAGTGTATACCAAATTCAAGATACTGGTTATCTCTGATAAGGAGACAGTTGGATGAAACCAGAAAGATTTCAAGGAACTCAAGTCTTCTATAAAGGTTTCTTTTTCTTTTAATCTCCTGGATTTTAGAATCTGTAGACAACTAACTTTCTAATATATTCTGTAGTGAGCTTATTTTTCTAACTAGGACATTTAAAGAGTCTTCAATCTTAAATTTAGCAATATATATCTAAATTGTTGTGATTTTACATTGATTTTAATAGGGCACCCGGATGAATCCAAGAAATCTGCAATCTAAGCATTTATAACTCAGATAGGTTCTCCACTTCTGTTTTGAATAATTTTCCATTCCCCTTGTGTTGATATTTTAATCATGAATACATTATTACACTATTGTTTCTGTCCTCCAGTTCACTCATTTTTCATATCATTTTTATTTTTGGTCTTTTTTCATCTTCATTCTGGGCTTCACTGCAGTATTTTCCCTTATAACAGATTCCATTTTCTGCCATGTTAATTTTATTATTGTTGTTTACTTGTGTTATTTATTTCAATCCCTTAATCTACTTTCCTTACATCCTCTGGCTTTTTCTCCCCTGCTACCTCAAAATGATAAATAAATAAATAAATAAATAAATAAGACGGCTGTTTCATAATTTATCTCCTTATCAAGTTCAAAGCTTTCTAAATTTATTATAGAATACTTATATAACTGCCTTACCATTTGTTACCATTTTTCTCATAGTTGGTCAGTGTTGTGGGCTCATTTGTCTACAGTCCTTGGAATTATGTCCAAGTACTAACTCCCTGTGTGTCAGAATGTGACCTTACTTGTGAGTAATGTATTTTGTAGATGATCGGGTTGAGGTCGTTAGGGTAGTCTTTAACCCCATATTACTGCATGTTCTGCTACAAAGAAGAAACTATGAACACATAGACAAGCACACACAGAGGGAGAACACCATGTGAAGATTAGAATTATACAGCCACAAGCCAAGGAACTACCAGAAACTTGGAGAGAGGTGTTGAACATTGTTCTAACATCTTCAGAAGGAGCACTGACCTGCTAACAACTTAAACTTGGTCTTCTAGCCTCTAAACTGTGAAACAATATATTTTTCCTTCCTTCCTCCCTCCCTTCCTCCCTCCCTTCCTCCCTTCCTCCCTCCCTTCCTCCCTTCCTCCCTTCCTCCCTTCCTCCCTTCCTCCCTTTCTTCCTCCCTCCCTTCCCTCCCTCCTTTCTTTCTTTCTTTCTTTCTTTCTTTCTTTCTTTCTTTCTTTCTTTCTTTCTCTTTCTTCTCCTCCTCCTCCTTATTTTTTTTGTTACATAGATTATGGCATTTTGTTATATCAGCCCTAGCAAATTAATACAGATATGTTATTAGAAGAGCAATTAGAATATCTGGACTCTGCTTCTCTCTTCTGAGATTTTGGTGACTGTTTAACAGGTTCACAGCATCTACTTGGAGGTGTGGCAACATATCATTTTCACTGAGAATACCTCTGAGAATTGGATACTTATTTTTTCTAGACATTATAGTCCCCTGGTCTTTATTATTGTCATGAGAAAGTAAAATTCACTGCTCACTTATTTAATCTACCTTGAAAACAAATCTGTGATCAGAGAAGAACAAAATAAGGATCTGAACTTGCTGTACTTCTCTCTACATATTAAAAAATATTATAAGAATTTTTTTAAATGCTTATTTATTTTTTTGAGAGAGACAGAGAGAGAGAGGGAGAGAGTCAGAGCATGAGTGGGGGAGGGGCAGGGAGAGAGGGAGACACAGAATCCAAAGAGGGCTCCAGGCTCTCTAAGCTGTCAGCACAGAGTCTGTTCTTGGATTGCCAAGAACAAACTATGGTTACCAGAGGGGAGGTGAGTGGGGACTTGGGTGTAATCTGCAGATTAAGTAATGAATTTGTGATGAGTCCTGGGTGTTGTATGAAAGTGTTGAATCACTATATTTACACCTGAAAATAGTATTATACTACATGTTAATTAACTGGAATTTAAGTTAAAAACTTTAAAAAAAAGAAAGAAAGTGGTATGTTGAATTCCCCTGTTGAAAGTAAAATAAAATAATAAAATAAGGTAAAGTAAAATTATGTTTATTCTGGTCACTTCTTTCATGGCTTCACCAAAGGACAATCATATTGTCTCCACATGTATGTGTATAATTACCCACAATGATCCAGATACACTGGTGCTGGAGTCTAGCTCCAGCTAGGTCCAGGGGTCCCTGAAGAATGGACAGTGTCGGCAAGAGAGAGAGTGAGAGAGCCCCAAGATTCTGTCTGATCACCAGGCAGGCATCTCTGCCCTGTCGTTTTGGTGTCTTTATTTATAGGTCAAACATTAACATGGAATCAGAAAATGGAATTTTTACAATGGATAGTTCTCTTAGACAAGATGTTTTGGAAAATGTACAGAGACAGGTTTCTGT
Organism: Hyaena hyaena; assembly: GCF_003009895.1. Lineage (NCBI taxonomy): Eukaryota > Metazoa > Chordata > Mammalia > Carnivora > Hyaenidae > Hyaena > Hyaena hyaena. Next base: position 1,232,241 of record NW_024080955.1, on the reverse strand, counting down.
TCTTGCAGAACGGCCCCAATTATAATGAAGTTGAGTAACTAAGAAAATAACAAGGTGTTCACATTTTATTAACACTAAGATTAAGTCATAGGTTTGTAGATACTCTTATCCATCCTCATCACAGCTGCCAGGGTAAGGGAAGGTGTTTGTGGAATGTAGGCCTTAAGGAAGGGACTGCTATACATCACCAGTTAGCAAAGGTATATGTGGTAACTTATGTTCTGCTCTCATCTGTTCTTGCTAAGTTAGGCTCTTTGTTTCCAGCAAGACTTGATTGTCCAGTTATATGCTTTATCGCAGCAGAGAGCCAACCATATCTTTAAAGAGTTTAGCTCATATCCAATACATATAATAACCTCTTCAAGTGCATTTACCTTTGTGTCTAGTTTTTTGTCTATGATTTCTTGAATAGCTAGGGCATGAGAAACATTTTTGGTTAGTTGATTTACATGTTGAGCTGTATGAACATCTTGGACTAACTCAATGGTAGTTACAGAATTGTACATGTAAAGGTCAATCTTTTATGAGTAAGGGTCATTACCCTGTTCATAGCTCAAGAGAAAGCATGGAGGGAAACAGGACCTGCTGGGAGACACAATGTTTATTCTCATAATCGAAACAAGAAGGTCCCACAATAAGTTCCTTCACGAGGTGCAATCATCATACCAGGGCCGGAATAAGGGGACAAGTCACTCCCGATATTGATCAACAAGGTCCTTAGGGGTCAGTGCTCAAGCAGAAATAATTGTGTGCGGGTGGATATATGTTGTCATCTGATTGGCAAGAGACCATTGAAACTTGCTTTAACCTCACCAGGAGCTTTCTCGACTAGTGGGCTCAGAATGGCTCCCAACACACTGGAAACCAGGGTCTAAAAGAGAAAAAGACAAAGTACTTGCTTGCAAGCAGCTCATAACTTATGAAAAGTGACAAATGACTGATACAATGTGATATACTCTGATAAAGGTAAGAAATATGAACACATTAGTGAATCAGACAGAGGTAGACTTTGTTTTTTTTTTTTTTATGGGTGTGTGTGTGTGTGTGTGTGTGTGTGTGTGTGTGTGTGTGTTTTAATGAGGATTTACAGGCATGTTCAAAGTGTTAAGGAAAGATACCAAATTTTGAAGTTTAAGTAATAATGCATTGGGACTATTAGTCCAACCTGCCTAAGAAATCACTATCCAAAATTCTAAATTATTCAGCACAGTTTTGGGAGAAGAGATAAGTAAAACAGTCATTGTCTACAGAAGTATTGCTCTTTTTTGCTTTATTTTCATAAGGATTTCTTTGCACTTTGGGATTGAGTCCAATAGCTTTTTAAGGGAGCAATCATATCTTAGTGAATTTGGTATCCTTAGCACCTAACATACTACCTAGCAAATCACAAGCTCATATTAAGTGCTTAGTAATAAACTCAAGCATTAATGAAACTGTAAACATTGCTTTATTTGTATCTAGTAGTCTAGAAATATATATTAATTATTACTAATTATAATGAAACAGTATTATAAGATAAAGCATTTTGATATCTTGATAAGTCAGATACATAACAATTTAAGTTATACATGTCAATTTTAAACTGTTGACATTTAGCAAAAGAAGCAAAAAGATTACTATCATTTTAGAAATGACATTATATCACACTAAAGAAGGTTTTGTAGCTTTGTATTTCCTTTTTTTTTTATTATTTCATTTTAAAAATGAGTAATTGGTGCCTAGTATATCTATAAAGGAAGAACTAAGTCCCTGGACTTATAATAAAATAATGTATGATTATTGATAACTAATAAAGTACTAGTGATTGTTCCAAGTGATTTACAAGTGATTACTTCATAAATCCCTATGAGTTAAACCTATACATTCACATTATGAGGTAAAATTAGTAATTTTATTTTACAGATTAAACGACTCAGGCACTGAGAGGTAAGATAATGTGTTTAATGTTAAATACCTAGTAAGTGTCTAAGCCACAGTTCAGAACAGCCCATTGGACTAAAAAAAACCCTATGTTCTTAATAAAGACATTATACATATTTGATAAGAGATTGATCAATTCTGCTAAGAGCTCTTATTACAGTTTCATATGTTGGGGTTCTTGTGTGGCTCAGTTGGTTAAGTGTTTGACTCTTGATCAGGTCATGATCTCACAGTTCCTGAAATTGAGCCCCACATTGGGCTATGCACTGACAGTGCAGGCCTGCTTGGGATTCTCTCTTTCCCCCTTCCCCCTCTCTGTTCCTGTCCCATGCTTGTTCTTGCTCTCTTTCAAAATAAATAAAACTTAAAAAAATTTTTTTTCATATGTTAATAATTTTAAAAGGAGACCTAACCCAAAACAATATGGAAGCTAAAATATATATTTAAATGCATGATACATAAAAGAAACATGGAATTCCTATTTGAGTAAACTGACTTAAGTTTTTAAATGTGTCTTCCTGAAAATCGGACCATAATTATAGCATTTTTCTTTCAAATTCATCATTACGACTCGAGAACTTAAGGACAGCATAACTTTACAAAACTAATCAAATTCTTTCTTTCAAATCAATACGTTGACAATCCTTAGATATAGTTTAGTCAGTAATTTTTAATTGAAAAAAATGTCAGTTTTATTTGCTTGTGTTTGTTTTTTTAATCCTCACATAAATGTGAACTTTATTCTTAAGATGGAAAAAGTTATCAAAGTTGATCTTTGGAATATTGTGCAAGTAAAAACATGCTACCATTTAAATTAAGGTAGGGAAATAATATTTGGAATAAAAATTGGAGATAATTTATATAAAACAAGATATATAAGTACATTGATAACAGAATGGCAGCCTTAACAAAAAAGAAGAAAAAAAAATATTAGACTATTTTTGTTAATCCTAGGTTTCTAAAATATCCCTTAAAGCAAAAACTCTAACATTTCAAATACCCATTTTGGTAATATGCTCAATTTTTATTATTCATATTTATTATCAAATATATAAATAAATATATAATTTATTATTTAGGCTAACACTATAAAATGTTCTTATGACCTGAGATAAACTTACATCCTGAAAACATATTTAACTAAAAATATTACCAATGGTGGTATTATAACCTAAAAACTCACTGTCTCAAAATACAATGTTATAGTAACACAGAGTTCCGAGGGTATCTCATCAGAAGTATATAAATCTTTCATTTTTTAAATTAAGTTTAAAATTTTAATTCCAGTGTAGTTAACACATAGTGTTATCTTAGTTTCAGGTGATTGAACAATTCTATACATCATTACTCAGTGTTCATCATGATAAGTATACTATTAATCGCCATCATCTATTTCACCCATCCCCCTTCCTACCTCTCCTCTGATAAGTTTTATTTTAAACAAGTAATCTGAGGTGCGCCTGGGTGGCTCAGTTGGTTAGACATCTAATTTCCGGTCAGGTCATGATCTCATGGTTAGTGGGTTCAAGCCCCACGTAGTGCTCTGTGCTGACAGCTAGCTCAGAGCCTAGAGCCTGTCTTTGGTTTCTGTATCTCCCTCTCTCTCTGACCCTCTCCTGCCCACGCTGTTTCTCTCTCTCTCTCAAAAATAAATTTAAAAAAATTAAAAAATAAATGAATACACGAGTACTCTGAATTAACGTAACTTGTTTTCAACAAGAACATTTACCTGAAGCATTCTTCAGAATACATGGCTCTAAAAAATATACATATAAAATATTGTATCCAAGAAAATAGAATACACATTTTACTCAGGTACACACAGAAGAATCCTCTGGGTAAGTCACATGAAAAAAAAATACATCACAAATATTACACTTTTAAGAAGACAGGAATCATACCAAGTACATTTTCCAACCACAATGGTACAAAACTAAAGATCAACAATAAAACAAGCCTGGAAAATCTACATGTAATATTAAATATTTATTATGCAAAAATTAAACAACACACTACTGCACAAGCAATGGGCCAAATAAGAAATCAAATGACAAATCAAAATATGTCTCAAAACAAAAGGAAAAAAACACAATATTCCAAAACCTATAGAATGTAGCAAAAGCAGATGTTACAGTGAAATTGATGCTACAAAAATTTATTTCAAGAATAAAAGTTCAAATAAACATTAAACCACAAGGAATGAGAAAAAGGATAAAATTATCAGAGGAAGGAAATAACAATAGAGATCAGAATAAATAATATTACATAACATTGAAAGTAATTTTTTTTCCAAAAAAATTAAAAAATTGCAAATGGTTTAACTACATTAACTAAGAATAAAAAAGAGGGAAGACTCAGAAACCAAAATGGGAAATGGAAGAGAAAACAATATAACAAATAATCAGAAATAACTAGTATGATAACAGATGACTATAAGCAATAATGTACTAACAAATCAGATAATGTAGAAACGGAAGAAACAGATAACTCCTAAAAATACAAATTACCAAGATTAAATCATGAATCATGAATCCAAGAACTAGGGAATCTTACACCAATAATGAGAATCAAAGTTGAATTAGTAATCAAAATCTCCCAACACAGAAAAGCCCAAGGCTACATGGTTTTATTGGTGAATTCTACTAAACATTAAAAAAAATGACAATCTTTATCAAAATCTTACAAATAGAAGGAAACAGCTGTTTGATCTTTATCACTTACTGGTTTACAATTCTAATACAATATAATATTTGTTCTCTAAGATTACACCTATAATAGAGGATGCTATGTGTAGACTTATATTTGTAATTGCCAAGAATAAGGGTATGGCCTATTTTAAATTTAAATTGTTATTTAGTTTCCTTAAGGAAGAAGCCAGATCATTTTACAAAATTTCTTCATGTATTACATACAGTATATTAATTGCTATCGTTAGGAAACTAATCATTGGAGAAACAATACAAGATATATTTACTTCTGGTTTTGTGCATTTAAATTACCACTTAAGGGGTACAGCATTTTAAATAAAGTTAGTATTTATGTTCAATATTTGTGATATCATTGGAAATTATGAACCAAATAATTTTTGAAAAAGAAATTAAGTGTGGACTATCTTTTTAAAATCATCTTTAATTTCTAAAACCTTAGTCTAAATTTCCCAAATTTTCTTCTTTTCTACTCAATCCAATATAAGTTGGCTTCTACTTTCACATTTTTTAATGAATATCTTTAAATATACTAATAACTAATAGGAAACTGAAAATAAAATGTATAAACAACATACCACCCCAAATAAATTGTCAGATTATAGTTTATCCATATAATAAGCAAACTTGACAGAAGACCTGTAGATCATTACACCTAACAACTGCAAGATACGCCTTTATCTAATTAAACACATAAGGAATGTGTATGAAAATGGACCTACATTTAGTCCTATAGAATTTCAAAAACCTACATTCTAAATATCTAAAATCAAAATATCAAAATATTTAAAGGAGAATAATAATAGTATTTATAATATGTCCAAAATGAGAATGTGCTAAATTAAAATGCTATTCTTACATCTATAAACTTATGATACATAGCAAAATGAATACCTAAGAAAAGATACGCGTAGGTGGCTCAGTTGGTTGAGTGACCAGCTCTGGATTTTGACTCAGGTCATGAGACCAGTGTCGTGAGGTCATGCCTCGCTGAGTGGCAATGCTGCTTAAGATTCTCTCTCTCTCTTCCTCTGCCCCTCTCCCCTGCTTGTGAGCTCTCTCTCTCAAAATAATAAAATAAAATAAAAAAATAAAAAAATAAAACAAATAAAATAAAGCAAATAAGATCCTAAGGAAAGTTTCTCTTTCATATTTATAGTAAAAACATAAATTCTCAATACTTACGGTGAATTGATCATTTTACATGAAATGGAAAAGGAGTTATTTGCATATATTTCATCATCCTCAAAAAAAATCGTATCGATGCATTATTATTAATAACCATATCATGTTTATGATTATCAGATATTTGGGGAAAATAACCTAAAGTAATATTGTCATTAGCATATCATCAAGTACATTTATGAGTTGTAACAATCCATTGTGCAGTCCATCTAATTTGCCCTTTAGTAAATTCACCATTTTATTATACAAAGCAGGACAGTCATAAACACAGTGTTAGATATAAAAAAGAAAGTAGACTAGAAAAATAATTGTGATGTTATCTTTACCATTTATGAAAGTATAAATTGTTCAAAACAGAGCTGAAAGTGTTTGGATTAGTAATACTATAGGTGGATTTTGATGAAACTTACAAGTAAGCTAAAATCTGTCAGCATATTTGAAGAGAGAAAGAGAAAGTGGAGGAACAAGTTAAGATCAAGGAATAGAGCAGACAAACTCTAGTGAAAATGGATGACAGAATACCTTGATAGTGGCTTGGGAGTGTTGGCAATTAGGATACTCAGTGTCATAACTGAAAATGAAATATGTTCAAACTCCCTGGTGGCAGCACATTTTGTGAAATATCACTCTGGCATTAGCTCTCGTAGATTTATAAGTACTGAAAAGGTCTCTGCCCTGTATAACAATAATAATGTACCCCACTGCTAATATGCATGAGAATTAAGATGGTTTCAATAATGATTATAAGCAGAAAGTTATGTTTGCTTTTAAACAACAGTGCTACAATTTGCATGCATTAAATATATGCCATTTTAGAATATTCTGTAATTTTTTGAGCATTTTTATTTTTTCAGTTTTAAGGAGTGATATTCTAGCAAATCATAAACCATTGCTACTAACCATATGAAATAATTATAGGCTATAATAATGTAGACCTGGTTGAGACATTGTTCTACTTTTCAACAGGCATTTTTTATGTACTTCAGTGGAAATTTTTTCTGACTCAAGCCTTTAACAATCCTGATCTGTTTGTTTACAATGGTTTAAGACTGGAGATAAATATATATGCCAAATGTGAACCCTAAACAAACCCATGGCCCTTTGGACAGAAAACTGTTTACAATAAAGAAAAGTACCAATGACAGTGGGTAATAAATCCAAACTGATTTCATTAATCCAGTTTTCCCCTTTGAGATATAAAAAAAATCAGTATTCCTATGTTATAAATAATGCTTTTGAGCCTTACCTGGTAATGGATATATAGCAAACTGATGAAACTTATGACCTTTTCCAAAGGAAAAATATAATCCATACAAGTATTTGCATCAAGTTTAAAGATTTTTACAGAATTCCTGAAGCACATGCACAAATCCTAGGAAACCAGGTTATAAAGGACTTCTTCATGAACTCAGCAATGTTTAAGACTTATGTGTATATATTAGTTGTATATGCATATAGATGTATATATACACATTTATGAATATTTTACAAAGTATCAATTAATATGTCATATTGATTATTTAAAATTTTCAGGATAAATATACTTGACATTTGAAAGCCATAAAAGTATTAAGAAAGAATTAAAATGATTTAATTTTTAATGATTTCTTACTTTTAAATACTTTGCTGTTTTATCTATTTTTAAAACTATTTTTTAATATTTATTTACTTTTGAGAGAGACACTTTGCTGTTTTATCTATTTTTAAAACTATTTTTTAATATTTATTTACTTTTGAGAGAGACAGAGACAGAGAGGGACAGAGAGTGAGCAGGCAAGGGGTAGAAGGAGACACAGAATCCAAAGCAGGTTTCTGGCTCAGCACAGAGTCTGACATGGGGTTTGAACTCACCAACTGTGAGATCATGACCTGATGTGAAGTCAGACGCTTAACTGACTGAGCCACCTAGGTGCCCCTTAAAGTTGATCTTGATATTTATAAATTCTTCTTGTATATTGCTATGAAATTACAGAGAGATATTTAATTTATAAAATAAATTCTAATCTTCAGTTTTCTGCTCACATAAATTCCACATCTTTTGTTACTTAAAATTTTTGCATTAAAGTAACAATATTATTGTAAATTATACCAAATTATCACATTCAATTTCAGCCAAATTTTAACTTCAAATATTCAAAGAAGAAAAGAACACAAAATATTTAAATATTAATTTTTTGTTATAAATGTAGGGATTATTGATTATATGTAAAATACCATTTAAAATGGAATTTCATTTTGATATCTTATTCAGAATCTTAAAATACAATACAATGAATGCTTAATAATTTTCAAATTATCTTTTACTAAAAGAGCACTTAGTTGTATGACTTTGTTACTCACTCTTGTCTGTGGGTCATAAATTACAACAGAAACTACTGTCCCTGAATTGAGAAGTCTAAATGCAATGTAGGCATAGTTCCCATAATGCAATACAAAGTCAATTTAGTTATTAGAATATTCTGATTTTCAAAGACATATGGTATTGGCTGGTTGGTCATGGTATCCCTAAAGTAAAATAGCTGGAAATACTGCTAAATTGTTTTTGTTGTTGTTGTTTATTACTTTTTATTATTATTGTTGTTATTATTATTATATTATTATTATTATTTCTTTAAACTCAAGTTAGTTAACATATAGTGTAGTATTGGTTTCAAGAGTAGAATTTTGGAATTCATCACTTACATATAACACCCAGTGGTCATCACAAGTGCCCTCCTTAATACCCATCACCCATCTAGCCCCTCTCCCACCCACCTCCCTTCCCCATCTAGCCCGTCTCCCACCCACCTCCCTTCCAGCAACCCTCAGTTTGTTCTCTATATTTAAAAGCCTCTTATGGTTTGCCTCCCTCTCTATTCTTATTTTTTCTTCCCTTCCCTTATGTTCATCTGTTTTGTTTCTTAAATTCCACATATGAGTGAAATCATATGATATTTGTCTTTCTCTGACTTATTTCTTATTTGATCTATACAAGCTGATCTAGGTCAAATGAACAGAAGTATAACTTAAATCATAAAAACAGATTCAAAGCCTCTCATTCAATTCTCTGTATTAAGTCAGTATTAAGACACTGAACCTCTTGAATGAAGAAGATGAATCCCTATAGGATCCTGCTACTCTCTTGAAATTTATCCTATTAATATTATTCCCAGTCTTCCCCCAAAGGAACTTATGAACTTTCAGAGTGTACTGGGGGAAAGAAAATGATGAAACTTGTCAAGATTACTGGACACTGGTTCTTATTTACATTGATTCCAGGAGTCCCAAAAGATCACTGTGGTCTACTAGGTAGAGGAGGGGGTTTATGGAAGTCAGGTGATTTATAGAGTTTTAACTCAGATCAGATCAGATCAGTTTGTGGGTCCATGAACATATCTTGTGGTTATTTCTCCAGTTCTGGAATGTATATAGATAATTCCGATTGTCTTGGCTGCAGTGATTGATTCTTATTACACAAAGGAAAATTATACTTCCACTACACAGTGAAAGTGGAAGGATATGTTGGGACTATATGAGATCACTTACAACAACTTTTAATATCATCATGTCCTATTATTGAAGTTAACGGAAAACGGTAACAACCCAATGCAAGCTGGACAACTAAAAGTCCATTAGCAATGAGAGTTTGGGTCACAGCACCAGGTATATACCATGACCATTTAGTAGTTCTATTTTTTATGCCTATCTGCTAAGCTATTTTACATTTTGCAAGTATTCTGATTTGTCCACATATTTGCCAATACTTGTTGAACTGAAGATATTATAGTTATTATTTATTTTTTTATTTTTTAAATTTTTAATGTTTACTTATATTTGAGAAAGAGACAGAGCATGAGTGGGAGAGGGACGGAGAGAGAGGGAGACTCAGAATCTGAAGCAGGCTTCAGGCTCGGAGCTGTCAGCACAGAGCCAGACGCACAGCTCGAACTCACAAACCATGAGATCATGACTTGAGCCGAAGTTGGACACTTAACCAAGTGAGTCACCCAGGAGCCTTGAGTTATTGTTATTTAATAAGCCATCCTAACAGGTATGAGGTGATATCTCATTGTCATTTTGATTTGCATTTCCCTGTTGATTAATGATGTTGAGCTCTTTATCAAATTGTGTATCTTCTTTGAAGAATTGTCTACTCAAGTTCTTTGCTCACTTAAGTGTTTTGTTAAAGACAGAGTTTTAGGAATGTTTAAATATTTTAGATATGAATCACAATCAGATATGTGGTTTACAATTTTTTTTCCCATTCCATAGGTTGCCTTTTTATTTTGTTGAGTGCTTCCTTTGCTGTACAAAAGTTTTTTAGTTTGATGTAATCTCACTGTTCTATTTTGCTTCTGTTGTTTGTGCTTTTGGAATCATATCCAAAAAATTATTGCCAAGACCAATATTGGGAATATTTTGCCCTATGTTTTCTTCTGGGGGGTTTACAGATTAAGTTCTTACATATAAGCCTTTGATCCATTTTGAATTGATTTTGTATAGGATGTAAAATAAGAGAAAAGTTTCATTCTTATGCATCTGAATATCCAGTTATATCACCATTTGTTGAAAAGACAATCCTTTTCCCATTTTGCATTCCTGGCATCCTTTTTGAGGATCATAAATGGTATGTAATTTATTTACGGTCTCTCTAATCTGTCCAATTTGTCTATAAATCAGTTATTATACCATATGATTCAGCATTCCCACATCTGAGTATACATCTAAAAGAATTAAACTCAGATATCTCCACTCCCATGTTCAAAGTACCATTATTCACAATAAGCAAGACATGGAAACAACCTAAATGTGATCAGTGGGTTAATGAATAAAGAAAATATGGTGGGGGCGCCTGGGTGGCTCAGTCGGTTCAGCGTCGATTTTGGCTCAGGTCATGATCTCAGTGATTGGGAGTTAGAGTCCTGTGTCAGGCTCTGAGCATCTGAAGACTGCTTCGGATTCTATGTCTCCCTCTCTCTCTCTGCCCCTCCTCTGCTCACACTCTGTTTTTCCCCCTCTCTCAAAATAAATAAACATTAAAAGAAATTTTTTAAAAATGTGGTATATATAGAAAACAGAATTTTCAGCCTAAAAAAAGAATATCCTGTTGTATGTATGAACCTGGAGGACATTTTACTAAGTGAAATAAGCCAACGGCATAAGGACCAATACTGCATATTCCACCTACATGAAGTATCTAAAATAGTCAAAATTCTGGAAGTAGAGAGTAGCATGGTGGATGCTAATGAATGGAGGAGAGAGAAATGGGGAGATGTTCAATGGGTGTACATTTTCTGTCATGCAAGATGAAGAAGCTTTTGACATTTGCTGCACAGCATAATGCTTATAGTTAATAACACCATATTGTACACTTAAAATATGTTAAGAGGATAGATTTCATGTTAGATGTTTTTGCTATAATTAAAAAATATAGTAGCAGAAATCATTCAAAAATAATCATGATTAATCAGATGAGGTGCCTGCTGAGCATAAAGGAAATATAGAATGGGCAGTGGAGGAAGATAGTTTTAAATACCAGCTACAGCTGGGTGAGAAGTGGCTGAAGCCAGGCCTAGTTGTTATTAGTGTTTCTTCCCTATATTGTGAATATGCATGTGTGTGTGTTAAAACATCTTTGTTTTCTTGAATCTTTTATCAGTTTATCATATAACATAATAAGTATTAAATTTTCTTTGCCATATTTAATTTACAGATTATCGAGGAAAAGTGTGAACATCACCCAAGAACTTCTCATTCACTTCTAGGGAAAAGGTTGATAATCTCTAATAGTACACAGGATAAATGCATCATGCTAGGCAGAAGTATGACTTTGCTACTGTCCTTACTAGGAGATTAAATATGATTTAAAGAGTAGTGTATGGCTGCCAAATTGATAACGGATGGAGTGTGATGGAAAATCTTATGTGTCAATTTGGAGAGAATGTGATGCCCAACTGTTTGATCAAGCAGCATTCTAGATGGTACTGTATAGGTATTTTTTAGCTGTGATTAATATTTAAATCAGTAAATTTGAGTTAATAAATATACGTGTATTTTAAATAAAAACATATTCTAAATATATATTTTATAATAAATATATTTTTTACATTTTATATATTTTTAAATTATACATGTATATATAAATATTATGTATATTATATATATATATATATTTAAATAGGCTTCATGTGCAATGTGGAGCCCAACACAGGGTTTGAACTCACAACCACTGAGAGCTAGACCTGAACTGAGATCAAGAGTTGATGCTTAACTGACCAGGCCTCCCAGGTGCCCCTGAGTTGACAAGTACCTAAGATAATAAACTATTACACAGCTAATCATATTATTGTTTCTTTCTCTTAGGCTTATTTGTTTCAGATAATGTAAAAATAAGTTCAAAAACAGGGTGTGGGGTATGTTATTATGGTGGTTGCAAGGAAGAAGTAGATGTCTATCACCTTTCCTTATTATGGTCTATTTCTAACTTAGTCTTCAATACTTTCATGTTCTTCCTACTGCCTTCTTTAGTTACGTGTATAAATCAGCTGTCAGACTTTGCCCTATGCTAGTCATTCAGACTCAAAGTGATTTCTATCAAGAACAGTAGGTATTGTCAGGTTGTCAGGAATGCCATTGCCTTCTGCTTTTCAACTTTGCAATTTCTACTGGATTGACGTTTTAAAAATTCTGTCAGCTTTTCTTCCCTTTGTTTGCTTTATACAGAGCAGAAAAGAAGATATGGTTCCTATCCATTAGCTTGGCAAAATCACAGCATCCTCAGGAGAAAGTCCAATTTAATAAATCAAGTATTTCATAAATAGAAAAAAAAGGTGACAATATAGATTATAGACTCGGTTGTCAAAAGGATTTCTCATCTAGAGACTAAACAACTTTAGTTCTCAAATATCCATGTATAGATTAAAATCTTATAATGAAAACAAATGAAATATTAAAATATATTAACCAATTTTCTTCAGTGTACAATAACGGTATCATTACTTCTTTCAAAAAAAAAAAAACAGGTTTTTTAAAAAAAAATTTAATTCCAGCACACACAGTTATATTAGTTGTAGATGTACAATATAGTGAATCAGCAATTCCGTACATCACCCAGTGCTCATCATAACAAATGCCCTCCTTAGTCCCCATTACCTACTTCACCCCTCCCTCTGGTAACCATCAGTTTGTCTATAGTTAAGAATCTCTTTCTTGGTTTGTCTCTCTCTTGCCCTCTTTTTTTCCTTCCAGCTTTGCTTGTTTGTTCTGAGAAATAAATTTTATTAAATAAGTGAAATCAGTAATTCTTTGTAGATTCTAAAATCTGTGAACTAAAATGATCTATGAGCCAAGTAAATTAGATCCATTTATGTTTGTTTCATTTATTCATTGCAATATTGCAAAAAGGACTAATTGTTCCAAAGATTATTATTGTCCCACTAGAAGTCTCACTATAAAATAGATAAACTGATGTTAAGTGTTACTTTTTGGCATAAGATGCTTAAGTGTCAAACGAACAAACAACAACAACAACAACAAAATGAAAATCACCTGCTCATGATTATTCTAATTGAAAGTGAGAAACATATAAGCAGATTTAATTGTACTAAAGAATAGATGTTCAATATGAAAACCTATTATGACATACATTGTAAATAATAATAGGTAATTTTTTTTTTTTTTGCAGAGTGGGTTTCTAGTTTGAAAGTTTTACTGAACATAACTGAGGATATTTTAACTGCTTACAGTAAATGACATAGGTTCAAGATATTTTTGCTTCAAATCTAAAAGTAGACAAGTCAATTATTGAGACGTACATATAAAGTCAAAAGGAAGAACAGATAATAAACATTGGGTTAGCTATCAGTTAAACAATGAAAAAGTAAGCTAATTGGAAATGAAAGTATTAATCATGAATGCAAATATTTCATGTTCTATAATGCTCTGTTTTTTAATAATTAGTAAATACATTACATAAAATAACATATATGATACATTATCAAAACTTATCAAGATAGATATCAATTATGCTATGGCTAAAACAGTGGAAATCAAATTAATTTTAAAATGTAATGCTCTTATTATGGAAGAACTATAGGTTATCAATTCAAAAATAATGTATGAAAAATTAAACAGAAATAGGAGAAACAAATGGATTATATAAAATAATACATATATTAATGCTGTAATAAATTTATGAAAAAATTCTCAATTGCTTATATATTTATTACTCAGAAGTTTGCAGGTTAGCTGAAATGGCTGTATTTCAGAGGCATGGTGGGTTTGGATCTACTCTATGTATGTTCTTATTCCTGGTTCCAGTTTGAAAAAGCATATCCTATCTGGGCAGACACACAAGGTGACTTATAATAAGTCTTTACATGTTATCTGGGAAACGGTATACTGTTGATTCCTTCCATATCCTATTTGTCAAAGCAAGTTACATGACCCATCCATATCAGTAAGGAAAGGAAATCTATGACTTTGTTGGAGGTTACAGGAGGGAAGAGTGAATTTTTCAAAAATTAATATATTTGGCCACAAATATATACATATAAATATATGAGAATAGAGTCCAAACATCATGAATAATGGCCTGGTAAGCTATTACCAGGTAGCAGTACAAGGGCCTAATCAAGGGAGGTCAGAATTTCTAGAGTTGTCTGCAATGTGATTTCAGTTCTTCTCCTTTTATAATAGAACTTTGTTCCATCACCTTGTATTGAATGTTTCTTTCTTCTCCCTCCTCCTATCCTCTCCTCCTCCCTCCTTTTCATCCCTCTTTCTTTCTACTCTCTGGGTGTTTCTATTTCATATTATCACTTGGACATATTTGGAAAAGGCATTAGAGAATATTTCCTCTGGCTGAGTCTCTTTCTCATAAAATATTTATGAACATTTCTGTTCATAAAATATTGTGTGCTCAGAGTAAGTTTCCCTTTGCCAATGTTTTATCCAATATGACAGTTTTGGCCATTGATTTATTGCAAAATGGCATTATATTTTTCTTAATTATTATAATTTGGTGATATGATTTCAGTGACACCACACCCATAGTTCTTTTTTAAAAAATGTTGTTTTGGGGGGCGCCTGGGTGGCTTAGTCGGTTAAGCGTCCGACTTTCGCTTAGGTCATGATCTCGCGGTTCGTGGGTTCGAGCCCCGCGTCGGGCTCTGTGCTGACTGCCAGCTCAGAGCCTGGAGCCTGTTTCAGTCTGTGACTCCCTCTCTCTCTGACCCTCCCCTGCTCACGCTGTCTCTCTCTGTCTCTCTCCTAGAAATAAATAAAAATATTTTAAAAAATGTTTTTTTTCTTGACTTGAATACAGATTCTTTGGACAAAAAAGGCATCAATAGCATGTACACTTAATATTTTTTACCTAAATCCTTTTTAATTTTTAAATTAATACATTACATTGTGGGCAACTTCAATCCAGTCAGAGGTACTTTACTATAACAGATCTTAATATTACATGTGACAGCATTTTCCTGAGAGTTTATAGCTCAAGTTAAGAATTTCTAGATTATTTTCTCTTTTATCACTCCTCCACCAATTACTATATTAGTCAGCACTTAGTGCATTCATATGATTTTCAAAAATTCAAAAACTATCCATGTCTTATAAAAATAGTTATTGTTATTTCATTGGCTTGTATGCTGACTGGTAAAACTCTGTTCCGGATGTTACAATGAGTTCAGATCTGGTCCACAGGTCTTGTCTTTTCTGGTGTAAATTAAAGAACCATTTCTTTAAGGAACATTTTCTTATGGTAGAGAGCAGATGAGGGAGAGAAATTTGCCAGTCTTCCTAAAGACTCTACTTGGAGCAGACACTGACACCTCCACACAATACCGCTTCCCAAAGCAAACCATATAGTGCAGATGAGCATCAGTAGAATGGGGACAGTATATCAACAGAGGGGGAAAGTGACTATTTAGTAAACAATAACAAAATTACAACAGATAATGAATAACAGAAATAGAATAGACTTATTCAAGATGGGCACCATTATTACATGATAAGGGAAGTTGTTTCCTAAGAAAATATTGTGATATTTTTACCTGGATGCAACTAGTAAAACGCCTCAAAATGAAGATGGAGATAAATTGATAAAGTGAGTAAAGAGTAAATTGACAAACACACTATCATAGTTTGGGTTTTCAATGTTAATCTATCAATTAATGGTAGATTAAAGATCACTCTCCCCAAACGAAAACAAAAAAGAATGTCTCCCCTTTCTCCCTTTTTCAAAACTCCTTTTCATGTCCTTTCTGCCAAATTCAGTCCAAAGCCATTATTTGGAGTTTATGAGGGATCTGTGTTAAGAAAGAAAGCGAAACCCATCATAGCACTGAACACGGTGGCATATATTTACTAGGGTGAGTAGAGTATCTTT
Organism: Hyaena hyaena; assembly: GCF_003009895.1. Lineage (NCBI taxonomy): Eukaryota > Metazoa > Chordata > Mammalia > Carnivora > Hyaenidae > Hyaena > Hyaena hyaena. Next base: position 1,216,059 of record NW_024080955.1, on the reverse strand, counting down.
AATGGGAAGTTTAGCCTAAGATGTCAAAGCTGAGAATGAGAAAGTTATTTGCAAAAGAGTTGCTTGGTACAGACTCTGACTGGTTGAGAATTATATCAGTGATAGATCGTAAGTGTGGTGAACAGGGTGTTTATGTGAAAGACCACTGGAAATGGAGTATTCGGGCATGGAAAGGAGGATGAGCACATCTGCAGAAAAAGGCTTCTAAGACTGTATATTACAGTACAGAAGGAGGGGGGTGTCTTAGAATGGTTGACGGATCAGAGTAGTCAGGAAAGCATTGCATAAAAGGGTAGTAGAGTCTATTAAGAAGCAGAGGGTGACAACCCAGTGTAAGATTCCAAAGTACAGGTGATGTAAGAAGGGAATGATACAAGTTGGAGTATATACAAGGGGACTTCTTAAATAAATAAATATATAAGTGTGTTGGGAGCAAGGGAATGCAAATACAGAAAGCATGATCACCAGAGCAGTCTCTATGGCATTGAACTGACAAATGATACTGACAAATATAGAAATAAATATAGTTTTAAACTCATGCACTCTGGCTGTGTGTATGTATACACATGTATTGTCTAGTAAGGTAGCCTCTGGTAACATATGACTATTTAAATTTACAGTAATTAAAGTTAAATAAAATGAAATATTCAGCTTTTCCATCATGGTAGCCGTATTTCAAGTATGTAACCATTTCACAGTATATGGACATTTTAGTAGTATAGTAGTAGTATATATAGTACTACTATATATAGTAGTATAGTATACACCATTTTAGTAGTATATTGGACAGCACAGAAATATATATACAAATACTTAGAGTATATATTAAAAATGTGTGTACATATTTGTATTTGCACACAAACACTCCTTTAAATACAACTAATCAGACCTATATTTATTTCTGTATTTTATCAGTTATGTTTCAGTCAGAAGATCTAAACCATATGGTAACTTGAATGCGAAAAGTGTAATATAAAGGTAATAAAGAAAATCCAAAACAATACTCTGTGGTGAAGGAGAGTACCAAAGAAAGAAATGAACTCAGAAATGATGTTGGGGGTGGGGGGAGCTTTCCAAGGCTGGAATTCAGATCTTGTTTCCAAGGATATGGTTGTGGTCCACTGGATGCTGGAGAAGTCTGTTTTGTTATCCTGAGCAAGAACTGGTTCGACCATCAGTCCAAGGTTGACAGGCAGAAGTGCTGATGACTGTTTCTGGGAAGCTGTCTGTGGGGAATGGGGTAATGCGTTCTCTGGAAATCTGAGACACCGGTTGGATTTTCCAGAAAGCTACTGGCAAGTTTTCCCTGAAGGATGATGTTGAACTCTGGAAAGCTGGCTAGGTACCCATAGACCTTACCTAGAAACAGTTACTTGGAATTTGTCTGGAAGACAAAAATAGGGAGACCTTCAAACTTGCCCTAAGGAAGCCAGGTGGAATGCCCACGGAATTCACTGGGAAGCTTCCTCTGGGGGTGTCACTTCATTTACCTTTAGGAAGCTTCCTGTCAGGTGCCACTGAAACTGCCGGAGGTGCCATTGAAACTCACCAGGTGTTTGAGCCCCACAGAAGAAAAGGAAAAGCTCACTGGAACCCAGATGAAAAGCCCCTAGACTTATGGTGTATCTCCAATGCCCTCTACTGGCAAAATTTTATCATGATGCTAGGCGACAAAGGAGAGATGTCCCAGCATCAAAAGGCAATGAAGGGTGGCTTAGAGACTAGAGATGATGAATTGATAAGTGGCACATTTACTTATCTACATAAATATATCTACACACATAATTACACATACTTATTTTTCTGCATATTTATTGTTGTTCTTTTTGTTAATTTTTAATGTTTTATGTATTTTTGAGAGAGGGAGAGAGACAGTGTGAGCAGGGAAGGGTCAGAGAGAGAGGGAGATACAGACTCTGAAACAGTCTCCAGGCTCTGAGCTAGTTGTCAGCACAGAGCCCGACGCGAGGCTCGAACCCACTAACCGTGAGATCATGGCCTGAGCTGATCCACCCCGGATCCACAATCCACAGTTGTTCTGTTGATTGATATATTTTCTGTTTGCATGTACACACGTCTAAATAATCACAGAAAGTTCTTTCGTATAGAACTGATGTAAATAAACAAATATTTAAATTGTGCATGTATGTGTGTGTGCACATGCACTCAAACACACTTTTGCTTTGTTTACTGAGGGCCTAGGAACAGTGATAACAATGAGTATGCATAGAATCTAGACCTTAGTTTCATAATATCATTCTCAAGTAAACATAACTAGGGATTTTTGGTGAAAGTGTGATTTGAAGGCTAGGAGAGAAATAGTATGTTCTTCAGAATACCATTTTTGCAAGAAATATAGGAAGTACTCAAAAATAATAAGGGCATATCAAATAGACATAAAAGCCAATCTAAGGGACTTCTGCTGGCAAAGTCAGAATATTTTCATTAGAAAAATAATGATGGTAATAAGATTATATTCAATTACAAATAATAGCATTCCTTGAGTCTATAAGCAAATAAAAAGTGGATGACATCCATGATATATGATTTCAAAATTACTTATTAATGATGAAGAGAAAAATAGTAATTTTACAATGGAAAACACTGGCAACTGTACCTCAATCAAAGAAAGTTAACATCACTAATGTGACTAATAGAAAATATGTGCCACCTAATACTATGCAATGAGAAAAAAAATCCTCAATTCTATGATTTTCCTGCCAAATACACATAACCTAAAGCTAATCATGAGGAAATATTATGCAAACTAAATAGAAAGGTTTAAGAAAAACAACTGGCATATACAAAAATGTCAAGGTCCTAAAAGTCAAAAACAGAAAAAAAATTAGTTTGAATAAGACAAAATAGAAGTGAAAACAAAAAGCAACACATGATTCTAGTATGGAATGTTCTCCTTTAAAAGGCATTATTAGAAAATTTGGCAATTTGAGTTGAATCTGAGGATTAGATGGTAGCAATAATAATTTCTTGCAATAATTTAGCAAGTTAATAATTTCTTGATTTTTTAAAAATGTTTTATTTATTTCTGAGAGAGAGACAGCAAGAGCAGAGGAGGGTCAGAGACAGAGGGAGACACAGAATCTGAAACAGGCTCCAGGCTCTGAGCTAGCTGTCAGCACAGAACCCGAGTGGGGCTCGAACCCATGAACCGCAAGATCATGACCTGAGCAGAAGTCAGACGCTTAACCAACTGAGCCACCCAGGCACCCCAATAATTTCTTGATTTTAACACTTGCATTGTAGTTAAGTAGGAAGAGAACCTTCTTTGTAGGAAATACATTCTAAAATATTGAAGTATGATAGCACATTATGTTGACATTTCACACATATAAGCAATCTATTACAGAAATCTATTACAGATTTCTTTGGCCTAAGCTTTTTATATAAGTACACATTATGCTATCATAGTATTTTATTTTCTAGAAATACATGAACATCTGTTGTGAGATAATCTTTCTAAATAAGATCATGAGAGCACCAACAGATGTGGCCTTCTAAAGTCTGTATAAGACTTCCGAATGCACATCTTGCCAATTTATCTCCATCTTGAGATTGATACAACTTTTACTGAATTAGGGCAAAATTCACATTAATAGTTTGAAGATGCATTTAATAAGGGAAACTTTTTTTTCTGTTGATTGAACCATCTGTTCTCGTGACTGGGTATTTTGATGTTCATTATGAAAGAGCCCTTAACAAGGACTTTTTCTTCTTATAAATAAAACCCATTACACTAACTTTTATAAATTAATGAATAATCATTGTATGCTTAGAATACATTTTTCTCTTTCTATAAACAGCTAAGTTATAATAACCTGGTTCCAATGAATAAACTCTTAGTTACACTACTTCTGATTATACAGTTTAAAATTTGAATCAGTTCTTTGACGTCATAAAGCTCCTTATTGATTTAAAATCATAATAATTTAGCTGGCAGTTAATCAGAAATACAAAGTATAAATCCTCAGTGGGTGGTTATTTTAATATTTTTACATTCATGCTTTAACTGAAGTAATCCTCTATACATGGGGATACAATAGACTTGATGCATAGAGGGAAGCATCTAAACATTTTTTAACCCATCTAATACTATATTAAGTATCTTTCTCTGTTAGGCCAGATATATATAATAGTAAACAATATAGACAAGATACCTACCCTTATATCCTCACAGAGCTTACATGTTACACGGAGGAGATAAAATGTGTGTGCATGTTTATGTGTGTACACATATATTCACACATGTATGCATATGCTCACATGTGTACATGTAACACATAAATACTATTTATAGTATTATTTTCTATAAAGGAAATTAAAGTGCTTAAGAGCTACTACATTAAATAGAGTGATCAGTGAAGTTTTCTCTGAAGAAATGACTTTTGAGCTTCTCTAGACCTATGAGAAGAATCCGTGACAAGCATTTGAGGGGTTAGAACAGAAAATGCAAAGGCAATGTGACAAAAGGAGCAGAACTGGTTTGAGAAATTGGAAGAAGTTGTGAGTGGTTGTCACTGAAGTTGTGTGTGGGAGAGTATGTGGGACCGAAGAGAATTAGAAGCAAGGGCATGTAAGGCATTTAAGTTCATGGCAAAAAATTTTAATTTTTTTTCTATGTGTAGTTGGAAAGGCTTTAAAGGCTTCTGAATTAAATTTATTTTGTTTTTAAAAGAACACTCAGGACTCAGTGAAACAGAATTACAGTGAGTGGCGGGAGACAGGGCTGAAGTAAGCCAATGCAATGTTTTACCAGGTAATGCAGGCCAAATGAACTGATTCTTAGAGGATTGGGGAGCCATAAAAGGTTATAAAGCAATGGAATGGGCTTATCAGATTTGTCTTTTTTTTCTAACACAGAAAATAAAAATGCATTTTGTAATTTATTAGATATGTAAAAAATGACACTTCTTACAAGCAATCTTTTATGACTAAATATAAGTCATACTTAACATTGTATAACTAAGTATATATTCTTTCTTTAAGACATAATTAGTGGACAGGGTATAATAAATATAATGTAGGTGTGATAGTTTCTCTAATAATATGTTAAAAAAAATCTCTGAGTTTCCCCACCAAATTAAAATTACCTAAGAAATTGAAAATGCAAATTTTAAATAATCTACATGAGTAAAAGGAACAATATTTTTAAGAAAAAAGTATGCATATTCTTTTTTAAAATACACACAATGTAAGAAACGCATACAAATAATGTTTTAAACTTTTGTTCCAGTCTGTATGCTATTGGTACAAACTTGATTTTATTCTGTAATTCTTCTTTTGTTTTGTATGTTTGTCTGCTTTTTGGTGTGCATGTAGGAAAGCAAGTAAGTTGAACTGGAGGAAAAGAGTGAAAGAGAGAGGAAGGGAGACAAAAAGAGAAAAAAAGGAGATAAAAAGAGAAAATGGGGAACAGGAGGCCACACAGAGGAAGATAAATTTCAATATTTGAGAAAATATTGTTTATTTATCAAAATATAACAATAATAATATACTGAATATACTGTCACCTAAATAGTGTTCTTTTTAACAAATTAAGCAAGTGTTTACAATAAAATGATGTTCAAATTTATTTCTATCTGCACATGGAAAAATGCACACACTTATATACACATGAAGTGAATAGTCTTAATACTTTTGAAACAAAGCATCTGCAAGAAACATCTGATTAAACTAGCAAATATGATTATCTCCAAATGCCAACTTATTTCTGACAAGAGTGAAATTAAGCTCTTTCTTGAGACTTAAAAAAATGCTAGACCAGAGGGTGCATAGATACTCTTTAATATACACTATTATCTTCTAGATTTGTCAAGCCATGAATTTCATATTCAGCTGACAGTCTTCATTTTATGAAGCACAGTTACACAGAGTAATGTCTCTGTGAAACAAAAGATGGTAACAACTCTACCAGTATTATGAGGCTCTTGTTCAATTCTATCTATACTAATAAAAATATTAAAAAATTTTTAGAATGTTTTACTAGATATGCTGATGATTATTTCTGTGTTTCATCTTATTTAATAATTAGAATAATAATAATAAATTAATTGAATGAATGAATGAATGAATGAATGCCAATGTTTACCCTCCTCCCCCCATGGGATTAAGCTCATCAGTACCTGTGATGAACTGGTTTAATAATTCACCTGTTTTGACTGCTTTTCCTTCTCTGTATCACTTCTTTACTCTTCTTTTATTTTTTTCTATGCCTCCCAAATAAGAATCTGGTCTTGTATACTTGTATACTTGCTTCTAGAGCTGCCTATATTAATTTGGTACCAGAAATGGTCCAAGGAAGCAGATACTCAAATTCTGAAATTGAATTACTTGCCAGTTAGATGACTAAAAATCACATTCTGGTGGTAAGTGGTGTGTTTAGAAGTGCTGGCGTGCTGCAACATTACAATCCTTAAGGTTCCTATATGTGTGAAATTAGTACAAGATACAGGTGAAAGGAGCTGTACTGACTAATGCAATCTTCCATGCATTTGAGAAAATGATGGACATGGTAGTTACGAGGATGGTAGCGCTGGTGGGTTGGGTTTTGTTAAGTGCCATTGATGTAACCAAGGAAGAAAGTAATAGGCACAAGGCAGTCAACTATCAAATCTGTTAACTGAAAATTGGAAAATCTATGAGAGCCATAAGACTTCTATGAAAGATTTAAAGATACTACATACCATATTGACTAAAACAGGGCATAAGACCTGATTTCAGAGAGTAGAATTGCAAAGGAAGCTTATTCAAACCTTTGAAAATTCTCTTTCACTAAAGTTGTGTCTGCTATAGACTCTGTTAGGCCTGATGGCTGGGATGGGGACATTTTGCTAGACGTGCTTAAGAACATTTATTGTTAAATCTCAATCCCTACTTGTGCATTGACAATATGCAGAAGCTTCTACTAGGTGGATGGCCTAGTAGATAATGATAATTGCCTTCTTCAAGGATTGTCCTCATATTTACTAAGATATTCTAGGCCAATAGCTAGTGTCAAATCTCATCATGGCAATCTTTCATGTTTCAGAATGAAGGATATTAGCCACCAAAGAGCTGCAAGTTCAGGCTAGTATATTAACATAGGATATGGAAAATATGATTGGGAATGGATCTTGGGTTACTAGAACGAAGGGGTTGGGACAAATATGTCTAATATAAGACATTTATTAATAGGGATTCCTTCTTGGAACATAAGATTTAACTTCCATGAGCTGGTCTTAATACACTGTTTGGATGGCTTCTTGAATCTTGGACAGAAACAAAACAAAGCAAAACAAAGCAAAACAGACACATAAAGACAATGGTCTATGGTAAATGAGGTGGAAATGAAAAATGTACCTTGGCACAGTACTGAGGATAAGGTCACATCTCAGTTGGGTCCCATGCTAGGAGAGATTTATAAAACTAGATGGCCTATTGGTTAATTCTGTTCCTTTTGAGGATCCAGAGGGTACCTCTTTCTCTAGATCAATGAGCAGTGTGCTAATGACAGAGCCCCTGGCATCATTAAAAAAAAATAGTATTTCTCTCTTTTGTAGACAGGGTTGGTAATAGGAGAAGTTGTTATGCAGCAGGGCTCCTAAGTGTCAATAATGATAATAAGATTCCAGAAAGCAGAAGCCTGATAACAGCATTTAACTGTCAGAGACAAGATTTATATGGTTACTACAACAAGTAGGAAAGCCAGAATGACTCACAGAGATCTATGGGGATGACTAACAGACCATGAAATTCCTAGAGATTAGGTATATAAGTCACCAGTGAGGATATTGCTTAATTTATATAACAAAAACTATTCAAGAGCTAATGAGCCCAAGTCTGCTTTCAGCTGTCTAATATATATATACACACACATACACACTCTCATTTAGTTTCCAATTCTCAGGACTTAAGTATATAAGCTGAAAAGAAGGCTAGGGCATTGAAGAAGATCACCAAAACATCACACAAATATATATGATAGTTCTTTCCCGATTATTATTTAAAGGCACTCACAGCCATTTAGCAGAGTAACTATTCACTGGGGAAAAATAAGGCCCAACATTTTCAAGGATTTTTACATAGAGAACAAAACTGACAGACAATGGTAGAGCATAAGTACTGCAATAGCTCCCTAGTAAGTATGGGGACATATAGAAGCCAGGTGATAAATGGAATGGCACAAATCCATTTCTCACTAATTAGTCATGACCCCACATTATGTCCATGCATTGGCCTGAGGTATTAATCTGGATGGATATATCTAACAGCTGGCTGAACCCTCAAGTTAGTTCTCTTGTCCTGAGGAAAAAAGTCATTATAGTAGACAACATCAAATAGAAGCTCCTGAAACTTTCCTGCATAAGGTAGAAAATTAGAAGCACTAAGTAGAATACAGGTGAAATTACAGAGATTAGCCACTCATATCCTTAAATAATTGGAGGTTGATGTTCCCCATCATAAAGGAGGATGATGTTCCCCCTTTTTTATGTTTCTTTCTTTTTTCCCCAAGTTTTCTTTAAATTCCAGTTAGTTAACATACAATGTAATATTAGTTTCAAGTGTAGAATTTAGTTATTCAACACTTACATACAACATCCTCATCATAACAAGTGCCTTCCTTAATATCCATAACCTATTTAGCCGATCTTCCAGCCAACTCCCTTCTGGTAACCATCAGTTTGTTTTCTATAGTTAAGAGTCTGTTTCATGGTTTTTTTCTCTGTATTTTTTACCCTCAATCTTTATTTTTTAATTCCATGTATGAGTAAAGTCATATGGTATTTGTTTTTCTCTGACTGATTTATTTCACTCAGCTTAATACTCTCTAGCTCCATCCATCTCATTGCAAATGGCAGGTTTCATTCTGTTTTTATGGCACAGTAATATTCCATTGTATATATGCCATGTCTTCTTTACACATTCATCAGTTGATGGATATTGGATCTCTTTCCATAATTAAGCAATTGGTGATAATGCTGGTCCATTCTAACCCTTTGTAATTTACCAGTCCTACTCTTCAATTTCACATGGATTTATAGTGGATGCCAGAAAACTTTTGTAAACTTAACCAAGTGTATTACCATTAGCACAGCTTTTCCATTTGTAGTGCCTTTGCAATAACAGATTAATTCTGTTTCTGGACTTGGTTTGTTGCTATTTGGGAATAAAATGCATAAAACTATGTTAATTCAATCTAGAAACAATAATTAGTGAGTGTTTTGTTTGTTTCACCTGGATCCATGAATGCCACAGTTGCAGTATTATAAAATGCAAAGATTTAGGGGAACCCCACGTTAGTTAAAATGTAAAGGTCTATAGCTCTTAGGCACATTAAAGTATTTTCTACAAGTTAAATGATATATTATTGCACCTTGCCCTTCCCTTCACAAAGAAAGAAATGGAGCAGTTGGTAGGCCTCTTTGGATTTTCCGTACACTAAATATTGGCCTGACATACTTATCAGGTGACTTGGACAACTACTAGTTTTAAGTAGGTCCAGAACAATAAAGGACTCAGTAGCAAGTGGCCTTGATACTTGAGCCATATGATCTTTCAGGTCATATAATGATAGAAATAACAGTTGCAGATAAAGATGACATGGAATTTCTGGCCAAATTCCAATAGATGTTCCACAACTGTATCACCCAAGGTTCTAGAACAAGATCATTTGCCTGCATTAGACATCTACTTATTATTCAAATATCAGACCTTTTATCTCCTTACAACTAGCAGGGACTGAATTCCTGACTTTGGTACAATAAGTTCATTACTTAGATCAAGGCTAAGGTAGTGTCAGTCTCAAGGTCATGTCAGACAGCCACAGCAGTGATCCATCATATGAAGGAAATGGCATTTTAAGAATCAGTCACCAAAAGACCAAGCTGTAAGTATCATAGTTTCGACTTTCAGGATATACTACAAAGCCATAGTAATTAAAACAGTATGGTACTAACACAAAAATAGATACAGAGATCAATGGAACAGAATACAGAGTCCAAAAATAAACCTATGTTTATATGGTCAATTAATCTATGACAAAGGAAGCAAGAATACATAATGGGGAAAAGATATTCTCTTTAATAAATGGTACTAGGAAAACTGGATAGCTACATGCAAAAGAATGAAACTAGACCACTTTCTAATACCATACAGAAAAATAAACTCAAAATGGATTAAAGAGCTAGAAACCATAACAATTCCAAAAGAAGACACAGGGAATAATTTCTCTGACATTGTCTGTAGTGGCACTTTTCTAGATATGCCTCTCCATGCAAAGGGGAAAAAAATAAATTACTAGGGCTACATCAACATAAAAAGCTTTTTGCACAGTGAAGAAAAGCATCAATGAAACAAAAAGGCAACCTGATGAATGGGAGAAGATATTTGCAAATGATAATTCAAGAAGTCATTAGTATCCAAAATATATGAAGAACTTGTACAACCCAAAAGCAAAAAACAATTAAAACACAGACAGATGGACATTTTTCCAAAGACATACAAATGAACAATAGACACATGAAAATATGCTCACCATCATTAATCATCAGGGAAATGCAAATCAAAACCACAATGAGATATGTATCACCTGTCAGAGTGGCTGAAATAAAAAAGACAAGAAATAACAAGCATTGGTGAGGATGTGGAAGAAAATGAACCCTCGTGTACTGTTGATGGTAATGTAATTTTGTACAGCCGCTATGGGAAAGAGTATGGAGTTTCCTCAAAATTTTTAAAAATGTAATTACTCAGCGATCCAATAATTCTACTACTGGGTATCTGTCCAAAGAAAATGAAAAGACTAATTCAAAAAGATATCTGCACCCCTGTGCTTATTTCAGTTTTACTTAAAATAGCCAAGATAGAGAAGCAACTTAAATCTCCATCAATAGATGAATTGATAAGTAAGATACGATGCATATATATAATATTTAATTATATCTTTTATATAAAATTATAAGGCATACTCATGTTATTATAGAGGCTAAAAGTCCCTTGGTCTGCCATCCTCAAGATGGGAAATGAGGAAAACCTGTGATGTAATTCGGTCTATGTCCAAGAGCCTGAGAACTAGAGGATGCGACGATGTAACTACGATAGAAGACAGAAGGATGGAGAACCAAGAGCTCTGATGTCTAAGGGCAGAAAAATACTGACATCCCAGCTCAGAGAGAGTGAATTTGCCCTTCCTTTGCCTTTTTATTCAGTTGGCTCCCTCAATAGATTGGATGCTGTCCTCCCTCAACAGAAAGGGCAGATATCTTTACTCAATCTAATGCCTTCCTCAAATACCTGCCTTGACTCACCCAGAAATGATGTTTTGACAGCTATCTGGGCATAACTTAGCCCAGCCAAGTTGAGACATAAAATTAACTGTCACAAGTGTCTTGTTTCAGAACTTGTTTCTATATCTTCTTGTGCTTGGATGGTTTCCTTGAACAGTCCTTCCCCAGACTGAGTCCCCTACTTCACGTAGTTAATTATCACTGTCAGTTTAGATAACATTATGTCCAAATGCATGTCCAGAGTGTTATCTCTTCTACCAGTGTTATCTGTACTTTCTATGTACTCTCAGTTGTAATAGCCCTTTTAATATATGTATCCAACATTAGATGCTAAGATAGGTGATAGCATGTCTATCTTCCCTGTGTTACATAACCACAGTGGCTAGCACATAATAGATATTTGTTAAAGAAGGGAAAGAAAAGAAAAAGAAAAAGAAAAAGAAAGAAAAAGAAGAAGAAAGAAACAGGGCAAGTAAATAAGGGAAGGAAGAAAAGATTTCAAGCTACAGAGCTAATGTAAGGAAAATACACACTAGTTGAATTAATGTCACATTCTTTTTTATTTTAGGAATAATAAAAGGAAATTTAGGAAAATAAAAAATATCTAAGGGAAAAAATTGCGCTTTTATTTTCATTTGAGGGATAGTAATTTTGGCATATATCTTAGCTCTCAAAAATGTATAGTACATCTGGAAGAAAAACCTACATATAATTTGTTCTCTTTTCCAGGTTGCTCAATAAGGGTAATTAAGTTTCCGAGAAGAAAACAAACATATTTCTTCATATAAGTGGAGTAATAAATTTCTTTGACTCCAAGTACTAATAATTTTCTAAAATGTCTCTAGAGTCCTGTACAACATCATCTGTTAAGAAGTTCATTGAAAATGTACAAATATTTACAATTACATTTCTTTAATGTTAAATATTTAGTTAACTAATTGGCTATGCACATAATAGCACTTTTCAAAATATCAGGGAATTCATCATGCTTTTTATGGAGTGATAATATAGTTTACATTCTTTAAATCTAATAAATTTTAAAAAGTGTTTCTATCGGTATTTTCCTGTGTTCTCATTTTGGCTACATTTATATTTTAGAGATGTGTAACATTTAGCTAGTTAAATGACCTATTTATACTTTTGAGGTAGTTCTCAGTCTTCTCACTCATCAAATTTTTACCTTGTCCACTTTAAGAATAGTCTTAGTACTAACACGTGATTTCACCAAACTGAATAGTAGATTATATTCTTAAAACTTCTTTGTCTCAGAAATCTTTCATGCTTTTAAAAATTACTGGAGTTCCCAATGAAGCTTCCTGATATTTTTTGGATAATATTGTAATGCATAGTAAATTAATCAGAGTAAAATCAAAATAATTTATTTATAAATATTTTCTAAAACATTTTTACAGTGAAGACTCACTAACAGTTCTATTACAAATGTTAGAAAGCTGCAAGCTACTTCTCAGAACTGATTATAATTACTGATGTGAGTGTAGGTCTCCATCGGATCCCAAGATGAATTGAATCAGTAACTGTGCGACTCAACTCCAAGGTTTTGTTGTTATTTGATTGTTTGTCATGCTTTTGTTCTTTTGAAGGTTTCCAGATGATTCTGCCTCACAGTTATGGTTAAGAACTACTGTTCTTCTATGAGATAATAAACATTCCTCTTAAAGATGTTTGATTTTTTGAATATCAAATTTAAGAAATTTAAAAGATTTATGATTTATTAACATATATAAATTTCTTTTTTTTAAAGTTTATTTCAAGAGAGAGAGATGATGAGAGAGACAGAGAGAGAGAACGTATGAGCAGGAAGCAGGAGAGGGGTGGAGAGAGAGGGGGGTGAAGGGAGAGAATCCGAGGCAGGTTCCGTGCTATCAGCACAGAGCTCAACAAGTGTTATCCCAAGACTGTAAGATCATGACCTGAGTGGAAACCAAGAGTCAGAAACTTAAGCAACTGAGCCACCTCAACATATTTAATTTCTTATTATAGTGAATGAAATACAAACTAAAGAAATATTTTAAGTGTAGAAAACCATGAAAATTATGTAAACCACTTTTTACAACGTCCATCATTGAGACATACCAACAAGTGCTATTTTATTATTTTCCTTCCTGGAACATTTATTTTAAATATTTCATTTATATGTGTATTCTTTAACCATGGCAGAAAAAATGTCTCTGGGAGTACAATGTTTTTAAATTTTTTAAATATTTTATTTATCTTTGAGAGAGAGAGAGACAATGTGAGCAGGGAAAGGTCAGAGAGAGAGAAGAAGACACAGAATCCGAAGCAGGCTCCAGGCTCTGAGCTAGCTGTCAGCACAGAGCCTGATGCAGGGCTCAAACACACAAACCAGGCGATCATGACATGAGCTGAAGTCAGACGCTTAACCGATTGAGCCACCCAGGAGCCCCAGGAGTACAATTTTTAAAGGATACATTATTCCATCATATAAACTGCCTGTTTTTCTTGTTTACAAAATGTTTCTATTATTTTGTAAAATAATACTATGAATTATGCAGGATGTAATCTGAATGTGTTATTATTTCATGAAAATAGATTCCTGAAAGTACTAGGTCTAAACTGAGTATTTAAAACGATGATACAAAGTGAATAAATATTTTCTGTAATATAATGAATCATTTTAATACACAGCCTGATGTGTTATGCTGTCCAACTCACCCTTTGTTTTGTAAGTATTCAATTGTATGCAGTTTTAGGAGAAAACATTATATCTCATGTTTTAAATAGGTCTTCAATAATTAATAATTATTATATTTACAATAAATAATTATTAAGAAATTTCTTTCAGTTTTTAGAAAATCATATTAACGTATTGATTACTAGGTGGCAGATTTTCTTAAAAGTATTTTCCTATATGTTGTTTTCATATTTAATCTGCTTATCCAATCTGTTGTTTTCATATTTAATATGCTTATTAGGTAACTCTTTAAATTCCAATTTTCAAAAATTAAGAAACAGAGGCACAGTGACATTAGGTAATTTTCATGAGGTTCCAGAACCAAAAAGTGTCAAAGATTTAAGATCAGTGAGAGCACAAAATTTTCATGGGGTCCTGGAACCAGAAAGTATTAAAGATTTAATTTAACCATGGAACATTGACCACAGAGTCCATGCTCCTATTAGTTTTATGTTCCTTGGTGTGTCTCCAAACTGTGGTAAATATGCTCAGTTGCTCCACACAGAGACTCTTCAGGGGAAATCAATTTCTAAATCCACAATTCCATACGTGATATTTTTAGAAACTCATTATCTGAAAGCCAGCCGTGTTCACAGTAGTCCATTTCCCATTTTATCAAAGCAAGTGTATTAGTTTTCCTACTTCTGCTGTAACAAATTACCACTAATGTTAAGTCTTAAAAACACAAATCTGTTTTCTTCCAGTTCTGGAGGGCAGAAATCTAAAATGTATTGGAAGGCTTTAGAATGAATGGATCCATGTCTTTTCCAGCTTGTAGAGGATGTTCTCATTCCTTGGCTCATGACCCTCTTTTATCTGGAAAACCAATTGTATCTCCTCACCTCTGCTTCCATCAATACTCCTTTCTTCCTCTTTTGCCTCTCTGCCACCATTTAAAACCTTTGTGCTTATATTGGACCCACTTAGTAATTCAGGGTGATTTCCTTATTTTCAGATTCTCAATCACAATTGTCACAATTGTCAATCCCCTTTGCTATGTAAAATAACATAGTCACTAATTCTTTCTGCTTATCTCACTAAGGTGGTTACAACAATAACGAAATAATAACATAAAATATTTGTTTCAAATATAAATTCTCTTAATACCACTACTAAAAT
This sequence comes from Hyaena hyaena, assembly GCF_003009895.1. Taxonomy (NCBI): domain Eukaryota; kingdom Metazoa; phylum Chordata; class Mammalia; order Carnivora; family Hyaenidae; genus Hyaena; species Hyaena hyaena. Next base: position 1,200,945 of record NW_024080955.1, on the reverse strand, counting down.
TTGAATAATTTATATCTCTCACTGGCCAGAATTAAATCTGTTTTAATCTATAAGAAATATCTAGATAGTAACTTAAAAATGTGTTAACTAGACACATAATTTTTTAAAAAAAAATTTTAGGGTGGGTGCAATCAAAACTTTTGAACACCATACCAACTGCATACTGAAGTTAAGTTTTTTATTTTATTTTTTCCTTTCAAGTTTGTATTTAAATTTCAGTTTGTTAAGGGCACCTGAGTTGCTCAATGTGTTAAGTGTCCTACTCTTGATTTCAGCTCAGGTCATGATCTCACGGTTTGTAAGACTGATCCCTCCATTGGGCTGTGAGCAGACAGCATTCAGCCTGCTTGGGATTCTCTCTCTCCCTCTCTCTCTGCCCTTCCCCCACTCTCCCACTTTCTCTCTGTCAAAGATAAATATACTTAAAATACTCCAGTTCTTAAAACATGCAGTGTAATGTTGGTTTCAGGTGTAGAATTTGGTGATTCATCACTTACATACAATGCCCAGTATTTTAAGTTGCATTCCATTTATCAATTTATATTTTAATTATATGTTACTGATCATTTTACTTTGCTGAACTTACAATTTGAATATGGTTTATTATATTACTTTCCAAATTAGCATTCTCAGTTAAAATCCAAAACATTTTTTCTGACATATTAGTTGTAAGTAATGATTCTATCATTTTGTCTGTGTTTTGGCTTAAACAAATTACTCTGTGCTTGCTGATATATATTTTTTTTCTTGTGTGATTTTTTCCCTGCTTCATTTTATTTACAAGAAATCTTTATGTTATTATTTTAATTCATTGAAGAATCTCTAATATAAACCATAGCATAACGTATTTATAAATATTTAGTAAGAAAATAGATTGATGAATTGTTTTTATTTTGGGCATTGTATACCCTAAAGCTAAATTAAATAAGGTACTATTCTGAACCATGTTAGGGTCTTCTACGGGAAAGATCCACATAGAATAGAACAGGAGTTCCAGGAGGCTCTTCAAAGGTGTTGCCACATGAAAGTGAGAAATAGACATCGATTAGATGCTCTTGAATAATATGTGAGCTTAATGGACTGCTATGTTAAAAAATAAGAACTCTTTGTTTATCGCCTTCTTAGTTTTTTTACTGTAATAAATCAGTTAATTATATGTATTTCAAAAGCATTTTGATGTCTTTCTTACTTTCTTTATGGCATAATATTTTTTTCCTCCTTTTAAGATAAAAAAGATACTCTATATTCCCTGAAGGGCATAATGTAGGAAAGAGGAAGAGGATATGATTGAAAGGAAAGCAAAAGGAAAAAAAAGTTTTTAAAGAAAGTGTATTTTAGAAGCAGGAAAAAAAATTGAACTATTTATATGCACACAAAGATATTTTATACAGATAAATTTTTATCAAAACTAAAATATGTGCCCAATTTCATTACTAAATGTATCCTAATCTCTCCACATTATTTCAATAAAATAACAGTAATTAATACTTTTTAATGCCTGAAAAATTCATTATGTCTAATCTTTAGGGCTCTGGATTTAGACCAGTATTCTAATCCTATCTACTCAGTGTCCCAATCAATAAATTGAAAACAACAAATACTTACCAAAAAAAAAAAAAATCAAATAAATGCATTGTAGAAATGTATTTTTTTTCTCTTAGAATACTTAACTTTTAATAGTTTCTTTCCTCTGCCCTATGTAATTTTGTTAAGGTTGTCAATCAGGTGACAGTAACTATTCCACCCAGGTTAGGACCAGTTGATTCAACTTGAGCACTCAAATCATCTGGCATCTACTTTTTCTCCATGTATCTGTATCTTTTTTATTTCTCACTTTTCAATGTCATGAGGTAAAACTATTTTACCTCATCTAAGTTTGGTTTTCTCTCTCTCTCTCTCTTTTCTTACATAATCAAATTCTAAGAAATATATGCCTGTAAAGCCATTAGAATGTATTGTCGTATGCTAATTAAGATCAGACATAATTATTATAATGAAGTGGATTGCAGCTAACAAGAGTCTTTGAAACCATTACAAAGATATATCAGTTATGTTATAAAAAATGAATATTGCTGAAATTCATTCATTCTTTATTCTTTAAGTCAGACATTCAACAAATACCACTTGAGGTTGAGACATTGAGTTAGGAACTCCAATAAATTTTAGGATTAAAAATATGCATTGCTCTTAAAACATATTAAGCATGGAAGGTAAACACTCTTTCTCTCATCTTTCCTTTCATATTTTTTCTATCATCTCATTCATTCCTTTGGAACAGAAATTAACTCAGTAAAAATCATTCTAAATAATACCTGCAGAAGCTAATGAGAATGCCTAGAATTAAATCATTCTTTTTCCAGTTGAATAAAATCAATAGTTTAATGTAAACAAAAAGTTTCATTTTATATAATGCACAAAATGATATTATGGAAAGCAAAAAACAAAACAAAACAAAACAAAAAAAACAAGCAATAAGGACAGAACTATATACTTGAAATAAAACTATTTCTCCTTATATGTCTATGTTGCCCATAAAGCTTTATATATTTCAAGTCCATGAAGCTCGGCCTATTTAAGTACATATTTTAATAAAAATAAACTTACTGGAATGAAAGTGCAAATAGCTGAAATGTCCCTGTGTGCGTATATTAACTAGCACTAAATACTTGCAAGAGCCAAATTCTTATAAGCATGTAAAATTCTTTGAATTATTTATGGCCACAATTAATGCTGTATATCAGCTAAACACAAAACATCAGTGGCATTCCACAACAAATGTTTATTTTTTGCCTAGGATTTTATTTATTAGCTGGTTTATTTTTCTCATGTAGGCTAGGAACAGATGATGATCATTCTTATTCATGCATTTGTGGTCAGATGGAAGGTCAGCTATATAGCTTGGCAGTATAGGCTGACTGGGTTAAGAAGTAGAAGTCAGATTGACTCAGTGCATTTACATGGGGTCCCTCATCCACTAGCCCACTAACTTGGGCTTGTTGCCTTACTGCAGCAGATAACTAAAGAGAAGAAGCTGAAGCATGCAAGCTGCCTTACCCTTTTTAGATTCTGTTTTGTTTTGTTTTGTTTCAATGTTTATTATTTTGTGAAAGAGAGAGAGAGCAAGCATGAGCATGGGAAGGGCAGAGAGAAAGAGGGGACAGAGGATCCAAAGCAGACTGCTCTGTCCTGGATCACCCAAGGCAGGCTCTGCACTGATAGAAGAAAGCCTGATGTGGGGCTTGAACTCATGAACCCTGAGATTATGACTGAGCCAAAGTTAGACACTCAACTGACTGAGCCACCCAGGCGCCCGCCCCCTTTTTCAGTTCTGATATGGCACTGATTCAATGTGAAGCATTCCGTTGGTCAATGCAAACCATAAGTCCAACCTAGGTTTAAGAAATGGGGGAAAAAAGAAAGAAAGAAACAGATGGGGGAAATAGACTTTATCATGTTATTTGAGGAGCTCAAAATCACGAAGCAAACTATTATAGGTGGACTGGTTACAATTCTGTAATTTTTCCCCAGTTACTCAGAACACCAACTATCCCGCCAAATACATAGAAGTCCGTATACTTGATATAATGTGATATTGTATTAATAAAAGGCACCTTTTCTTGAGAAATGTGTTTGAGAAATTCTTTCCCTCTTCAATAATGCAATATTTAAAAAAATTACAAGATGTAAAACTACTCAAAACTACCTGTACAACTAAATAGGCAATAGAAAATTCACTTTAATTGTAATTGTATTGCAGCCTACAAAGCCTGCATTTTTGTCATTAGTGTCAATAAAGCAATTTAGAAATTAATAACCATTTGTCTGTCTAGATATGGCTTCATGAATTTTAAACAGGATGAGAAATTGGTATATTACATCTTTTGTCAAGCAATGGTCTGCTATTATCAGTGACAGATTAAAACTAGTTGTTTTTTTTAAAGTGAATAATGCATATGTAATTTCTTAGCAGTTAATATCTGTATGCCTAGTGAAATATTGAAATGTCTTAATATATTTTCTCAAGTGTAATTTAAGATAGAAAAAGTATAAATTAATATATTCAATTTTATTGAATGTTCAAATAGGTGCAACTTGTGTCCAGCCAAATACAGTGTCACTGGTATTCATAGATCTATTCATAGTAGTTTATCTTCTTAAATTGTGTTAATGTTTATTTATTTTTGAGAGAGAGAGAGACAGACAGAGCGTGAGCAGGGTAGGGGTAGAGAGAGAGACACGCACAGAATCTGAAGCAGGCTCCAGCCTCTGAAATGCCAGCACAAAGCCTGACACCAGGCCCAAACTCACAAGCTGTAATATGACCTGAGTAGAAGTTGGACACTTAATCACCTGAGCCACACCCAAGCACCCCACAGTAGTTTGTCTGCTTTAAGGCATGTGATAAGAATTTCCTCCTCCTTCAAAGTTAGGCATGGCCATGTGATATTTGGCCATATATTATGACTGGAAATGATTTTTATTCTTTCTGGAAGAATATTTAAGAGATTATCCATGATTTTCCATGTGGGGTTTTATTCCCCCTTTGTTCTGGTGATGGTGGGAGAATATGTGATAGTTGTCATTGTCACCTGGAATCCTTTAATCACTAAGATTAATAGAGCTCCTTTGCTAACCCATACAAGGCATATGGTGTGAGAGCGAAATTAACCTTTTTTTTTTTGTCACTGTGATTTTCAGGATTTGTTTAGTCTTAGTGCCTCCTGACCTTGATACAGCTCAAAATATTTTGAAGGGTTATAGATTAAATTTTTATTGAGGGTTGTAAGTAAAGTGGTTGATTTTTATGTATGTAGCTGAGAGTGTGAATGCTTTCAATCTCCTACGATAGGATTCTTAGAAATATAAGTAGATATTGAAATTTTCAGCGATATCTTACTGATTCAGTAATATCTTACTGTTTGATATTTATAGATATAATACTTGATAAATGTATCTGCATATTATTGTAACATAATAGTTATTATTTTTTGTGTGTATTATAATATAGGCATTTTTTGTTATTATATTTTTATCTTGTTTAATCCTTCAAACAATCCTCTAAGATAATTGTTTTTGGTTTATAGCTGCCATATCAGGCTGCCATAGCAAAATACCATATACTATATGTTTAAAACCAAATATGAATTTGTTTATAAATTAAATTGTTAAATATAAATGCAATTTTAATATTTTCTCACAATTCCCAGCAGCCCAAATTCAAGATCATAGTTCCACCCTCTTTGGTGTCTTCCTTGCTAGCAGACAGCCACCTTCTAGCCAGATCCTCTTCACAGAGCAAAGAAAGAGACAGTAAGCTCTCTGATGTTACTTCTTACAAGGACATAATCCTATTGGATTATTACTTTATCTAACCTTAACTACTTCTTTAGTCCAAGTGTAGCCACATTTAAGGTTAAGACCAGACATGTGAGTTTGAGAGCACACATAATTCATTCCCTAACATTATACGTCTTTCTGTATTTACTCTTTTTTTCTTTTTGGCTTCCATCCTTTCTTTGTTCCTTCCACCCATCCTTTCAACGATAAACTCTTTCAACGATTAGTACTTTAATCCATTTGTCAGTTTTTAAATTGTTTCATACACAATATTAATGAGATGGTACTGACTTAGTCAACATGACACAGCTAGTTAATCCAGGTATTTTGACTCTTGCTTTTATTATTTTTTCTAATAGCCACCTTTATGAATATGACAATATCTTGTTTTTTACTTTTTGGTATCCTCATATTCAAAGTTTAGACAATGAATCTGATTATATGTGCACTTGCCTTTTTTGTAGGGTAAAGGTTATGCACAATAGACTTTTATTATTTTTTAAGCAAAGGAGATGGGGAAACTGTTTTGTATCTAGATCTTTCCTATTACTGAGGATATACTATTAGAAAATGTTTCTATGGATTTAGTACAAAGCATAATCAGACACAGTTCCTCCTTGATCACAAAAAGTAATTTAAAAGTAAATTATGATAGGGGCGCCTGGGTGGCTTAGTCGGTTAAGCGTCCGACTTTCGCTTAGGTCATGATTTCGCGGTTCGTGGGTTCAGGCCCCGCATCGGGCTCTGTGCTGACTGCCAGCTCAGAGCCTGGAGCCTGTTTCAGTCTGTGACTCCCTCTCTCTCTGACCCTCCCCTGCTCATGCTGTCTCTCTCTCTCTCCTAGAAATAAATAAAAATATTTTTTTAAAAAAAGTAAATTATGATATCATTAGTCAACACAAAACTCATTAATATCAACTATCAGACATGTTATTTTACATAATACCATAAAAATGCTGCCAATCAAGAAATACGTACATTGTTTTCTTATTTAAAATCTTATTTATAGGGGTGCCTGGGTGGCTTAGTCGGTTGAGCGTCCGACTTTCTCTTAGGTCATGATCTCGCGGTTCTTGTGTTCAAGCCCCGTGTCGGGCTCTGTGCTGACTGCCAGCTCAGAGCCTGGAGCCTGTTTCAGTCTGTGACTCCTTCTCTCTCTGACCCTCCCCTGCTCATGCTGTCTCTCTCTCTCTCCTAGAAATAAATAAAAAAACATTTAAAAAAATTAAAAAAAAATTTAAAATCTTATTTATAATTATTGGACAAGTTATGTTAGCCTAACACATGAAATTCTTTACATATAACATTCTTGCTCAGAGATTAAAAACTTATGCAAAATACACCGCTTAATATATTCCTCAAATTTCAGAGTGCAACTCTTCTGAATACCTTCTTCACATAGCTTATGCATTTTTAAAAAAATACCATCCTTTATAAAATTGTGTATCAATGATGTATGATTTCATAACAGAGTGCTTTAATATTGTATCTAGGATATTTTCTCCAGTTGAAGGATACACATTGTACAAGTATTGATGCTGGTACTTTGTGATATGTGGTAAATGCCTTCTGCATGTGCATCAGTGTTAAATGAAATAAATATTCACTTACTTGAGGTTATATTCATTTTTTATGTTTCATAAAGCATTTGGTTTTGCTTTGAATAAGTTTCCAAATTATATTCTTTCAGTTGTAAATAAATACTTGCTGTACCAATATCAAATATTTGCCTTAATGCTCTGTACCTATACTTTTATGTATATAAAATAAATTACTCTTTAAATGTTATGTTACAGGGGTGCCTAGATGGCTCAGTCAGTTAAGCATCTGACTTTGGCTCAGGTCATGATCTCATTGTTTTGTGAGTTCGAGTCCCGCAGTGGGTTCTGTGCTGGCAGCTCAGAGCCTGGAGCTTGTTTCAGATTCTGTGTCTCCCTCTCTCTCAGCCCCTCTCTGGCTCATGCTCTGTCTCTCATTGTCTCAAAAATAAATAAACTATAAAATTTTTTTAAATAAAAAAATAAATGTTATGTTACAGTGTAATACTTTTTAAATCATATTAAAGGAAATTAGCAATACACTTGTATCAATAATTCTAATAAATAGTTAAAGAGATAAATATATTAAAGATTATGACAAGTTTATAGGCTTGGAGCAATACCAACTATGTCAAAGCCACTAGGTGTAATTAGGATGTCATTGCATTTGAGATACATTTCAATTTCAAATATGCAAAAAAATGTGAAACTTTTACAATTTAGAATCTGGAAAATATGGTATTTATACATTCCATTTTTTTAAGTTTATTTATTTATTTTGAAAGGCTGGGGGTAGTGTGAGTGGAGGATTGGCAGAGAGAGAAAGAGAGAGAGAATCCCAAGCTGGCTCTGCTCTGTCAGTTCAAGCCTGATGAGGGATTCAAACTCACTGCGAGATGACTGAAGCTGAAATTAAGAGTGCGATGCTTAACCAACAGAGCCACCCAAATACCTCTTCATTTTTGCTTATCTGATTTATAAGTAAACTTGATATCACATGTTGGCTTCTTTTATGCATTTTACATTGACTTAAAAATGATTATTTACTTCAGAATCAAACATGATAGAAATCTAACAAGGATAGTGTCATATTTAATTTTATGTGTCAACCTGACAGGTTGGTTAAACCTTATTTCTGAGTATGTCGGTGAGGCTATTTCTTGATAACATTAACATTTCAATCAGCAGACAAATTAGATTCTACTCCCCCAGTGTGGGCAGTCCTCATGTAATATTTTGAAATCCAAGTCGAGTAAAAAATGGAGTAAGAAATAATTTTCAATTACAATTGAATTAAACTAGAAATCAATAGTGGAAAGATAAATGGGCTAAATTAGTGGAGAATACACAACACACTTCTAAATAACAGCGTTCAAAGAAATTTCAAGACAAATTTTAAAATATTTTATAATGAAATGAAAATAAAACACAACTTATCAAAATGTGTGAGATATAGTGAAAATAATGCCCGAAGAGAAATTCATGGAATAGACCACATATGTCAGAAAACAAAAATATTTAAAGCAAATAATCTAAGTTTTCACCTTAGGAAACTAGAAAAAGAAAGAAAATAAAATCCAAAGCAAATCAGGAGAAAACAGTATTGGAGAAGAAATCAATGAAATAGAAAAAATAGAGAAAATCAAAGAAACCAAAAGGTGATCCTTCGAAAAGTACAATAAAATGGATTAACCTCTAGTCAAACGAGCTGAGAAAAAAAAGACAGACACAAATCACCAACATCAGAAATTAAAGACTGGACATCAATATAGATACCATAGACATTGAAAGTATGAAAAAGGAAAATTATGAACAACTCTAATGCTCATAAATTTGATAATCTAGAGAAAACAGACTTATTCCTTGAAAGATGACATCTGTCAAAACTCACATAAGAATAGATGATTTGAGTAGGCTTTTATCAGTTAAATATACCAAAACAGTATTAATAACCTTCAAGACAGAAAGCACCAGGTGCAGAGGGGTCACTGGTGAATTCTTCCAAACATTTAAGGAAGAAACTGTACCAAGTCCTTATAATCTCTTTCAGAGGACAGAAGCAAAATCAGTTATTTTTTTACTCACTGTATGAGGCCAGCATTACCCTAATACCACAACCAGTCAAAGAGTTAAAAAAAAAAAAGAAAACTAAGAATAATATATTTCATGAACACAGATATAAATATCATCAACAAAATATTAGTAAAACACATCCAAATGCTTACTATCTGGGTGGCTAGCTAGCTATACTAATTATATATAGTTATACACATACCGCACACACATATACCAAATGGGGATTTATGCCATGTATGCAAGCTCAACATTAGAAAATTACTTAATGTAATCCATCACATCAGCAGATAAAAAAAGTCCCATAACCATATCCGTAGTTGCAAAAAAAAGTTTGACAAAATTCAACACTTATTCATGAAAAAATTCTCTCAGTAAATTAGGAATAGAGAGAAACTTCTTCAGCTCAGTAAGCATAACCTACAAAAATTACAGAATAGGCAAAGAGATCAATAGAACAGAATAGAAAACCTAGAAATAGAACTCTGTGAATGTAGTGAGTAGGTCTTTCACAAAAGAGTGAAACCAATACAGTGGAGCATAAATGATCTTTTCAACAAACAGTTACAGAACAACTAGATATCCACATGCAAAACAAATGAGTCTAGAGACAGACCGTACACTCTTCACAAAAACGAACTCAAAATGGATCATAAGCATGAATGTAAGCAAATTTATAATACTCCTAGAGAGAACAGAGGTGTAAGCCTGAATGACATTGGCATACAGGTGTAAACAGCTTTATTCATAATTACAAAATCTTAAAACAACCAAGATGTCCTTAAATAGGTGAATAAATAAATGAAGTGAATAAATCAATGACTATAACAACATCTAGACAATGAATCATTATTCAGTAATAAAAAGGAATGGGTAGTGAAGGCATGAAAAGACATGGATAAACCTTAAATGCGTTTTACTAAGTGAAAGAATAAGCCTGTCTGAAATGGCATAACCTGTATGATTCTAACTAATGACATTTGGAAAAAGTAAAACTTTTCAGTGGTTGTGGGGGAGGTGGGACAGGATAAATAAGCAGAGCACAGAGGATTATTAAGGCAGTGAGAAAACTGCTAACAGTACTATAATGAAGGAATATATGTTATGAATATATGTCTTTCCAAACACAAAGAATGTATAACACTAAGAATGAATCTTAAGGTAAATTATGGACTTAGGCTGATTAAGATATGTCAGTGTAGTTTCATTATAGATCTATCCTTGGTTTAAAAAAAGGGGGGGTGCCATTCTGGTTAATGGTGAGATAATGGGGGAGGCTATGTATGTGTAGTAGCAGAGGGTATATGGGAAATCTTGTAACTTCTTTTCAATTTTGTTGTAAACCTAAAACTACTTAAAAAATAAAGCTTAAAAAAAAGTATTTCTCTCTACCAGATTGTCCTTGACCTGAAGTATCAGTTTTCTCCTACTTAAGATTTGAAAATAGACTGAAATTTATACCATTGTCCCTCCTAGCTCTGCAGTTTGCTAATTGCAGTTTGCACTTCTCACCATCCCTAACTACATGACTCAATTGTATTATATATACATTATATAATACATAGTGTGTGTGTATGTGTGTGTGTGTGTGTACACAGTATATATATACACACACATTATGGTGCAATTTTATAAATTTTAGATATTTATAATAAAAATACTAGAAGAAGTAATGTATATTTTGAAACTATATATGTATATATATGCTTATATATGTGTTGAAACTATGTACATACATATGTTTATATTTATTTTTATATGTGTATGTGTAGAAAAGTGAAGTGGTCAAATGGCAATGAACTTTATGTGCCTGCCCCAACATCAATTCCTTTTTTTTATACATTAGTTTAATAAAGATCTACTTTTTTTAAATGTTTTTATTTATTTCTGAGAGAGAGAGAGAGAGAGACAGTGTGAGCAGGAGAGGAGCAGAGAGAGAGGGAGACACAGAGTCTGAAACAGGCTCCAGGCTCTGGGCAGCCAGCACAGAGCCTGATGTGGGGCTCAAGCCTATGCACCCTGAGATCATGACCTGAGCCAAAGTCGGACGCTTAACTGACTGAGCCACCCAGGTGCCCCGTCACTTTCTTTTTTATAGCAAGAAAAAGAGCAGAATAGAAACTGAGAGTCAACAACTTTTTGAACCTATCAGAGAACTGAGGTAGTAGGGCAAGTCAGGAGAAACAGATAAGTGCAAGAAAAAAAATGAGATCGGCTTACATGGAAGAAAATGCTAGAGCCATAAATTGGTAGGAACACATAAATGGCAATGTTGGTGAATAACTAGAGACTGAATGTGGACTAGCATGAAAGTGAGAAATTAGTCAAGTCTTTGACAGGGACAGGGTAAAAGAAACCATTCTGGAACATGACCAGTGCGTTCTCTATAACAAGACTGACTTTGCATAAAAAAGATGTTACTAGAGTTTTTTTGTTTTCTTTGGTAAATATCCAGTAGTGGAATTACTAGATTATGTTAATTCTATTTTTAATTTTTTGAGGAACACTCACACTGTTTTTCATGGTGGTTGCCCCAATTTACATTTTCACTATCAGTGTAAGAGGGTTTCCTTTACTCCACATCCTTACCAACACTTTTTTTTCTTAGTGAAGTGATGTCTCATTGTGATTTTGATTTGCATTCCCTGATGATGAGTGCTGTTACTCATCATTCACGTATCTGTTGGCCATCTGTATGTCTTCTTTCGAGAAATGTCTATTCAGGTCCCCTGCCTATTTTTTAAATTTAAATTATTTGTGAGCGTGTATTCGGTTGTATAAGTTCCTTATGTATTTTGGATATTAACCTCTTATCAGATACATCATTTGCAAATATCTTCTCATAAATACAGAGAACAAGTTAGTGGTTACCAGAGAGGAGGAGGTGGGAAGATGGGTGAAATTGGTGAAAAGGATTCAGAGATAAAAAATTCCAATGATAATATAAATCACAGCTTTGAGAAGTGTAGCTTTTGGAAAATACCCATTAATCTTGTAAAACCTATGGTGACAGATGGTAACAATACTTATCATGGTGAACATTACAGAATATGTAGAATTGTGAAATCACTGTTTTACACCTGAAACTAATATAACATTGCATGTCAACTATATTTTAATAATATTTTAAAAAATACTTTACTGTAGACTTATCTCAAATAGTTGAAAAAGAAATTACCCAACTTCAGCTGTCTTTATAAGGGGAAGGATCTGACAAGAATGTTAGGATGGGGAAGATAAGAAATACTTGTAAAGATCATAGCCCAGATGGGGCACTTGGGTGGCTCAGCTGGTTACGGTCCAACTTTGGCTCAGGTCATGATCTCGCCGTTCCTGGGTTCGAGCCCCACATCGGGCTCTGTGCTGACTGCCAGCTCAGAGCCTGGGGCCTATTTCAGAGTCTGTATCTCCCTCTCTCTCTGACCCTTCCCTGCTCATGCTGTCTCTCTCTCTCTCTCTCTCTCTCTCTCTCTGTCTCTCTCAAAAATAAATAGAACTTTTTTAATTAAAAAAAATCACAGCCCAGAAACACAGGCCCACTAAAAACTGACATTTAATCCTTGTATTATATTAAGGAATGTTTCCTCTCCTCCATTTCTTACCACCACAACACGGCACTATGGAATAACAGAAGATAAGCTGAAAGAGTTTTTTTTTAGGAGTCTCTCAAGAAAACCAAAGATGATAGGGAAGACAGAAACAAAGACACTAGAGGAATTTGGAGCCCTTATTATCTACAACTATAGGAAACGTGAAACATAGCTCTACTTTTCACTGGATTAACATATAATCTAACATCAAATACTTTTTTATTTCAGTTCCTATAATTATCATGACTGCCTTTCAATTAAAAATAGAAGAAAAAAGTAAGTCATTCAGAGATACAAGAAAAAAAGCCTAGAAGACAAAATAAGAATCAAAATCAAATTTGAGTATGATACACAGTTTGGAATTATTGGACATGGGATTTAAAATAACTGTGACTGATATTTTAAGGACTCTAAAGTAAGATGTAGACAACATGTAACAAATGAGACATGTAAGCAGCAAGATGGAAACAGTAAGAAAGACTAAAAAGAACATATTGGAAATGATATATACTGACTAGGAATGAAAACAGTTTTTGGGGCCCCTGGGTGGCTCACTTGGTTAAGCGTCCAACTTTGGCTCAGGTCATGTTCTCAAAGTTGATGCGTTCGAGCCCCACGTCGGCTCTGTGCTGATGTTAGACTTCCCTTTCCAAAGGAGAATGACCAAGAACTAAGCCCATGAAACACAAAAGGATTTGGTTATTCAGGTTTATTTTAGTCCGGCCGGACTGCCCCTCCTGAGCACCCAAATAGTCCTCAGAAGAGAGCCCTGTGGAGCCATAGTTCAGGGTTTATATAGGGAGAGAGGTGAAGCCCGTGTACAGAGCAAGAATTTTGCGGTTAGAGGTGGGGGTTGCTTGAAGAACATGTTTGACTGTTCTAACCGCAATGTTCACTAAAGATTTACATCTCAGGGGCTTGCTGGAGCCAGGAGGAGCTAGGTTGCTCAACTCCTGACCTTTGACCTGAATAGAGTTTGAGATCAAACAATGGTTGGTATTTCCTGATTTGCAAGCCCCTTACCTTTTGGCCCAAGGGAGTTTTTACACTGACAGCTCAGAGCCTCAAGCCCATTTCGGATTCTGTGTCACTGTCTCTCCTTGCCCTTCCCTCCCTTTCTGTCTTTCTCTCCTCCAAAAATAAATAAAAACATTAAAAATTAATTTTAAAAAAGCGATTCTCATAGGCTCATTGGATAGGCTATCCCTGAGCAAAGAATCAATGAGATTAAAGTTATATCAGTAGAAAATTTACAAACTGAAATATCAAAAGAGGAAAATGTGAATTAAAAAAAGTACATCTGAAAACTATGGTGCAATTTTACAAGTGTTAGATGCTCATAATTGAAACATGAAAAGAAGAAAAAGAGGATGGATCAGGAAAAGTATTGAAGTAATAAGTCCATTAATTCTGTGAATTAATCTCCAACTCCGAAGTACAGATCTAGGAATCCCAGGGAACTTATATACATAAATCTACATTTACATATATCCTATTTAAACAGCAGTGAAATAAAACAAGAGAGAAACTTAAAAGTGGGGAGCGGGTAAAGATAAAATGTTGCCTATAAAGGGAACAGGATAGAAATTATAGTGGAACATTTGTTATAATCCTAGCATCAAAAGAGGGTGGAGTGAAATATAAAGTGTTAAAAGAAAAAAAAAAAACTTAGCATTCTATATCCAGGGAAATTATCCTTCAAAAGTGAAGAAAAAATAGGGGCGCGTGAGTGATTCAGTCAGTTAAGTGTCTAACTCTTGATCTCAGCTCAAGTCTTGATCTTGGGCTTGTGAGTTCAAGCCCCATGTTGGGTTCTGCACTGGGTGGAAAGTCTATTTAAAAAAATAAAATAAAAGTTAAAAAAATGAAGGAAAAATAAATTTTCAGGCAAGAACTAAAAAATAAAGGGGCACCTGGGTGGCTTAGTCGGTTAAGCGTCTGGTCTCATGGTTCGTGGGTTTGAGCCCCACATCGGACTCTGTGCTGACAGCAGCTCAGAGCCTGGAGCCTGCTTTGGATTCTGTGTCTCCCTCTCTCTCTGACCCTCCCCTGCTCACACTGTCTCTCTCTCTCTCTCAGAAATAAATAAGACATTAAAAGAAAAGAACTAAAAATAAAATAAGATAAAATAAAAATTTTTTAAAAATAACTAAAGAAAAATACAACTTAAAAATATTTAGTATGCAGCAGAACCAGTGTTTAGAGGGAAATTTACAGAATTAATGCATATATTAGAAAAGGAAGAATGTCTAAAATCAACCATCTAACTATCCACCTTAGAAAATCAGGGGAAGAAGCACACTGTAAGAACAAAGCAAGCAAGAAGAAAAATAAATAACAAAAACTAGAGAATAAATCAATAAAATTAAAAACAGAATCAGTAAAACAAATTGGTCCTTGAAAAGTTTACTAAAATAGATAAATCTCTAGCCAGGATAACTGGGAGCAAAAGAGAGACGACACGAATTACTCATATCAGAAAGGAAATGAGCAGACTCATTTCTAAGTCTTCATTGTAAAATACTATTTTCCAATAAAAAGAATGACTATTCCTTTAAGAAGTAAATTCCAGGGCCGCAGTAGGAAATTATATGAGCCTGAAGCATTTTATAGGTCAGAAAATAAGGAAGTGGTCAGAAAGCAAACAAAATCTACATTGAAGGGATATGTCAAAGGGACATCAGAGCAAATGAAGGAGTTCCCAATGGCCAAAGCTGGAACAGTGTTAGCAATAAAACGAAGTAGTATTGGATTACAACTCAAAGTAAATAAGAAATATCCATGAGTCTATACTGATGTATATTAAGGATTGAATAAATGAATAACCGAATAACAAATAATTGACTGAATGAATAAATGAATAGCAAACCTCCTTTATGGAAGAATTTCAAATAATTTCTGTTGCAGAAGACCATTAATCCCCTCTCCTTAAGTGTAAACTGAGGACTGGTTAATTATACAGTGGAGAAACCTTATAAATACTATATTAGCCAGGTGACCAAGGTCAATATCAATACTAAAAAGTCATGTTTATAGTATGTACCCTTGATGTGATATGATGAAAATGACATTTTACATTTGTGGTTGTCCTTTAAAAAATCCACAACCTCAGCCTAATGATGAAAAATATCTGACAAATTCTAACATTCTGTAAAATATTTGATTAGTCAAGGTCATCAAAATTGGCAAGGTCATGAAAATTGTTAAGGTCATCAAAAACAAGGGAAGTCGTAGAAACTGTCACAGCCAAGAGGAACTTAGATATGGTATAAAAGTAAGTATAGGGGTTTAGTCGGTTAAGCGTCTGACTTTGGCTCAGGTTATGATCTCGCAGTACATTCAGGTTGGAGCCCTGAACTGGGCTCTGTGCTGACTCAGAGCTTGGAGACTGATTCAGATTCTGTGTCTCCCTCTCTCTCTGCACCTCCCCGACTCATGCTTGGTCTCTCTCTGTCTCAAAAATAAATAACCCACAAAAAAAATTTTTTAAAGTATAAAATAGTATCTGTGATGAAATTCTGGAACAGGAAAAGGTAAAATAAATGAGGAAATATGAATGAACTATGGACTTTAGTTAATAACACAATGTTGTTTCATTAATATTCTATATGAACTATACTAGTATGTTGAGAGTATATATAAGTGAAATCTAATCTGGGGAAGTCAGAGTATATTATCCCAAGGAAATAAAATTTGAACAGAATTCTGAAAGCCAAATAGAAGTTACTTAGCCATGACGGAGGGCAGAGGAAAAAGCCTTTGTAACAATCCTTGAAAGAAGATGATATTTTTTAAATACTGGAGGAAAGTTGGATTGGTACACACAGATTTAAAAAAAAATGTTTTTAATGTTTTATTTATTTCTGAGAGAGAGAAAGAGACAGCGTAAACCGGGAAGGGTCAGAGAGAGAGGGAGACACAGAATCTGAAGCAGGCTCCAGACTCTGAGCTAGCTGTCAGCACAGAGCCTGATGCAGGGCTTGAACCCACAAACAGTGAGATCATGACCTGAGCCGAAGTCATGAGCTTAACTGACTGAGCTACCCAGGTACCCCTGGTGCACACAGATTAAAGGAGATGCTGATGTGAGGTAAAGTAGAGAGGTGAGAAACCGTTGCCAATTTGAAAGCATGTTAAGCATTTTATTATACTTAGAACAACACCAAGTCATAGAAGAGTTACAAGAGTTATGTCCCCTATTCAGCTTGATTCAGAAGGTCATAAGCAAGATGAAAGTTCAAGATTTGCCATTAAATTTGGGAAAAGTGAGAACACACAGAAGAATCAGGTTTATAAAGAGAATGACCTTACCATTATTGCCATAAATTAATTATTAGAGGAAATAAATTGTCACCAATTCATCTCTTTTTTGGCATGCAATTTTTTCCTAGCAAAATGTTCTAATACCATCTTAGATTATTTTTATTACATTGAGTTTTATTTTTCAGGATGACAATATTAGTAAAATATTTAGTTTCCCAAAGGGATGTCGTTATCCATGCAATTTAAGTTATTCTCATCTTATATACCTAAGAAAGACGAATTCTTATGGAATTTCAAAAATGGAGATAGTGGGATTGAAGCATAAATTGTTGGTTGGTGACAATTCAATGGAAAGATTCCATTGAATAATGGGATTGAGGCATAAATTGTTGATTGGTGACAGTTGAATAGAAAGTAAAGTGGTTGATAGATAAGGGATTAGAGGGGCAGTTTATATGAGAAACTAATGAAGAAACTATTCATTTGAGACATGTAGCAATGAAAGAAGAGTGGGTGCTAAGTAAATAGCTCGGTGAAGAATAAAGTCAATGAACTGGAGCTTGTTTGCACAAAGAAGTGTGAAAAAAAATCGATTTTAAGTAGAACTGGAAGTAGAATCTTATACATGTGTGCCAAGGAAGATAAAACTTAAGGACTGAGAGCCTGAATTCTCTGAAGTGCCTGATTAACAAAAAAACTGATAATATTGGAATTTTCTTGGATGATGGGAGGTTGATCAGAAGTTGTCTCATATTGGGGCACCTGGGTGGCTCAGTCAGTGAAGTGTCTTCGACATTTTGACTCAGGCCATAATCTCACAGTTCGTGAATTCAAGCCCCACATCAGGTTCTGTGCTGACAGCTCAGAGCCTGGAGCCTGCTTCGGATTCTGCGTCTCCCTCTCTGTCTCCACCCTTCCCCTGCTTACACTCTCCCTCTCAAAAATAAATAGACATTATAAATTTTTTAAAGAAAGAAGTTGTCTCATATTAACCTTAAGAAGTTTTGCTATAGGCATGAATGGGAGATGACCCAGGTTAGGTTGAACCTGCAAAGTGGGCTGAATTGAGATTTGTTTGTGTGACTGGACTCATTATGTAGGGGAAATTTTTCAAGGCTGGTCTTCATTTGGTTGTAAATTAACTGACTCCAACTGAGCTCTCCCCTTTTTACACCCTTGTCCATAAATAGAACCTCCCCCAAACTTTCAGCGTACTTGCCTATGATTTGCTATAGACTGCTTGTCCCAAATTACGATGCCTCTGCTTTTCCCAAATATATCCATTTCCCTTCCTTCCTTCCTTCCCTCCTTCCCTCCTTCTTTTTTTGTCTTTCTCTGCCTTTACAAACTCCTTTTGTTTCGCTCAGCAGAGCTGCTTGATGGATGGGATGCTGCCCATACCTGAATCCTTTAATGAACCCAAATAGATCTTCAGATTTATTAGATTGAATTTTGGTTTTTGACACTATTGCTATTATTTTGTTGTTATTATTATTATTGATGGGAAAATTTTTATTATTACCTTTTCTGGGTTTTTTTTTTCCTTTTGATTTGGATACGCTAAACAAGCCCGATGATCCACCCTGCCATCACTGCAGGCCGAGGTTTCCAGAGCAGCAACTGTCCCCAGGCCCTCATGCTGCCCACAGATATATCACAGCTGAATCTGCCTACCTGGTTCAGGAGACACCTGTGGACAGAAAGCTGGAGTACACGTCGGGCTGTCCAATGTGCCTACCACCCATTCACAAATTGAAGTGCAGGCGAGTTGCACCATCCCCTGTGGTGAACCTTCAACCAATGGAAAATTAAGAGTATTAGATTAGGAGTAACACTTCCCTTATTTTTCCCTATTAAGATACAGTGTATTCATTTCACAAGTGTACAGTCCCAGAAATCTGGTAATTAATTGACTTTACCAGAGACCAGCTTGGAAACACATCTTCCAAATGACTCACTTTTCCTTTTATTTGAGTCTCTGTAGAGGATATATTCTTATACTTGTGGAACTTACATTTGAACTATTTATTTTCATTCCTCAATTATCTAACATGTATTTTTTCTTTTACTTATTAATATATGGTGCCTTGTTAAATGTTATGGATATTAGTGTTTCTACATTTATATTTGGCAATATTTTCTGACACAGGATACTGCTTTTTACTTTTATTTATGGAGTCTCTTCTTATCTTGCTATTTTTGTTTAATTTTCTATAGCAATATATGTTAATATTTTCCTTAATAATTTTGGATTCTTATGACTAGTTTTAAGTTAAAGTGCATGTTGATTTTTTATTTGTTTAACTTCAACAATATTAAGACAATTACATGAATTTTCCTACTGACTTACTAAAATAGTGAATTATAGTAATCATTTTTTTTCCTGGAATAAAACCAACTGTGTCAAGGTACATGATTCTTCAGGTTACAATTATATGTCTTATCTTCTTCATTTATAATGACTATGTTCATGCTAATTAAATGTACAGGATTTCTTTTGAATTGAATGCCGGCTTCATAAATTCTGTAGAAATTTTTATTCTTTCTCAAGACTTTTCAACAGTGTAAATGATTTTTCAATTATCTGTTTATAATATGAATGTAATAATTAAATTGTGACATTTTCAAAAAAATTTCTGCATCATATTTTCAAAAGGCAGTTAGCTTTCTAGAACATATCTGTTGCAGGCAGCTGAGTCCAAGAACCCGGGGAAGGGTCCCACAAGACCAGCCAAGAGAATCTTTGACTTCATGCAGGATAGAAATCAAACAAAAGCCAGAGAAAGTGAAAACAGAGTTTATTGAATAGTGCCAGTGACACTTAGAGAATAGCGGACAGTGTCTGGGAGACTCAGAAGAGAAAGGAGAATAAGTCTCTTTATTGCTTGAGGCTAGGGGGTTTATATTAGAAAAAGGACCAGGAGGGGCGCCTGGGTGGCTTAGTCGGTTAAGCGTCCTACTTTCGCTTAGGTCATGATCTCGCGGTTCGCGGGTTCGAGGCCCGCATCGGGCTCTGTGCTGACTGCCAGCTCAGAGCCTAGAGCCTGTTTCAGTCTGTGACCCCCTCTCTCTCTCACCCTCCCCTGCTTACGCTGTCTCTCCCTCTTTCCTAAGAAATAAATAAAACATTAAAAAAAAAAAAACTTAAAAACTTAAAAAAAAAAAACAAAAAAAGGACCAGGAAATGTGTTCCTCCAGAAAATCAAGGTAGGATCCAATCAAGGATCCAATCAAGGCAAGTATTAGGTGAACAATAGGTGTTAAGCCATAAATTACCAAAAGTAGGGGTATTGATGTCATTATCAGCCAAGTTTTGTTTGAAGCTAATGTCCTGCAACAGGTTTGAGATTTAGCTCTTAGGTATTATCTGCTGTTTGGGGGACTGGGACAAAAGTCAGAGACTGATTAACTTCCTTGCTTCCCTGTGGAAGTCAGAACATAGCATCTTTAGCTTATTCAGAGGTGAAATACGGAACATGAGTAAATGGGGCCTAACAGAAACGCAGCACAGTCTTTCTAATGAAATTCCTTCAGCTTTCCTATCTCATATTCCTCATTTCCTCCATGTTCAGTGGCTACTGTTTTGTTTTGTTTTGTGTTTTCCTTTTGGTAAATTAATACTTTAAAAGTTACATAATGAAAAACAGAAGTCTTTGAAGACAGTGGACAAGATTTGTCCACATTTGTTTTCACATTTCTTCATTACTCAAATAAAGCCCTAACGCCTATGTGACACTTAATATATAGCTAATTAACTTAGATATGTGCAACTTACAGATTGCTTTGGCTTGCTTTTGAAGTATAGTGTGCTACATTTAATTATTTCTTTAATTAAATTTAATTTTATCAAGTCATTTATGTGTATATTAACAAGTCAGATACTAAGTAAGAAAGAACACAGATGTGAATCTTTGTTTTTTTTTTTCATTCTTTGTGTTTAGCACTTGTTATGCCCTTTCATCTGTCATACAGTTGTTCTTGTCTGTCTTCTCTTTCTGGTACTTCTACAAGGCAATGCCTAAACTCCCTAGTGAACTCTGTATGCCTTATCTATGTTCTTTCTTGTATTTATTTCCTGTGGTTATGTTTTTAGCTGGTTTCTTGATTTTATTTTTCATCTCATGTTTTCTAGGTAAGCAGCAACAAAACCAGAAGTTACATTTCTTATGTAAAATCAATTTCTTCTTCATTTTTGAAAATTTTTTGGAGTTGTCTCTCATTCCATGCATTTAATAGCTTCTGAGAACCACTCTAAAACAATTCTTTCAAATTGGGAATTTCACATTCTAATAACCTCTTCTTTTCTCTAAATTTTTTATTTCCTAGTGTTTGGGTATGTGAGTATGAGTAGGCATGTGTGTGTGCGTGCGTGTGTGTGTGTGTGTGCATGTGCATGTGTCTAAGTGAGAGATACTGAGACAGAGACAGACTGACTTGGTCATTCTTTTTTATTAACATGAGTCTCATTCACTAGGTGATTGCTCCTGATCTCTGATAGCTATGCTCCCTCTCTAGTGCTCCTACATGTATGTACAGTGATGCATCAGCCCCAGTTGAAGCCATCTTTTGACTGACTTCCTTTTCTGTTGCTTTCCTTGCCTTTTTGGAATCTCTATACTCCATCTCCTTATTTGTTTCTGAAATTTGTTCCAGCCCCATTTTCATGGGTGGATCTCCTCTAATTATCTTTAAAGAGAAGAATGCAGTTTTTATACCCATAAGTAAACTTTCAGGAGCTATGCTAAAATTTCAGCTTAAAGTCCTATTCTTAAGCATGTTTTTTTATGTTCTAAGGTTTCAGTTTGAAGTCACATATTGTCTCAGAAGTTTAATGTCAGAAAGAAAAGTTTATGTAAATTTATATAATTTGATTAACTATTTATACGAAGGAACAAAATGACCTGAAAGAATTTTAAATTCTTATTGTCATGCTCCTTTTCTTAAAAGAGATGATATGCCAATTAATTTAGTTAAGGGCTCAACCTAACAGATTATGTTTTAAAATCAATTATTTTAAATTCAGGAGACATAGACCTTCATAAGCCTTATTCAATATTATCTGAGCCAATTTCATATTGTAGAGTTAAAGAAAGTGAAACACTGAGAGCTTGTTTCATTTGTCAAGGACACCTGCAGACCTAGGTCTAAAATAGAAAGATATACAAACTTTTGAGAAAATAGAAATAAAAATAGAAATTTGGGAGAAAAGTTTTAATGCAAAGTTGGGGGTTGTGTTGTTTTTTTACACTGTGGTATATTACTTATTTTATCATATTAGGTAGATTCTGAAAAACTCAGATCATATCAACAGTGGCCAGATTGTGTCCTTTCAAAATGTGTGTATTTATTAGAAAATGAGTTCTAGGCTGCCTAGATACCTGGGTGCTCAGTTGTTAAGTGTCTGCCTTTGGCTCAGGTCACAATCTCACAATTTGTGAGTTCCAGTCCCACTTCGGGTTAGCAGAAGCTCTGCTTCTGGTGAAACATGAGCCCTGGGTAAGCCCGCTTCTCTCTCTCTCTCTCTCTCTCTGTCTCCTCGTACACTTGTGCCCTCTGTGTCAAAAGAAAGAAAGGAAGGAAGGAAGGAAGGAAGGAAGGAAGGAAGGAAGGAAGGATGGAAGGAAGGGAAAGGAAAGGAAGGGAAGGGAAGGGAAGGGAAAGGGAAGGGAAGGGAAGGGAAGGGAAGGGAAGGGAAGGGAAGGAAAGGAAAGGAAAGGAAAGGAAAGGAAAGGAAAGGAAAGGAAAGGAAAGGAAAGGAAAGGAAAGGAAAAGAAAGGAAAGGAAAGGAAAATGAGTTCTATTTGTTTTCTCAGATCCTAAGTGTGTGGTGTTACAGAACCTGTCATTTAAATTAAAAAAAATGAAAATAAACATCATTGATTCATTCAATATCCTACAGTCACAAGGAAATGAGCAGCTAAGAGAAACCAAAGAAAAGAGAGACCACACTTCTAAAATTTATATCTATTGGAACCAGAAACTTTGAATATAATTGATTCTTTTCTGATCAAATGTAAATGTCATATCACATGACATACCAAAGTACAACCTGCTTTTCTGATGTATCACTAATAAAAATATGTCATGGTATCGATGAGATACATGAAGCATAACCAACAAAGAAGGGAAATTTTATGAGTTATTTATCTGTTCAGGAAATTAATTTTAAAACAAAGTACTAGAGAGTAGACATGCAAGCTATAGCAATGGGCATCTATTTTTGATTCACATAATATCTAACCTTCCTGAAAAGCATTTAATATAAAAAAAATAGTTTAAAAAAAGTTTGCTATGCTTTGGTACCAAGTGGCTGTAAATTATAGTCCACTGCCGCTATCTGAAATAATATCTAAACTCAGGTATTTACTTTAGCTTCTACCTACCAGTGTTCATTGATTTTGGGAACAGAATGAGGGCAACTGATATGACCCCTTAAAAAGACTGTTTATTTTAGGCTTTGCTGTTTTAATCAAAAATCCCCTTCTCAAATGTCACTGTGGAACTAACTTGGTGCCTACAAAAGCAAGTAAAAAAATTGGAGTGGAGGAAATGTCTTTGTCATTGTGAAACATTATGTGAACAAAGTTGATTGACAATCAGATGCACAAAAAGGAACAAAAACTAAAACAAAACAAGAAAAGGTATAAGAAGGAGAATCACTACTACCATCACCCAGAAATATTTATTATAAAAACCCAAAAGCAGAAATGAAGGCGGGTCTCAGAAAAAGGACTATTATCAAGCAGAAACTGGAAAAGAATTCAGATGCAATAAGTATTTTCTTTTTGTATGTCATCTTGTGTGAATGTATGCAAGAGTGTACACACATTTGTTACCTATTATCCCAATAGTGTTCTCTCCCTTTCAATGTGTATGGAATTTTTTGAGAATATTATTTGTAATAAGGAAGACATCAATGAATTATATACCTATTTATTTTATGTGTATAGATATGGTCGAATTCTAAATATATGTGTTAATTAAATGTCACCCTCACCCACTTATCTTGTTCATAACCCTTGGTACCCAACAATTTGATCCCCATTTCTAAAATATTATCATTTTAAAATATTATATAAATGTTATCACACAGTAGGTAACCTTTGAGAATTGGCTTTTTTTCCATATAACATAATGCTTTTGTGATCCATCTGAGTTGTTGCATCAATACTTTGGCTTTTTTTTTTTTTTTTTTTACATTGGTGAGTGGTATTTCATGTTATGAATCAATTACAGTTTGTTTTACTATTCACTCATTTAAGGACAGTTGGCTTGTTTTCATTTCTTAGCTGTTATGAATAAAGCTGCTGTGAACATTCATGTACAGGCTGCACAATCTTTAAGTGAAATAAAGTCTAGAAGGATGTTGAAATGAGAGTTGAGTATAGTAACTCCCATTATCTGCAACAGATGTATGTGGAACTGGATAGCGGATAACCACAGAAGAGTTAGAGGCATCATAGCATTATAATTAACTCCAAGAAAAAGAGGGGCGTAAGGAAGCATGGAACAAAATAAAATATTAATATAACTACAGTGGTTTGTGTTGGTTGCCTCTGAAAACAGCCAGTGTATTTCTTGCCCTGTGTACTTCTGCAATCGGGCTGCAGCAAAGTAACATTTTTCTGAAGACTGAAAGCATTATGGTATTCTGAATTTATGAATTTTTCTACTGTATAAAATAATAATTTATTTCTAAGTTCAAGGAGGAGAGCCTGACGCTTCCGTACATTCTTGAGATTATGGAACGACAGCCAATTAAAACCACCAAAGTTATGAAGAGACAAAAATATAATGCTCATTAAAAGCAGTAAAGAGAAACATTTGGTAATGGGCATTTTTATCCACTTGTTTTTCACCTTCTTGAGGAAATTGTACCCAATTTCTTGGGTACAAATAAACCTCTCATTCTGGCTTGCTTTTTTATTTATGCCTACCAAGTTTTACACAATTTTAGAAAAATGGCTCCAGAAGTAATTACTGTATGTAGCTTTTCTTTATTAGTTTTGATTTAGCTACTGTTGAGAAGCAATATTTTTTAAAAATTAGAATTTAAGAAACTCTATAAATATAAGAAGTTTCCACAATTAACACAACCTGTGTTATGAATTTGGATCTTTATTAGAACAAATGTTGTTTAATCACATCTGGAAGTATCAGACAATCACAAAGTTTCTGTCAGGATTCACCAAATATCTACTAAGAAAACAATAAAAAATAATCTTAGTGTTTATTGAGTCAATTAAAGATGGTCCTGCTCTGCTATAGCAGTCTGTAATGAAAAGTGAATCCTGAAAGACCATCACGGTAAACAATTCTGTCAAGTCATTGTGTACGAAGTAAAAATCAGCTGAAAAGTAATGTGGGTAATGGTGTATTATGCAAGTATTTTTAAATAACCACCACTTTGATGTCATGTGGAAATAACCCTTTTTGTGTGTATATATAATTTATTGCCTCAATATAAAAAGAAAAAAGTGAAAACTATTAAAAACAAACCCTTACATACCTTAGGTATTTACAGATTTTACTGTGTATAAATATCCTTACAGATTTTGTCATAGATGTTTAAAAGATGATGTAGTATGGTTTTATTTCTTCCGCAGTTTTTTCCAAAAGTGCTAATCATTATTCTGATGTCTTCTTACAAACACAATAATCTTGGACTTTCTAATTAGGAATATTTTACAAAATTGTTATTTAACTTGAAACTATTATTTATTTAAAACTTATTTACTCAGCATTTTTTGTTGCATAATTTCTTTTATGTTCAACACCTACTTCCATAATTAGTAGCATAAATCTTCTCAAATTATGAAGTCATCCATTTCTACATGAAGAATAAACTGCATTCTAGCAAAAGCTCATAGCATAATTTTATAGTTAATTTTCCTTTGTTCAAAATACCTAAGTGAGTTCTTAACCATATTCACATATTTGCTGGCACAAGATCTGTGGGATTGTACTAATTTTAGAAGAGAAACATAACTATGAGGACAGCTGTTATGTACATGACACTTTGTTATAGGTTGAACTATGCATTGGTCTGTGTTCTCCAGAGAAAGTAGACCACACACACGCATACATACACACACATATTTACTTGTTAAGAAACTGGCTTACATGGGGGCGCCTGGGTGGCTTAGTCAGTTGAGTGTCCGACTTTCTCTTAGGTCATGATCTCGCGGTTCGTGGGTTCGAGCCCCGTGTCGGGCTCTGTGCTGACTGCCAGCTCAGAGCCTGGAGCCTGTTTCAGTCTGTGACTCCCTCTCTCTCTGACCCTCCCCTGCTCACGCTGTCTCTCTCTCTCTCTCCTAGAAATAAATAAAACATTAAAAAAAAAAAAAAAAGAAAGAAACTGGCTGACATGGTTATGAAGTCTAACAAGTCCCAGTATCTGTAGTTAGCAAGTTGAGTACCCAGGAGAGCCAATGGCACAATTCAAAAATCCAAAGAAAAGTCTGAGAACCAAAATTGCTGATGGTGTCAGTTCCTGTTCTAGTATAAATCTGACGGTGACAGAAGATTTATGACCTACCCAATGATAGGCAAAGAGAAACAGTTCTTTCCTCCTCAACTATACTATTCTGGCTTTCAGTGGAATTGGATTAAGTCCCACCTACATTGCAGATGGCAATCTGCTTTATTGTTACCAATTAAATATTAATCTCATCCAGAAAAACTCTCAGAAACACCCAGAAGAGTTTCACAAAATATCTGGGCATCTGTGACACAATCAGTTGACACATAAAATTAGACATCACAAATTGTATACTTTTTTTTCTTTTTAATAATTTATTTTTGAGATAGAGATAGATACATGAGATCATGACCTAAGCCAAAGTCGGACGCCTAACCGACTGAGCCACCCAGGTGCCCCACAAATTGTGCACTTCTAAAACTCATATGTTGAAACCCTAATCTCCAGTAACTCAGAATGTGACCTTATTTGAAAACAGCGTTGTTGCAGATGCTATTAATTAAGATAAGGTCATACTGGAGGAGGATTGGCCCCTAATACAATGTTACTGGCATCTTTAGAAAAAGGAAATTTAGACATGAACACACAAGAAGAACACCATTTGAACATGAAGGCGGCGATGTGATGATTCAATGAGTCAAGCCAAAGATTACCAGAAAACCAGAAGGTAGGAGAAAGACATAGAACATATTCTCCCTCACAAATTACAGAAGGAATCAGGCCTGCATCAAGGAACCTTGATTTTTGATATCTACCCTCCATAACTATCAGGCAATAATTTTTTGTTGTTTAGCTACTCAGTTTGTGATATTTTCTTAAGGCTGTTCTAGCAAACTAACACGATGCTCAAAGGTACCTAAGGATGCTGCTTCACTAATGCTGATGCTGTCTATGCAAAGTCTGAAGCACTGTCCATGTTGTTATTTCCTTCTTATCAAAAAAACTACAAATCATAAATATGATGATATAACATTGAGTTAACAAAAGTATTAAATATGTCAGAACCACAATTTATTGTCCATAGAAATTCAAAAACCTGTTTCTCCAAAAGTGATGTATTAAGCCATCTGGACCACAAAATAGCATTTTCCACTATTCAGACACCCAAACCTCATGGAATTCTTTAATGTGGTTTCTACTTCTGATATTTCTACTTGTTTCAAAGCTCAGATTTGATGTGATTTGGGTAGACTGTACAATAAATACCAGGATTCTTTTTTCATGCAATTCCTATTTCAAAAATTACTTTATTTTTGTGTTTAAAATATTAAAAATAGATTCTTGTAAAATGTAAATAAAGATATTTAAGTGACTCAAGTGTGATATACTAAACTTGATTTCAAACAAAATAAAATCTATCTATTTCATTAAATCTTAAGCTCAAAATTTAAGTTAGAAAGAAACTAACTTTAAGGGACCTGTAAGTTATCCAGACGATGTGGCTAATTAGGAAGTTGCAGAAGAAAGTGTGCCTAGGTGGCTCAGTTGGTTAAGCGTCTGACTTCAGCAGAGGTCATGATCTCACAGTTTGTGGGTTTGAGCCCCGCTTCGGGCTCTGTGCTGATAGCTCAGAGCCTGGAGCCTGTTTCAGATTCTGTGTCTCCCTCTCTCTCTGACCCTCCCCTGCTCATGCTGTCTGTCTCTCTCAGAAATAAATAAAACATTAAAAAAAAAAAAAAAGAAGTTGCAGAAGTTAAGTGTTAAAAAATTAAGCACGTTCCTGGATTACAATTCAAATTTAGGCCAAATTGACTGTTAAGAATATGATTTAAATGGAAAAATAGATATTAAAATTAATATACTCACTGTAGGTAAATGGGAATTCAGGAATAAGAAAAGCAGAAAATATGTATAATAGAAAAACAAATGCTAAAGTAAGAAGGTCAAATAAGAGTGAATTTGAAAAAACAAAGAGCAAACATCAAGATAAAGCTTTTCCTGTATGTCATCATTATTTTTCAAGTTACTTGATGATTGACACACCAAACAATAAACTACTGTTCTAGGGCAAAAAAAAATCAAATTAATATTTTCTAGTTTTATTTTTCTTAACAGCTTAATATGAAAATGACTTAACATTGATAGATTTGGAGAGAAAGATTCACATTTGGGATGGTTTGATATAATCAAGGCAGCACATATAAAATTATATATGCTTTGAAAACCCAGTAGGTAGCACAAAAAGTAGGCATGCTTCCTTGAAAAGCAGTTAACATTGAGATACAGGAAGTATGTGTCACCACTAATTATAAGATATAGTGTGTGAATTTAAAAAATGGTGTAGAGAAAATGGGGCCAAATTGTCCAGTGGACAAATGTAAGAAACTATTGAAGTTTTGACAAATTGTGAAGGTGAAGCCAACAAACTCGGCTGATGTATTGGATGTGGAAGTGATAAATATTAATAAAAGTTACATTTATCTGATTATTGTTGTCTTGAGCTACAGGAAAAAAGAAAAAATTACTAAGATGAGGAAGCACATGATATCTGCAGAATTTAGGGTTTGGGAAACAGGAGGTAAGTTTTAGACACATTTTTAGTTTGAAATTCCTTCTAGACTAATATATTGAGGATTAAATGGCTAGATAATATGATTCAGGACTTTAGGGACAGAAGCGTTTTAGTTTGATGTAGTCTTTTTTGTCCTTTTTGCTTTTGTTGCATGTGCTTTTGGTGTTATATTAAAAAATTACAGGGGTACTTGGGAGGCTCAGTCCATTAAGCGTCCGACTTCAGCTCAGGTCATGATTTCACGATTCCTGGGTTCGACCCCACATTGGACTCTGTGCTGACAGCTAACTCAGGGCCTGGAGCCTGTTTCAGATTCTGTATCTCCCTCTCTCTCTGACCCTCCCCTGCTCATGCTGTCTCTCTCTCTCTTTCAGAAATAAATAAAATATTAAAAATAAAATTTAAAAACTATTGCCCAAAACATTGTTTTAGTTGTTACAAATTTTATAGTTTCAGGTCTTATGTGTAAGTATTTAATACATCTTGAGTTGATTTTGTATATCGTGCAAAATAAGAGTCCAGTTGGTGCTAGGGGAAGGGTGAAGATTTTATACAAGGGCTACAAAGTTTTAGTTATGAAAGATGCATAAGTTTTGGAGATCTAATATACAACAATGTAATGATAGTTAATAACATTGTAGTCTATATTTGAAATTTGCTTAGAGAGTAAGACCTAAGTGTTCTCATAACAGAAGAAAGAAAGAAAGAGAGTGTGAGAGGAAGGAAGGAAGGAAGATAGGAAGGAAGGAAGGAAGGAAGGAAGGAAGGAAGGAAGGAAGGAAGGGGGAAATATTGCAGTGTTTGCCACCTTATTGCTATTCTATCTTAATATACTAGTTAATTATTATTAAATAATTTGTCGTTGTTAATCTGTTCTATGTATCTATCCTCTAACTTCTTGAATCGTGCATCCTTCCATGATCAATGACTAAAATATTTTCAGTTAATTCCATGTTATACCTTTCAATTCCACAATGACTGATTCTTAGATTTCTTTTGTCATTTATTTTTTACCTAAGAAAAGCTACAAAATTATAAAAAGAGATTCATAGCAGCTTTGTTAATCCTCTGTTCTTGTGTTAAGAGTTTTAAATACCTAGAATGAAAGTAATGGCCATGAAAAAGAATTTCAGAATACTACTAGTGTCTTTAAAGAATTGCTTAATGTCTGATTATTGGTATTAATTGGTTCCATACATTTTAGCATATAAATTAAGCAGGATCTACAAAATTATATAGCATTTGAAGAGAGTGACTTATTATTTTCCTGGAAAATAGGAATAATCTATCATTTAGAAAAAAATCATTTTGTGAATTTGGTGAGCATTCTTTAGTATTATTGGAACTACTAGCTTATGGAAAAAAATAGTGCAGGACTATTGACTAATAAAGTCAATCTTTATTACTGCCATAAAAGGCTGGAAGGAAGTCTCACTGCTGATAAGAGTAAACAATATAGTGAAATTTAGAGTAACTTTTAATTTTTGAATTTGTATATAATTTAATTTTAAAATTTGGATATTTTGTAAATAATTTTTATGAAAAATTAAAATAAAATTACTTTCAATAAAGAGTTTGGAATATTCTGAACTACCTCAACTTTGGGGAATAGTTTGGTACGTCATAGTTAATTTTGAGTGTTTGTGAATATTACATTTCTAAATATAGTTAGAACTCTTTGAGTGTAATAAATTTTCACATTATTTTATTTCCTCAATTTCATTTTTCTTTTTATTCCTCTAAGTCTCATTACCATAATAGAAAGCAAATATTCATTAAAAAGTATAGTGGTATCCACTTTATTTATTTTTTTTTTTAAATTTTTTTAACGTTTTATTTATTTCTAGGAAAGAGAGAGAGAGACAGTGTGAGCAGGGGAGGGTCAGCGAGAGAGGGAGTCACAGACTGAAACAGGCTCCAGGCTCCGAGCTGGCAGTCAGCACAGAGCCCGACGCGGGGCTCGAACCCACTAACCGCGAGATCATGTCCTAAGTGAAAGTCGGACGCTTAACTGACTAAGCCACCCAGGCGCCCCTAGTGGTATCCACTTTAGAATTCCAGGTTTCTTATAATGGATGCTTAATATATATTGCTGAGATCTTTCACAGACTTCTTGCTGTTCATATTTTAAATTCTAGAGAAAAACTTTACATCAAGAAAAGAGAAAGTTATATTAAATAATTTTTAAAAAGGCAATATACATGTAAAAATATCACACAAATAAGGATAACCAACATAGCTATTATTTATTGGCTGCTTATCCATTAATTTATGTTTAACCTTTCATATGTGTTAACTCTTTGTTAATTAAAATTTTTTTAACGTTTTATTTATTTCTGAGAGACAGAGAGAGAGAGAGGCAGCGTTAGAAGGGGAGGGTCAGAGAGAGAGGAAGACACAGAATCCGAAGCAAGCTCCAGGCTCTGAGCTAGCTGTCAGCACAGAGTCCGACGTGGGGTTCGAACTCACTAATCGTGAGATCATGACCTGAGCCGAAGTCGGACACTTAACCGACTGAGCCACCCAGGCGCCTCAACTCCTTGTTAATTAAAAATTGAATATTTTATAATGAGATAAAAATGTGGATACAAACACTTAAATCTATTATGTGTATACTTATTAATATCATTTTAATTAACAACTAAAATTTATCATTTTTCCACAGGCATTATTTTTATTCAGGTGTACAGGTGTACACAAACTAGGGTAACATTACTATTTTATGTATTAAAAATTAAGGTTTAGAATATTTAACTTAGATGATCTACCAAACACTTTCCCTTGAATATTTATAAACTGTTTCTCCTCTCTGTATAAATAAATGCATAGAGTTTTATTCGATATTGAAAAAGAATATAGTTTATCTCATAAGGATAGATTATCTCCCCATAATGCTAACATACAGCTTACTTACTGAGATTTGACGAATTTAACATAGATGGATACTAACACAGTGGACTAAAATTAGCTGATTAAATGCAGTTTGTATTAGACAGATGTGAACAAGCTGATACTAGAAAATATATTACAAACAAGAGAGATAGAAATGACAGTTTGATAGCAAAGAAGGAAATGTTAAAAAAATCCTTAAAAATTAAAAAGCAAACAATGTTAAGAACTAGAAAGGTATTGTGATCAGAGGCATTTAGTGTTTCTAAATATAGTTTATAGCTAACATAATACTTATGAAACCCAGGAATGGACTGTTTTTGGTATCTCCTCAATTATTGGCAGTTTAAATATATTTGGAACCAAATTATAATAGCTTGCAATGTTTTCATCAACCACTATATGATGGGTATTTTTACTTATTGTCTTTCTTCTTCCTTCCTTCCTTCCTTCCTTCCTTCCTTCCTTCCTTCCTTCCTTCCTTCCTTCCTTCCTTCCTTCCTTCCTTCCTTCCTTCCTTCCTTTCTCTCTCTTTCTCTCTTTCTTTCTCTCTCTTTAGCTATTAAATAAGTAAATAGTCTTTGCAGTGGTCTATTTCACTAAGAGTAGATGGAAATACCCTGAATAGTCTTGCATGTTTTGATAGCTTTGAAAAGATATTTCATTCTTTTATTTAAAAGGGATGAATGACCTAAAAGTTATAATACATAATAAATATTTGTATTTAGTATCTCTTTATTGATGTCTTTCACCCATAGTTCACTAATGTAAACTCTGCAATGCATTTTCAGCTATTTATCATCAGTGTATGGGCAAGTATTTGATATATTAAGTACTTTTTTTTAAATGTTTATTTATTTTTGAAAGAGAGAGAAAGAGACAGATCACCAGCATGGGTAGGTGACAGAAAGAATCTGAAGCAAGCTCTAGGCTCTGAGCTGTCAGGACAGAGCCCGAAGTGGTGATAGAATTTGTGAACCCCGAGATCATTACCTGATTTGAAGTTCGATACTTAACTTACTGAGCCAGCCAGGCACTATTTAAGTAATTCTTAAATACTGATTGAATTCATAGATACAACTTTAACTTTTCATTAAGATGGGGAAAAAAAGCATTCATTTAAATGGTATTGTAATGAATTATACATTGATTGATAATACTGTAAACCTACACATATGATTTATTTTTCTTATACTTAATGTCTTAAAGGTCAATATCAGTATAACACCAATTATGTGTATAGTTTTGGGCTTCTATGGATTCAGACTATCTATATTGAAAGAAACTATTATAGTTTAAATACTTATATCTGGCAAAATCAAATACCAGGTGTTTTTCTGACCATCATTGTGGACATGCACATCTGGTATAAAAATAAAGCACAATATTTGTTTAATATTTTAAATTTTCTATATTTATGAAATAATGAAATTATTACAGAACTAAGGTTTCTATTTGTTATTTGTTAAGTGTCTTTGAGTTTTCTATAGTAGTTTCATTGGTGTGTCAATACCATAAGTGGAAATAAATATAATAATAAAATTAAATGGATTTGTTTCACAAACCTTTTAAAATAACCTTCATTTTTAAAAATGTTTTTTATTTATTTCTGAGATAGAGACAGCATGAACAGGGGAGGATCAGAGAAGGAGGGAGACTAGAATCCGAAACAGGCTCCAGGCTCTGAGCTAGCTGTCAGCACAGAACCCGATGTGGGGCTCAAACCCACGAATAGTGAGATCATGACCTGAGCCAAAGTCAGACACTTAACCAACTGAGCCACCCAGGTGCCCCTAAAATAACCTTCATTTTGATGTTTTATTAGGACTAGACAGTACCAACTAGCTCATATTATTTCTGAATATTCAGTGTTTGGAATAGTATAAATTGTATTTTTTTTTCACTAAAAATAGTTAAATTAATAGTTTATTCTGAATACTCATTTTAGTGCTATGCTAATCAAAGACTATGCATATTCCAAATATATTTAAAAACAGAAAAATAAAGCAGAAATAGCAGACATTGTATTTATAACAGACTGCATATTTTTAAAAGAGTTATCTTAACATATTATCTTTAAGTGATCACAATATATAGTAGTTTTACAGGTGAACAATGTGCAATAGCAAATTCACCCAAGAGTAATTCATCATGTCATTGAAGAAAACATGAATTATTGTCATGTCTCCTATTATTCTGTTCCAGTGCTGATCCTCCATATAAAGCAGAGTTATTGATTCATTTATTCACTAAAAACTTATTGAGTAACCTCCTGGGTTAAAATGTGAATAAAACATATATGAATACTATTGTTCTGGGAAGACAGATAATAAAATGCCTTTACAGTGTGATTTTAAGGTCCATGTAAAATGTTAGCATGTCACACAAATTAGTACAATGATAGCATATATTTTTAACTGTTTGAAGCCCACCAAAGGTGGGATCAAATGGTTGTGAGTGTGGTTATAATATCTATTATCTTAAAGAAGTTGGGTTTAATCATGGTTATACTACTAATATGTGCCTAAGACTATACCTAACACCCTATGAGCTTGCAATAGACAGTCAGCCTCATTTATATGATAAAATTAAGTAGATTTAATCACATTATTTTTCCACTTTTAAAGCATAAAATAATTAATATATGGGAAACACATCTGTACATGATACATAATTTAAAAAAGCAAAAGCTTGGGTCTACTCTCCAGCAATGTGATCCTGAGATCATCTACTTTCTTCCAGATACTCTCTAGTTTCATGATTTTAATACATTTTATTTTCTTCCAAACTCTTGAGTTTATGCATTTGTTCATTTTCTAAAATCCCTATAATACAGGTTATTTCTTTTCAAAAGATGAATACAGTTCTCCAGGATGCGTGATGAGCACTGAGTGTTGTATGTAAGTGATGAATCACTGAATTCTACCTCTGAAACCAATATTGCACTGTATATAAATCAACTAAAATGTAAGTAAGAAATAATAAAAAAATTTAAAATATTGAATAAAATAGCTATTTGTAACAGAAATGATCAATTAGGCCAATTTAAAATGAAGAATTTCTGGGTGCGTGGATGGCTCAGTTGGTTGAGAGTCCAAGTTTGGCTCAGGTCATGATCTCACAGTTCACGGGTTTGAGCCCCATGTTGGACTCTGTGCTGACAACTCAGAGCCTGGAGCCTACTTCAAATTCTGTGTCTCCCTCTCTCTTTGCCTCTCCCTTGCCCGTGATCTTCCTCTCTCTCACGTGCATGCACTCAAAAATAAATAAAAATTAAAAAGTAATTAAAATATAATAAAATAAAATGAAGAATTTCTGGGGGGTGCCTGGGTGGCTTAGTCAGATAAGCATCTGACTCTTGATTTAGGCTCAGGTGGTGATTTCACTGTGAGAGTGAGCACCACCTAGGGCTCCATCCTGACAGTGTGGAGCCTGCTTAGGATTCTCTCTTTCCCTCTCTCTCTGTCCCTCCATCTTTTGTTCTCTCTTACTCTCAAAATAAACAAATTAAACTTTAAACAAATAAAAATAAAGTGAAAAATTTCTATTATCAGTTATTCATAGGAAAAAAACATAATTCATAAATGAAAAGGTGTAATTACCATATACATAACTGATGAAAGATTCATATCCAGAATTTATAAATGAATCATTCAAATCTCTAATAAAAATGCATAAAGCCCAATATAGAAGTGGGAAAAGGACTTCCATATTTATCTCACAAAAAAGAAAAGATAAATGGTCGATGAATCATTGAAACATACAAAAATGCCTTCAATCCCATTAGTAACCTGAAAGGCAAATAAAAAATAGCTATCAGAGATTATTAGACACTAATTAGATGGCCAAAATTGAAATGTCTGCCAACATAGTTATCAAAATGTTAATTCTCTTTAATTTTTAGACTGCAAACTAGCAAAAACACTCATTTATAGTAAAATCAAATAAATTTATAACCTATTACCCCGGAATTGCACTTTCTTATGTGGCTTCAAATAATCTATGCACCTAATGTACATGGATACACATATAAGAATATTCAGAGTAACATTATAACTCACAGCTGGAAGCCAGCTCTCCATCTGTAGTAGAATGGCTAAACTGCAGTAAATTCTAACAATTAAATGTTATCCAGCAAAGAAAGTAGCAAAATAGAGCTAGTTACAAAACATGGACAAATCTAGCAAACAGATGTTTTTATTGAAGAAGCAAGTAAAAAAAAAATACATAGTGTAATTTCATTTATATAAATTCCAAAAAAGTATAAAGTATTTTATTTAAGAATTTGTACTTAAGTGATAAAATTTAAAAGAAAGACAACAACACAGCAACAACAGAAACCCAGGGTATTGGTATGCTCTAAATGGGAAAGAAAAGTCATGATCATGGCTTCTGGCAATGTTCTATTGCTTGTCCTGGGTAGTGAACATATATGCATGATCTTTTTATTCAGTGTACTTTGCATGTTAATGTTATTCATCTTTATGTATGTGTTACATTTCAAAATAAGTAAAAAAATGTTTAAAATCTGATGCAGTATATAAACTACATGATTACTTTCTTAAAGCCTTAAATCCTTCCAAATCAAAATAGCAATTAATACATTTTTCCTCACCATATAGTCACACCTAAACCTTTCAGTTTCATATTTTACTGCTGTTACTCACATTGATCAGGAACTGCCCAGACCATGTCCTGAGATTTTGAAGAAGCTAAGGCTTTGCTTTGGAGCATCCTTCAGCCCCTCTCTTTACTAAATCTGATTCTTTCCTACAGTGTAACCTAGCTAATCATAGGCCTTATGAACCTCCAATTTTGTATATGCTCTAGTATCTCTTTTAGTATTCACAATCAAAAAAGTCACATACCTATGTATTCTATTCAATTATGAAGATTGCTGCCAAGAACTGAGACTTAATCATTATCTCCTATGCCTAATTTGTAGCTAGCTTTTATGGCAGTGGGTCTGGAAAAATCTGAAATCCTTTACCTAATAAAGTTAGTTTGATTTATCAAGAAAACAATATATTTTTTCAAGAAAATAGATCAATAGGGCTGTACAACTTTTTATAGGAGAGTTACATATCTGCCATACAGGGGAATGAAACTTGGCTGTACGTCTGTGATACATATTAGACTTACTTACCCTCCATATGCCCAAGGAAGCAATATGAATTCTATGATTCTGAACAATTCAGACTATTGACACTCCCCAGCTTAAGGCAAAGGATTGAAAGAATTGGGATGATTTAGGTATTATTTGGATTTAGAGTTAAATAGAAAATACAGATAATATGAAATTTGTTACTTGTGTCACTAGGTACTTTAAAACAGGAATCACAGGATAATTAGAGGACTGAAAATATTGTCCTGGTTAAAATGTAGAAGGATGACTAAGTCTAGAAGATTCTAAAACACCAGAAATTTTTCTTAAAATAGAAAGCAGACATCAGGAAAACAAGGGTAAGAACAATTGTTTGCATGGAAGGTATGTACTTGTCAGCATAATATGACCTTTCAAGACTGAAGTTACTTCCGTATATTCAGGCACAGAACACACACTTATGAACAGCATACCAAAGAAAATTGAGAAAGCCTACAGCAAAAATTCATCAACAGATGCCCTACTCTGATCAAATTAGGTAGTATTATATTTAAATTTAAAATATGTATTAGTATGCAATATGCTGTGTATTAAATATATTATATTTATATAAAAATAAATTTAATAACAAAATAAAACAGAAAATAACAACAAAAAATCTTTTAGGGAGAGTTTACACACAAAGGTTATTTTCTGAGGTTGAGAAAAGAAGCTCGTAATACAAAATAATTACTATTTTAGTAATATATATTATATTATTATTAATTAATATATAATACATATAATATATATATGGTATTTTACCTTTTATAGGTTGTTCACTTTTGATTTCAAGTTTAATAAATAAACTCAGTATTCATAATCATTTATCTCATATCTTTTTTTCAGTTTTTTATTTAAATTATAGTTACTT
The DNA here is from genome assembly GCF_003009895.1 of Hyaena hyaena. Taxonomy (NCBI): domain Eukaryota; kingdom Metazoa; phylum Chordata; class Mammalia; order Carnivora; family Hyaenidae; genus Hyaena; species Hyaena hyaena. The sequence continues at coordinate 1,163,245 of NW_024080955.1, read as the reverse complement.
AACATATGGTATAATATTGGTTTCAGGAGTAGAATTTAGAGATTCATCACTTACATATAACACCCAGTGCTCATCATAACAAGTGCCCTCCTTAATACCCATCACCCATTTAGCCCATCCCCCACCTACCTCCCCTCTAGCAACTCTCAGTTTGTTCTCTATCTTTAAGAGTCTCTTATGGTTTGCTTCCCTCTCTCTTTTTCTTTTTCCCTTCCCATATGTTCATCTGTTTTGTTACTTAAATTCTACATAAGAGTGAAATCATTTGGTATTTGTCTCTCTCTGACTGACTTATTTCACTTAACATAATACGTTCTACCTCTATCCATGTCATTACAAATGACAAGATTTCATTCTTTTTGATGGCTGAGTAATATTCCATTGTAATATATACCACATTTCCTTATCCATGTCGATAGATATTTGGGTTCTTTCCAAAGTTTGGCTATTGTTGATTATGAATATAGAAAGAATGTACCTTGAGGCTTAGCTGACATAATTTTTAACTAAAATATTCAAATATTAATTTAAAACTTAAGGAAAAATATTTGACTCCAAACATGTTTATGTGAAATTATCTAAAGGGTACATATATTAAGGCATAGTTCAGTGAGATACATCTTGAAACACCTTATAACATCAGGTCATTTATTCTGCTAATGGATTTTTATTTTACAACTTGTTTAATGTTTTTTTTTTTTTAATTGATGTATAGAAAGACAGCGTGAGCAGGGGAGGGTCAGAGAGAGATGGAGATACAGAATCTGAAACAGGCTCCAGGCTCTGAGCTAAATGTTAGCCCAGAGCCTGACCAGGGCTTGAACCCACGAACCATGAGATCATGACCTGAGAGAAAGTCGGACGCTTAACTGACTGAGCCACCCAGGCACCCCACAACTTTTTAAAAAATACATACTTTGTACCAGCTCCTTTGCCTAGTATTATAAATTTAATTTAATTTAATTTCCTTCAAATAAAAAAAAAATCTCTTTTGACTTCAGATCTCTTTCAAGCACCTTTCTTTCTGTCTCTTTTTATTGCATCAGTCATTCAGAGTCATTATGTTTGCTGTCTTTGCTTGCTTCTTGCCATTCTCTCTTAAACCACTCCATTTGTTTCCGTCAATCCACTACCACTAAATATCCAACCCATATTTGACCTCAACGTAAGAAAACTTCTTTCTTTCCTTATTTTTCTTCTCTATTTCATCTTTTTTTTTCCTTCCTTCCTCTCTCTATAGCACATAACCAGGAAGGAAAAATATAATTAGTAATTAATATTAATTTAAAAAGATTAAATTCACAAGAGATAATATAAGAAAAGAGGGGATCCCAGCAGACATAGCATTATAAGCATCACTTTCGGTTGCCCTGCTAGATGTTGTGTCAAGGTACAAACTTGCAGCTGGTAGACAAATAAGTCCTGAGAAGAGTATAGTGAATATAAATAACAATATTTTAATAATTATCAGACTTGCTAGATCTTAATTATTTCTACCACAAAAAAAATGACAATTGGATGACATGATCGAGAGCTAACTGTTGGTACAATGACAACCATATTATAATATGAAAATGTATCGGGGCACCTGGGTGGCTTAGTCGGTTAAGCGTCCGACTTTCGCTAAGGTCATGATCTCGCTGTTCGTGGGTTCGAGCCCCGCGTCGGGCTATGTGCTGACTGCCAGCTCAGAGCCTGGAGCCTATTTCAGAGTCTGTGTCTCCCTCTCTCTCTGACCCTCCGCTGCTCACGCTGTCTCTCTCTCTGTCTCCTAGAAATAAATAAAAATATTAAAAAAAAAGAAAGAAAATGTATCAAGCCAACATGTACATCTGAAATTTACACAATGTTATATGACAGGTATATTTGAATAGAAAAACAGAGGATGAACATATGAAACTTAATGAAATCGAAGTTGTAAAACAATAATATTGCATATATATTAAATATAAAGGTAACATTAATTAATAATGATATCATCCACAAAAATAAAACTATATTTGATTTAATTGGATAATGACATCTCCCTCTTATGAACTCAATTTATATATTTTTTTATATTTTCATTATATATTTGTTATTTTAGGTGGAGGAAGAACTCAATGAGAAATGTTTATTTAGACTTAGTAGTATTTAATGAAGCCCTGTAAATTAAATTACATTTACCAGTTACCAATTCAAACAACTAAAATACTTTATTCAGAAATCTTTTAAAATAAAATGAGGTACAAGTTTAATATGAGTTGTCAGAATTTATGCTTACTGAAATTTAAAGTAAAAAAGGAGAATTCATTCAAGAATGTGAACTGATTTCTTATTTAGAGCCAGGCCATCTTATCAGCATTGTCATGATGAATAAGAAGGTAAGGCACTTGTCCTAATGGAACACGGCTCTTAGGATCCAAGAATCATAAAATGTCTAGAATTGAGTCAATGATTTTATGATTTAGTTATGGCTATTTTTGAGGTAATTTTATAAATAGTGATAATTATACTTTTATTATAAAATGAAAAATTTTTTAAAGTAATCACATCTATAAAATAATAAATTAGCAATAATACTCCTTTTTCCATGTAAATTTCAGTGCAGCCATCAACTCTTTAAAAATACTAATCTTTTCTCTAGAAATTATAATGGTAACCTGCAAAAATCACATAATTGCATTCTAATTAAAGACCTAAAATTTGAGATGTCTCAAAAGGACTAAAGAATTGGTTAGCAACATAAATAATTTCCTTTAGCGTATTTAAACCATTTGACATGGAAATCAGCATATAACTTAATCAAATCAAAGCAAAAATATGAAGAAAAAGAGAACATTATTAAAATATGTATTTAGACAATAAAGTTTAATACATGGGTTTTCACACTACATGTATGCTTACTATGTAACAATTAGTATTATGAAAACAAAATATATAGGATCAAAATGAAAAACAAAAATTCAGAAATTTAATGTGTAAATTTACACAAATAAAGGCTTGTTTCAGTAAGACATAGTCATGTACTTATAATAAATTTAAAATTACAAAAAGCCCATTATTTACATGCATCAAATCTTATTAAAAATGAACTTTTTAATGCAGAATTGCCAACCATTTTACTTTTATTACTGTAAAAAAGAAATATAAGAAAGGGCATTAAATTAACATCACATAATTAATTATATACATACATTTTCTGGATATTTATGGTGCTTTGAAGTATAGTCTTTCCACAGAAAAATAGATACGTAGGTGTCAGAATGTGTATGACTAATTCTTCTCTATTTCTTGACACAATTCAAACTACCATGAGTTTTCTTACTAGCAATGGAGAGTTCCAGCTGATTCATCTCTTTACCAATATTTTATTGGTGACAGGTTTTAAAATCTAGCCATTCTAGCAGCTGTATATACAGTGATATCTCATCATCATTTGCATTTCATATAACTAATGTTGGAGCACTTTTTAAATATCACTATACACCATTTATATGAATTCCTTTGAAAAGTTTATGCTCATTTTTTCTAAATGGTGTTGGCCTACTTTTGAGGGAATTCCATCTTTGAATTGAGTGTGAGAGTCCTTTGTAGGTTTTTTTTAAACAGGTCTTTGTCAGATATATATTTACCAAAAATATTTACCCAGTGTGTGAATTGTCTATTTTCTTAACAATTAAGCCCTTAATTTGATGAATTATAATATGTCATTTGGTTTTTGTTACCTGCTTTGTGCATAGTACTAGAAAGAATTTTCTGTCCCAGGTTGAAAAAATATTCTTCTAGATTTTATTCTATAAACCTATAGATTTAACATGCAAATTTCTGTATATGATACCATATATGATACCTTTATATGAGGTATCATATACATTTATATGAGGACATGTTATCAAATTTGAGTTTCTTTTTTTTTGCATTTTTAAAAAATTAATATGTGACCTCCATGATCTTATTTGAATACTTTCTCCTTTCCACGTTGAATTACTTGGATAAGTTTTTTGAAAATCAATCATGTCATGGCAGTTCTATTCCTGGACTCTTTATTATGTTATATTGATCTGTTTTTTATTTTCATTTTTTCCAAATACTATAAGGCATTGATGTCTGTGATATTTTTTAATGTTTATCTATTTTTGAGAGAGAGCACATAAGCAGGGAGGAGCTGAGAGAAAGGGAGACAGAGAATCTGAGGCAGGCTCTGTGCTGGCAAAGCAAAGGCTGAGGTGGGACTTGAACCCATGAACTGTGAGATCATGACCTGAGTCGAAGTCTGGTGTTCAACTGACCAAGACACGCAGGCATCCTGATGTCTGTAATTTCATAATAAGAACTGAGGATAAGTCTTGAACTTTGTACTTTTTCCATATTGCTTTGGTTTCTCCTGGTCCTATAAATTAGCATTCACCCTGGAGAGATCTGTGAAGGATTTTGGCTCTGAATAAGAAATATTATTTAGCTATTTAGTGTGGTATTTTGTATTACATACCACAGTTATCTTAATTAAAGCATAAAATATTTAGTTGCTTCTAACAACAGAGAATATTAGACTTAAAATATACTTCTAACTAATCCTTTCTTGATTGTCTCCAAGGCATTAACTGTCAACAGAATTTTACCTGAATCTGTCACTCCTGTTTGTTCCATATTTTAAAATATCTCAAATAATTCTGCAGTCCTTTAATCTATAACTTGAGTTAGATGATTTAGGAATGAGACTTACTCTGATCTCCTCTTCAATTTCCATTTACAGGAAGAACTATTTTTTTTCTTTCTCTTCAGAGCTTCTTAAAAGCATTACTTAAATCCATTTATTTAGGCTTATGTGTTTTATTTTATAGATGCTGCTCTTATTTTGATCAATAATATTTAATTTTTCAAGTACAACATGGGGAATATAGTCAATAATATTGTAATAAGTTCGTATAGTGACAGATGGTGACAACACTTAAAGTGAGCACTTCGTAATGTATATAATTGTCAAATCACTATGTTGTACACCTGAGACTAATATAACATTGTATGTCAACTATACTTCAATAAAAACATTACTTTTCTGGGGTGCTTGTGTGGCTCAGTCAGTTGAGTGTCTGACTCTTGATTTCAGCTCAGGTAATTATCCCTGTGTGGTGGGATAGAACCCTGCCTCTGGCTCTGTGCTGAGCATAGAGCCTGCTTAAGATTCTCTCTCTCTCTCTCTCTCTCTCTCTCTGTCTTCCTCCCTCTGCTCCTCTTCCTGCTCAAACTCTCTCTTTAAAAAAATAAATCGGGTGCCTGAGTCAGTTGAGCATCCGACTTTGATTTCACAGTTGGTGGGTTTGAGCCCTGCATCAGTCTCTGTGCTGACAGGTCAGAGCCTGGAGCCTGCTTCGGATTCTATGTCTCCCTCGGTCTCTGCCCCTCCCTCACTTTCACTCTGTCTCTCTCTCAAAAATAACTAAACATTAAAAAAATAAAATAATACAATAAATGAACAAAAATAATTTTTCTAAAACATATTTAATAGTATGTTTTACATTTATAATGAATAATATCCCAGATCAAAAGCCTTTCTTTAAATACTAATAGTATACCTATTGGATTCTTTGGAGTGTATCTGTACAAGCTTAAATTATTCTTTTTCATTTCCCACCCATTATAACAAGATAACTGAGAAAGGAAATGGGCTCACCATAGAGAAACTGGAGCTGTAGGTTCTTTTTGTTTAAATTTTGTGTGTAAATAATAACTATATCCCTTGAGTTTAAATCAAACGAAGTTAATAGTTCAGAACCTATACTGTAAGTTTTAAACATGATGCAAATTATAATTAGCATGACCATTACTTAAAATATCCTGTAGGATGCTAGTAAAGTTCCATGGGCTCTATTATTGTGAGGCTGTTATTGTTGATAGAATTTAATACTGAGTGGATACTGAGGGCTGATCTTTATTCTCAAAGGAAGTCATCAAACAAAAAGGAACTTTATGCCAGCCAACTTTGAAGCAGACAAATCTGTTCAGGCTTTGTACAGAATTACTAAAGAGATTTAGCCACAATAAGTGTCAATATTGAGACTATGAGGCATTTGAAATCTGAAAGACCCAATTTTGAATTATATTTTCATATACATTTTATGAGCCCTGATAATTACACTGAGAAAAAAAATGACTGATGCTATCTTTCTTACAGGAATATTGTGAAAACAATGTTTTCTGATTTCAGTGACTGACATCAATTTGTTGTTCAGAAATATTTTCCCCATTCACTTCCCTGGTTTCAATTTGTTTGCAACACTCATTCTTGTGTCCAATTATAATCAGAGTCTGTTGCTTTCCCTGTTGCCTATAATCATTTAAAACTGAATGGATTAGTCAGGATTTCTGGGTTATAAGGAATAAATAGTCTGCTCTAATGGACTTAAGAAAACAATAACAATAACAACTATACATCAGGGGAGATCTAGGACCTTACATGGATTCATGACGGAGCCAAGCAGTTAATGTACTTCATCCTGAATCACCGTCTATACCACTTTGTGCTTCTCCATATGTTAAAACCTGCAGTCCCAAGCTTGTTACATGTAAAATTAACAGAAGCAATAGAAAAGACATACAGATTTCATTACTCTGTGTTATGACACACTTCTGCTTCTTGTGTGTGGCCAAGAGAATTCAGTAATTTCTCTTAAAAGGCCAGGTCGCGGGGCGCCTGGGTGGCTTAGTCGGTTGAGCGTCCGACTTTCGCTTAGGTCATGATCTCGCGGTTCGTGGGTTCGAGCCCCGCGTCGGGCTCTGTGCTGACTGCCAGCTCAGAGCCTGGAGCCTGATTCAGAGTCTGTGTCTCCCTCTCCCTCTGACCCTCCCCTGCTCACGCTGTCTCTCTCTCTCTCTCTCTCTCTCTCCTAGAAATAAATAAAACATTTTTAAAAATTTAAAAAAAAAAAAAAAAAGGCCAGGTCGCATGTCTGGTCCTATGCCGAGTATGTGAGTTCAGCCCTCTTCTATTCACATGGACTGAGGAGGGCAGGGGCAGGTTTCCACAACAGAAACTTGGATGTGATTAATAGAAGGAGCAGTGAATTCTCCTTATATGCTCTGTTATATGACAAATATAACAGATATCTTGTATACTGAATTTATAATCATCTGTATTACTCAGACTGAGGTTCAATAATATATTTTCAGGATTGTCTGAGTTTAAGGGCTATTTATTTCAACTCTACTGATTTCAAAACATTTTAATGATAGTCCAAACATGTGGAGAATGAACACTTTCAGCTTCCAATATCTAAACATTTTCAGCTCCCTTAATTTTTAATTTATTTTGTTATAAATACTGATATCTTCCAGTATTCGGCATTCTAGATTTTCAATAGTTCCTTTAACATTCCAGTTAAGTCTTACTTATCTTCAGTTTATCCCTTTTTTAAAAAATAATTCTTTCTTTTCCTAAAGGAATTCTCTTTCCACCGTATACAAGGTCCCTTTATCATTAGTGTTTCCTGGAAACCTTTTTCATCATGGCTTATTACTGACCCCTGATGTAAGCTTACATCTGCAAGAGGAGATAGCAAAACGTAATACTCATTTTTAGAGATCAAAGTTATTTTATTATATATATGAATGCATTCAGAATTTTAAAATGTGTTAGTTCTCCAAGGTGTATTCTCTGAAACTGTATCATTTGTAATTAAAATATTAGATTCTTAGTGTAGCAGTCAGGGCCCGGAACAGGAACTAGAAAAAGATGTTCAAAGAGAATGAATTTAATATAATAAAGTAAAAAACAGATTATCAGAAGGTTTTGATAAGGAGAATTCAGGGTTGGGAGAAAACTCACTGGATTTTTTTTACTTCAAAATAACATCACTGGTTTTGTTATCTAAAAAAAGAAAACACCTACTGCCACCTTCTACCCCACTGTTTCTGCCACACTTTGCTCTTTTTTCAAGTTTTTATTTAAATTCCAGTTAGTTAACATACAGTGTAATATTAGCTTCATGTGTATAATTCAGTGATTGATCAATTACATTCAACACCCAGTGCTCATTACAAGTGCCCTCCTTAATACCCATCACCCATTTAGCCCCTCCCCCACCCACCTACCCTCTAGGAACCCTCAGTTTGTTCCCTATAGGTGAGTCTGTTTTCTGCTTTTTTTTCCTTTCACACTTTTTTCTCCCATGTTCATCGGTTGTATTTCTTAAATTCCACATATGAGTGAAATTATATGGTATTTGTCTCTAACTGACTTATTTCACTTATACACTCTGGCTCCATTCATGTTGTTGCAAATGGCAAGATTTGATTCTTTTTGTGGATTAGAAATATTCCATGGTCTGTGTGTGTGTGTGTGTGTGTGTGTGTGTGTGTGTGTGTGAACTTCCTTAGCCGTTCATCAGTCCATAGACCTTTGGGCTGTTTTTATAATTTGGCTATTGTTGGTAATATTGCTGTAAACATCGGGGTGGATGTATCCCTTCAATTCAGTATTTTTATATCCTTTGGGTAATACCAAGTAGTGGAATTGCTGGATTATATGGTAGTTCTATTTTTTTTTTAGTGTTTATTTATTTACTTGTTGGGGGAGAGACAGAGAGAGAATGGGAGAGAGAGATCCCAAGCAGACTCTGCTCTGGCAGTACAGATCCTGGCATGGGAATTAATCACGTGAACTGTGAAATCATGACCTTAGCCCAAATCAAGAGTTGGGCATTTAACCAAATGAGCCACCCAGGCATTCCACAATAGTTGTATTTTTAACATTTGAGAATGCTCCATACTGTTTTTCAGAGTGGGTACACCAGTTTGCATTCCCACCAACAGTGGAGGAGGGTTGCCTTTTCTCTTTATCCTCACCAACACCTGTTGTTTCTTGTGTTGCTCATTATAGCCATTCTGACAGGTATGAGGTGATATCTCATTGTAGTTTTGATTTGTATTTCCCTGACAATGAGCGATGCTGAACGTATTGTCAAGTGTCTGTTGGCCATCTGTCTTCTTTGGAAAAATGCATATTCATGTCTTCTGCCCATTTTTAATTGGATTATTCCTTTTTGGGGGTATTGAGTTTTATAAGTTCTCTCTGTATTTTGATATTAACCCTTTATCTGATTGTCACTTTAAATATCTTCTCCCATTTCAAATGTTACCTATTAGTTTTTTTGATAATTTCCTTTGCTGATTCAGAAAATTTTTATCTTGATGAAGTCTCAATAGTTTATATTTGCTTATTTCTCTTGCCTCAGGAGACATAGCTAGAAAGAAATTGTTATGGCCAATGTCAAGGAGGTTAGTAATTGTGTTTTTCTCTAGGATTTTAATGGTTTCCAGTTTTAGGTTTATGTCTTTCATCCATTTTGAACTTCTTTTTGTGTTTGGTTGTAAGAAAGTGGTCCAGTTCCATTCTTCTGAATGCTGCTCTCCAGTATTTCCAACACTATTTGCTGAAGAGACTGCCTTTTTTCCATTGAATAGTCTTTCTTGCTTTCTCAAAGATTGACCATATAATTGTGGGTTTACTTCTGGGCTTTTTATTCTGTTCATTTGATCTATATGTCTGTTTTTGTACCAGCACCATACTGTTTTGATCACTACCACTTTGTAGTATAACTTGAGGTCCAGAATTGTGATGTCTCCAGCTTTGCTTTCCTTTTGCAAGGTTGATTTTGTTCTTTGTGTTCTTTTGTAGTTCCATACAACTTTTAGTATTGTTTGTTTTATCTCTATGAAAAATGCTGGTGGTATTTTGATAGGGATTGCATCAGATGTGTAGATTGCTTTGAGTAAAGATATTTTAACAATATTTGTTCTTCCAATCCATGAGTATAGTATGTTTTTTCACTTATTTGTGAAGTCTTCAATTTCTTTTATCAGTGTTTTATAGTTTTCAGTGTATAGGTATTTTGTCTCTTTGGTCAGGTTCACTCCCAGGTATCTCACTGCTTTTGGTGCAGTTGTAGATGGAATTAAGTCCTTAATTTCTCTTTCCACTGTCTCATTATAGGTGTATAGAAATGCAACTGATTTCTGTATGTTGGTTTTGTATTCTGTGACTTCAATAAATTTGTGTACCACTTCTAAAAGGGTTTTTTTCCCCATTTGGGTTTTCTATATAAAGTATCATATCAAAAACAAATAGGAAAAGTTTGATTCTTCTTTGCCAATTTGTATACTTTTTGTTTATTTTTCTTATCTGATTGATGATAGTAGGACATTCAGTACCATGTTAAATAAAAGCGGTGAGAGTAGACATCCCTGTCTTATTTTTGACTGTAGTGGAAAAGCTCTCAGTTTTTTCCCCGTTGAGGACGTTAGCTGTGAGTTTTTAATATATGAGATTGTTCCCTATAAACCTAGTTTTTTGAGTAGTTTTAACATGAATGGATGTTGTATTTTGTCAAATGGGTTTTCTGTGTCTATTGAAAAGATTATGTCATACTTATCCTCTCTTTTATTAATGTGATGTATGACATTGATTTATTGGTGAATATTAAACCATCTTTGCAACCCAAAGAATAAACAGAACTACCCTACGTTCCAGCAATTGCACTACTAGATAGTAGTAGTTGATCTCAAGTCACCATGATGATGTCACTGAACATGAAGTTGTGAAGACATGTACAATACACTATTATAGTGTATTTCCACCAGATAGATACACTGAACATAACCTCAAAGTCATAAATAAAAATGTCATAATTAATAAAACAGTAAAATGATTAGGAAAAAATCAATAAAGTTTGTAGAATCTAAAAAACTGTAATAACATAAAAAAGACCTTTATGAGTTAAAATTTTGTCAGCACTTACAGGATTTAATGATGTTGCTTAGATTAGACACAGAAAATAATTGAAAGTAAGATGATTTGATTTGCATTTTTAAAAATCCATGGTTTGATCCAGAAAGAGGGTTTCTAGAAAGACAGTTAAAGAAATTTTGATTCATGAAATATAATAAGCACAACAAAATGTTATTTTTAATGATCAGAATAAAGACGGAGACAGAACTCATTATTTGATAACAATAGCATGTCAAAAGATGGAACACAAAAGCATCATTATCACTTGATTGTATCTTTTGAACAAGAGTCCACTGGAAAAGTTTGAAAATGGTAAAGACACCATTTAGAAGTAAATAAAGTTCCTCTTAGGAAAAAGCAAATTTGAAAACATTTAATTCAATTCCAAAATAAATCCATTCCTAAGGCTTAGTATTATTTCAGAATTGTTGCAATGGTAAAGAGTATCAACACTGGACATGTAATCCTGCTTTTATGCTTAGCTTTTCTACCTAATAACTTTGGAACTGGGATAATTTACTCACTCTTTTTAAATAATTTCTTCCCAATAAAGTGAAGCACAAGATTTAGTCTAGTGTGTGTCAAAAGACAAGTGACTGCTATTGTTATCTATAAACATTATTCATTATAAGTGAATGGGAATTTAACATCACTAATCACGAAGGAAATGTAACCCAAAACTATGAGATATTACTTCACACCTAGTAGAATGGTTATCATCAAGAAGATAAGAGATAACAAATGTTGGTGAGGATGTGAAGAAAAGGAACTCTTGTACATTGGTGGTGAGAATGTGAACTGATTCACCCATTATAGAAAACAGTATGTAAGTTCCTCAAAATGTTAAATTAGTATTACTATATAATTGAGCCATTCCACTTGTATATAACTAAAGGAAATGAAAAAAGGATATCAAAGATATATATACAAAATCCATGTTTATTAAAGCATTATTTACAATAATGAAGACCTGGAAACAATATGTGTCTGTCAACAGATGAATGCATAAAGATGATACAGTATATACAGTATACACATATAATAGAATATTATTCAACTGTGAGAAAGGATAAAATCCTGCCATTTGCAACAACACGGATGGATCTTGAGAGCATTATGCTAAGGGAGATAAGTCAGACAAAAGAAGACAAATATTATATGATATTGTTTATATGTGGAATCTAAAACAGCCAAACTCATAAAAGAGAGTAAAATGGTGATTACCAAGGGCTGGGGTGAGGAAATAGGAGATATGTTGTCTAAAGATACAAACTTGCAACTAGTAAACAAATTAAGTCCTAGATATCTAACACACAGTATAGTGAATATAGACAATAGTGTTATATTATAATCATCAAACTTGCTCAGATACTAGATCTGAATTATTCCTGTCACAAAAGAAAAGATAATTCTATGACCTGTAGAAGTGCTAACTTTTGCAAAAGTGGCAGTCATATTACAGCATATGAATTTATTTAAAAATGGAGCATACAATGTTAGAGGTGGGGTGGTGGTGTGCCTGGATGACGCAGTTGGTTAAATGTCTGACTTCTGCTCAGGTCATCATCTCACAGCTCTTGAGTTCAAGTCCTGTGTCGAGCTTTGTGCTGAGAGCTCAGAGCCTGGAGCCCACTTTGGATTCTGTGTCTCCCTCTCTCTCTGCCCTTCCCCTATTCTCTCTCTGTCTCTCTCTCTCTTTTAAAAATAAATAAACATTAAAAAAAAATAAAATGGTAAATGAGGAATAGTAGGCATGAACTACAGAAATAGAGAAGTAAATAGGTTCATTATAAGTCATATAATAGAGGTTGTATTTTATCTTACACTCTGAAAAGCTAGAGGGTGGTTTTAAGCATCTCATTGCCCACTTGGCTACTGTAAGGAGTGTGGAAAGCCTGGAGGGAAGAATGTGCATCAGGATGCACTTATAGTAATCTGGTTGGGAGACGCCCAGAATTAGAGCACTCACAATGAAAATTAAGAGGAAACAGATAAATGAATTTCAGCAATACTCTAGAAACAGACATCAGATTCTCATTTGAATGTGGAAGATAAAAAAGGATAAAGAAATCAAGTAAGAAGTTTCTGTCTTGAGAACACAAGAGATACAGTATGGACATTGCCCTATATATTGTTGCGTCGGTCACCAGATATGTTCAACCAGAAAAACAAAAGGATAACATCTCTGGCCATCAGCGAACTTATCAAAAAATTAGGCAATGGGACAAAATGATAAATATGATTCTCTGTTTTTTCACATATTTATTATTGTTCCATTCAACAAATGAATATATTTATCAACTACTATTTTCAGATACTGTGTTAAATACAATTTCAAGCTAGATGAATACAGTATGATCCTTAAATTTTAAAAGTTGTCATGAGTTATAACTCTCACAACTGACAATAAAAGAATAGCTACAGAAAGCAATTTAACATGGGAACACATGAGAGGCAATTTACTTGACTGTGAAATTTTCAGAAGGCTTCCAAAGAATCGGTAGCATTTAAGATATGCTACAAATGAAACCATGAGCTGAAAGGTGGCATTTCCTTTTTATATACATGTCCTGAAAAATTGAAACTTTGAAATTGTATAAGTACATATATCCAACAATTTTCTTCCTGTAAAGCAATGATTCAAACCATGGACAACTTTGCACTCTCCAACCTGCTTGGGCTGGGAACTCAAGGGGACATTTGGCAATTTATAGGGATTCACATTCTTCCCCTACAAAGAATTCACTGATAGAAATGTTAAGAGTACTGAGGCTAAGAAACACTGCTTTAAAGTTACTTAATGAAGCTGAAAATGAAAATTTAAGTTTAATAAAATAGCTGGCCTCAGTTCTTTCCGTTCTTCTCTTCTGCCCAGTTCTTTCTACATAGTGCTACAAATTATTTTCCTCCAGCACTTTTTCTTAATTGCTTTACATTCTTCAAAATCTTCAGTGACTGTTGTAGACTAACAAATTAATTCTAATATTTTAGCCGAATATTCAAGCCTTTCACATTCTGTCTAGTCAAATTTACTTTCTATTCCAATGTTTACATTAATAGAAGATAGCAAATAAGTAAATAGAGAGATAAATCAAATGTATTTGTTTAGCTAATCATGCTTTTTGCTACCACTTACCAGAGAGTACCTAAGAGGATCTCAACTGATATTTTTCTTATAATACATGAAACATCATTCAAATTAAACAAGTTTTTACTCCATCAGTATTTAGTTTATTAAATCCAATAATTTATATTTTGTAATTAGAAAATGATAATGAGTATTCGGTTTCAATAATCAAAATGCAATTTTTAAAATATTTTTATTTTTATTTTTAAGTAATCTCTACATGCATGGGCTTGAGCCCACAACCCCGAGATTAAGAGTTGCCAGCTCCACTGACTGAGCCAGCCAGGTGCCCCTGAAAATGCTATAATTGGAAGGTGTGTTATATCTATGTTAAAAATTGAACAGTCTAGTTTAATTGACTTTGTAAGAAATCAAATATTTATATATTATATGTTTTTCATGTTTATTGAATCCCACATTTTCCCTTTAATTTGTCACATTTTTATTAACACTTTACCAGCTGCATTTAGTGCCAATATTTTTTTATTAATTATCCTTCAGGGAACTCATTTACTTATAAAGGAACAAATGTTGCTCCATTAATGAAAACTACTCTGTCCCTTCAGAGTGTATGAATGATGACTTGAGAAGTGGATTAGGTGAATAATCTATGTTACTAAATTATTGTTTGCAAAAACAAATCCAAAAACAAAAATAAGCAAACAAACAAAAAGCAAATATGTATTTCATATTTTGAGAGATGATTTCTGGAAACACAAATTTTTGTAGCTTTTTGATGCTTTCGACACATATTTAAAATGAAGGTGGATACTTTAAGTATAAATTATGTATTCACATTGTTTTCAATGTACATTTTTATCATTATTAAGTAGTTTTTTTAATGTGTATTTATTTTGAGAGAGAGAGAGCAGGGAAGAGGTCGAAAGAAAGGGATAGAGAGAGGCCCAAGCAGGCTCTGCATGAGATCATGACCTGAGCCAAAATCAAGAGTCAGGCGACTGAGCCACCCAGGAGTCACTCATTATTAAGTAGTTTTAAGCTCTTATCTGAACACTACTAAATCCTAGGTATTTTTCAGCATCAAAACATGAGTAAATATTTATTTCTGTTTTATTAATTTATTAATGCAATTAATAAGCATTTACTGAATTCCTTATTTAGAAAAGCTCTGCCTTTTTATTTCATTGAGAACACAAAAAATTTTATTTACCATCTCCAAATCTACAACTTTCCTTGAAATTTTTATCTAATTTGGCTTTGCTCTTCTTGCAATGAAAGAAATCCCTAATACTATCTTCATTTACTTATTCATTAAACAAATACTTATGGCATGCATATTGTGTCAGATTTAATACTATAAAAAGTGGTCCCACAAACAAGATTCTATGCCTTCATGAAACATACATTCTTAGGATTAGCAAATAAATCAATAAATATAATATGTTAGTGTTTCAGTCAGAATAGGACATGCTATATTATCTCTAACAATGGACTCCCAAATGTTAGTGACTTAATGCAACAAAAATTTATTTCTAGCCATAGCTGCTGACAAGATATTAAGTATTAGGCTCCTTTTTATTTAATCTAGGCCTCAACCTGTTATCTTTCCTTGTTCGGCCTTGCAATGCCCAGTTGCAGCAGGAACTTTGTTAAATCAGTGTGGAGATCCCAACTCCAGATACCTTATTCATCCTCAATAGATATCTAATCAAATCTCTCTCTACATTTGACCCCCCAGGTGATATCAGATCACTCTGGCCTGACTTCAGCAAGAGTTCTTTCAGATTGGCTTAGCTAGAATCTTCCTTTCCCTTGATGTTTTCTCTGGGTAATTTTCCATTTACTGACTTGCACCCTGTTCCTTGGCTATAAATCTCCACATTTCACAGTTGACTCCAATTTTGTCCATACTAGAAAAAAAACATTTCTGTAGTTCCTTGAATATAGTCTTCCTTACCATAATTAACATAGGATAGTTTTTTTTCTTTAACATTATGCATTCAGCCTGGCTTTTCAGGGGAGCACTACTCACCCTACTTACTTAAGTAATCCCTCAAGGAATCATTTTAGTATTTGTTTTAGTGATTATCATGGTTGGTCAGGGGATTCCAACAATAGGTAGATTAGCAGCTGGTCTATGTAAATTATTATAGAAAATTTCTTATATGACAATGTTGTAGAGTCTAAAGGTCATACCTTTGACATTATCATTGATATAATTAGTGATATGATACACTACAGTTAGCTAAGCAATCCAGAACTTTGATCATGTTTTTCTGCTGTTATATAACTTGGATTAGTGGATTTTCATGCTTAATGGAAAAACACAAATGCTTTAATTACCCATTTTATGCACTCCAATTTTATACCTTAAAACCTTCCTTTATGTATACTCTGCTTTAACACACACAAACATGCAACCCACACATACATGTATATGCATATATATTTTCATATGAGTATATATGTATACATTAATATATGCATACATATATGTGCTTTGAACATAATATATTTCCATTAAATATTTAATAAGCTAAATTTATATTTATTCTATTTTATTTTATAAACTCTTGAGAATAACGATACTGGCTTAAAGATAGAGTAGGGAGAGAACTTCAGTTCATAATGTCATAGTATTTCTATTTATAGGATTGTGTAGTTAATTGTAACACCAAAAATTACCAATAAATATCAACATATTTATAAATAGTACAGTGTAGCTTATAATAAATTATTTTATATTAAAAACATAATTTTTATTAAATAAAAATGTAAGCAAATGAAAGAATAAACTAATGTGCATTATAGTGTAAAGCCTCAACTCTACTTGTCCTGACAAGTTGAACATTCCATTTTTCTTTTTTTTTTTTTTTAACTTTTTTTAATGTTTTATTTATTTCTAGGAAAGAGAGAAAGACAGCGTGAGCAGGGGAGGGTCAGAGAGAGAGGGAGTCACAGAATGAAACAGGCTCCAGGCTCTGAGCTGGCAGTCAGCACAGAGCCCGACGCGGGGCTCGAACCCACGAACCGCGAGATCATGACCTAAGCGAAAGTTGGACGCTTAACCGACTAAGCCACCCAGGCGCCCCAGAACATTCCATTTTTCTAAACCTTAATAATATAAACACTTGCATAAAGAACTATTGGTATTCTCAAATTCAATATATTAAATATATACTGTGCATCTAATTCAATAAATGTAAACCTATGCTATACTAGATATCTTTCTGTTATAAAGCATACTGGACCTGTAGAAACATATACTAAGACAAATAAACTAACATGTTTCATATTAGAATTTCAAATTAAGTCAAAATTAAATGTCTAATTCAATTAAGTAGTACTGCATAGGTAAAGATATAGCAAATTTTAAAGAGGACAAGTAATTTGCACTTTCTATTGCAATGTTCTATTACATTTTTCTGCAGGAAATAAAATTAAACAGGACATCAACTCAATAATTAAACAATCCTCTTTAAATTTAGGAATTTTAAAGCATTCTCTAAATGCTTTAATTCTATTAAAGTTTAGGAACCATTCAAGGTAGCACAAGAATCTAAATTAATCTGAACTAAAGGCCTTCCTATTATCATGAACATTTTCTTTTTATCTGCAATAAATTTCCCCAAGGCTATGATTGCTGTTTTGAGATTTTGAATTCTTAATCTTACATTCTCCTGGGAGGAAAAAAAAGAAAATACAGACACACACACACTCACATCCTTATACATATACACTCATGAATTTTGGTAGAATATGTTAGTATTATAGGAAGCTTTTTACCCCCTTGTTTTATATAATGTTATTTTGGTATGATTTCATGTGATGTTCAATCTTAAGGCTTTCTAATAGTTAAAGACTAGATGGTATATGCCAAATTCAAGATTTGTTTTAGCTATCAGTAAACTCTAAGCAAATGCAGTGTCTTAAGCCACTTTTTTTTTTTGTCCCATGACAAAAACAAAAATTTCATTGATGTTATTCTATTTGAAAAACGGTGGTGTGTTTATTATTTTCTATCTATTATCATAATTTATTTAATGTTAAAATTTATCTCACTTGAAAACAAGAATAAAACTGTAGAATAATATTGTACAGTACTTTTATTAGGGTTTTCTTTTTTAAAATTTTTAATGTTTTTTATTTATTTCTGAGAGAGAGAGAGACAGTGTGAGCAGGGGAGGGTCAGAGAGAGAAGGAGAGACAGAATCTGAAGTAGGCTCCAGGCTCTGAGCTGGCTGTCAGCACAGAGCCCAACGCGGGGCTCAATCCCACGAACCGTGTGATCATGACCTGAACGGAAGTAGGACGCTTAACCGACTGAGCCCTCCGGCGCCCCTTATTAGGGTTTTAAAAGTTATTAAAAGTTAAATTGGGAAGTATTTACTATTCTAACTCTTTTTTAAACAAATACTTTATTATAAACTCCCACGAATTATGAGATGCTTTTGTAATTTAGTTAACAGTCTCCCAGAGTGAACAAATAGATCTACCAATAAATAGGAAAATCTAAGATAAGTGCCACAAATCCAATAAAACCTCTGAGATTTGTTCCTGTGGGCTGCACAGTCAACAAAAATAATTTATTCAACTCTCTACTCAAGTAAGCATGTGCTTTAGTTTAACATTCATACCTATTAGAAAAGAAAAGCAATTGGGGACATTAGAATTTTAAACTCCAACTAGGTTTGGAAATTAACTTATTAATTGTAATATCAATATAGTAGAATAATTTCTTCACAGATGACTTTTAAATAATGTGTTAGTTGTTATACACACACATGCACACACATATATGCACACAAACATTTATTTGTGTGTTTATATACATATACACACAAGCATTTTATATATATTTATATAAACATGCATATATACAGTTGTAAATTAAGAACAATTACAAATTAGACTAGAGTTCAGATGGAAAGGATGATCTTTTCAGCAAATTATAATAGAAAAATTGATAGACAAATAAAAATACTTATTTGACTTCTATCATCATACTATAAATCAAAAATCTGTTTCATGTAGATTATAGAGCTAAATTCAAAATGCAAAATTATATGGTTCCCAGTATATATTATAGAATTATTCATGTTTTGTGAAATGGAATAAAAATCCCTCAATAGAATATAAATGTAATAAACATAACAGAATAGGTTTTATAATATGAAAACAAAGAACTCTGTCACAAGATATCATTATGAAAGTGAACATGAAAGTTACAAAGTGGTAGGTAGTATTTTTAACAAATATAACTGATGTAGAAACTGTATCCAAAATATAGAATAATGCTATAAATCAATAAGTAAAGGTAAAAATTCAATATAAATATTAAAGTTCAATATAAAATGGAAAGTGCATATAAATAGACATTCTGAATTGGTGATTTTTTTTAATGTTTTGTTTATTTCTGAGAGAGAGAAACAGCGTGAGCAGGGGAGTGTCAGAGAGAGAGGGAGACACAGAATCCATAACAGGCTCCAGGCTCTGAGCTAGCTTTTAGCACAGGGCCCGATGCGGGTTCCGAACCCGTGAACCGTGTGATCATGACCTTAGCCAAAGTCGGACACTTAACCGACTGAGCCACCCAGGAGCCCCTTGAACTGGTGATCTGGATAAAACCATAAAGTATCTGAAAATTAGTCTTCTTCATTAATTGAAGAGAGTAGCAAAAAATAATGAAGTCTAAGTCAGCGTATAGAGGGATAAGAATTATACAATGCTTCTGATAACACAGAGGAGTACCTTTCAAAACTATCTTCCATGTCATTCCCTGTGTGTGGCTATGTTTTAACAACAGGCCATCCTCACCTCTCCTACATCCACAGGTAACACATGAATAAACTAAGCCTGTGGTATTTCCTTGTCTGTCAGCAATTGAAAATAAACCCTGCATGTGACCAGAGGTGTGTTCTTAGTTTGAAGTATGAGTGCAATAATGGTAGGTGACATGGGGTTCTGTGCCACCTGCTTGTGCATTTTACTCATATGAGACAAAGATTAAAGTGCACATAATTTATTGAGAAATTGTTCACAAAGTAATCATGTACATGATTGGAAAAAAATGTAGAAAAGTAAAGAAGAAGAAAAATAGCAAGAATTTTGTTTCAAGTAAAGTCTAGCTATGGCTAGACAAACTGAACATTGCAGCCATTTAGATATCCTTGTGGCACTGCATTAATTCTCTGGTGAACAGACTGTTCTAGCTGAGGAAAATTCTTTGGAGAAGGCACCTTTGTTAGCTCTTAGCTGTGAAAAACAGTAACAACTGGAGAATGAGTATGAAGGCCTGGCTTTGAAAAGCTGAGGAAGACAGTGACATTGGCCATAATGACCCCTGAGCATACTTATGGTTTTAATATCTACAAAATGTAAATTTCCAGCTTATATATATCTCTCTTCTCTGAGATCATAATTTAGATATTCAGTGCATACTTGACATATATATTTACAGATCTATCAATGGGATCTGAAACCCACTATTTCTAATATTATGCTCCTAATCTCTCTTAATACATAGTTTTTTATTGTTTTTGCTAATAAAAGTCACCTATATCTATTCAGCTGTTCAAAATATCAATCTTGAAGTCATGTTTGCTATCATCCTCTCCTCCAACATTCATGCCCAATCTATTCTTGTAGTAGATGCTGTTATTTCCTTATCCATATCCCCATAGCTCTCACCATTCTTATTTATTCTCTTGGCTACCTATGTCAAGTCCTTGTGACTCTTCATCCAAGGTATTTTTCTCGCACAATCAGATCACATGTGGAGCAGTCTAGAAGGTCTGGCAAGTGAATAATTTAGAAGCATCCTTTATATAATATGCATGATATTTGGAATATTAATTCTTCAGCAACTTTTGCCCTTGCATAGGGCGATGATGAGGAATTCTCAACATTGTCTCTTAGAGAACTAGCAACAATGGGCTCCAGATGTCCATAGAGGAGTATTTTTTTAATAACACATTGAAACTGGCTTCCATCCCCTTCTCATCTTACTCCCTATCTCACTGACCAGAGCTTCTTTGAAGCACATCAAAAAAAGTTCTTCCATGTAAATCTTTGTCCATGGATCTACTTCAGAGAAGAAGAAACTAATGAGAGTACAAGTCTTACCAATTTTATTCCCTTAGTGTTTTAATAATATGTGCTTTCTTTTATTTTTGGTGATACCATAAGCACAGTTTGCTATCATATCTTGGCTTGGTCAACAGTGTAATACCTTCCAAACTTCTTTCCAGAATCCATTCTGCATCTGTTGAAATCATTCTCCATACAATAAACCATGATAATTCCAAAATGCAAACATAATTCACTAAAAGTATTTAGTGGATTATATGGCTTTAGGATTAAAAGCCAACATATTTTACATACTGTCAGTTTATGGTATATTGTCACTTAGCATCCATTCTTACCCAGTTCCAAGCACTTTCCTGAACTGCTATGAATGAATCTAAATACTACATATCCTAGGTTAATTAGCAATGTGGGCTTAAGATAGGAATTAGGTTCTGTCATTGACATGTACTTCCATGAAACAGAAAGGGAATTGTAAGGAAACAGAAAGGAAATTGTAAGGTAAAATGCTTTAAAAAGGCTCGATGCCAAGATGTTGATAAATGAGTTTGGAGGACTTCAGTGATTGTGATGACCAATGTGATGGCACTTCATGTCTAGACAAATGTTTGATGGAGGCAGTTGTATTCCTGTCAGAGGCAGTGACAATCTTCTGGTCCTTGTAAAGTTGTACAAGTTGCCGTGCAGATAAACTGTATCACTATGTTGCAGGATATCTAATTGATATTTCTTTAACGATGCCTCTATAGTTAAGAATCTATTTCTTGTTCTCTCTCTCTCTCATTTGCTCACTCTTTTCTCCCCTTTGCTCATTGTTTTGGTTCTTAAATACCACATAATAGTAAAATCATACTGTATTCATCTTTCTCTGACTGACTTATTTTGCTTACCATATCATTGCAAATGGCAATATTTTGTTCTTTTTTATGGCTAAAAAATACTCCATTATATATGTGGGTGGTATTCTTTTCATATCTACATCATTTTGATTACACCAAAAATTTAGATTATTTTATTCTGGAAACAAACACTGAAAGAATGTATTATTGGTTGTTATATTTAGGAGTAGATTTTCTAAAAAGTTTTAATGATTGAATATATTTTTACTTAATAATAATAATAGTGCTTTATTTTCTTATATGTCTATTGTTAGTTCCATACTGTTATTTACATATGCATCCAAGAGTTGTTTGTGTGCATAGACATATGTTCTTGTTACTTTTCTCTTTAAATTAGAAGAGGACAAACTTTATTATTAGATCCTAGACATTTTGTGAATATTTCTCATTTTTCTGTCAACTAGTGAAACCTCTGCAGATGGCATTTTCAGAACACCTGTTTTGATTTTAATCTCTTTCATAATTTCTTAATTTTTGTGAATCTGTCATTCGAATATTTTTAAATGTAGAAGTATGCTAATATATTTTAAAGGGAAAACTAGGCTTATGCATTTCATATGATGATAAATATTTTTATAGTTTTTATTTATTTTTGAGACAGAGAGAGACAGAGCATGTGTGTGGGGGGAGCAGAGAGAGAGGGAGACACAGAATCTGAAACAGGCTCCAGGCTCTGAGCTTCCAGCACAGAACCTGATGCAGGGCTTGAATCCACAAACCGTGAGATCATGACCTGAGCTGAAGTCGGACACTTAACCTACTGAGCCACCCAGGAGCCCCAATATGATGATAATAAGCAGATTTTTCTTTCATAAGAACATTTGATTTGACTATATAGCCTAGGTCGCAACTTTACTCTAAATAAATTCTGCTTTTCTTCTTTGTCAGTGTCTTCAGGTATACAGAATTAAGTTAGATCATGGAAGTATTAAATAGTGGTATTGGCTTCATTTCATATGATTTTTAAATAAGTCTACTCAATTTGATTATATTTTTTCTTCAAGAAACCTGCAATTGATTAGATGTAGAAGTGAGAAAGTTGATATTTGAGTTAAAATATATTGATATATTGAGGTAGTATTGATATTAAGGCCATTTGTAAAAAAGTAGTTAAAATGATAAATCAAGTAGCTTCAGTTGAGCAACAAGAGAAATAAAAATAGTTGTGCATGCTTTATTATAGAATATTAATGAGGCAGGAAAATGTGTGCAATGAGATATTTGAATAAATGAGCTAGAGCAAGAGCAGTACAGTTTGAATAGCAAGATGCTTGTTAACAGGACTGAATGCAGTATTTTCTAATATAGGATATATCCATGGAATTGCTTTACAAAAGTGGAATGCATATAGTTGAAGGTTTTGTGTTTGGAGGTGGGACAAATATACAAATCCTCTTTACTTCTGTTATCAGAATAGTTAAGAAGCCCACATGGAAATTAATTTTAAGTAAATATTCCACTCAGATATGTTAATCTATATCCTTTTAGTAGCTGAGGCCAAACACTTCAAAATCATTATTGAGTCCTCTTTTTCTTTGGCACCTTTCTGGACTCTAAATATTTATCACCACTTCCGCAGCTACTATTCTGGGCAAAGTCATCATCATCTGTCAAGTGGATCGCTACTGCTTACTAATTGGCTTCCTGCCTCCACTACCATGCCTCTGTACTTAAATCTCTCTAGATCAACCATAGTTATACTTTTAAAATCCAGATTACATCTTTTTTTCCTCTCAAAACTTTCCAATGATCCCTATCCCACTCTGTGTAAAAACAGAGATAATTATAGAAGTCTATTACCTCTTTTCTTGTATCCAATTGCTCCCTCCCGAGTCACTGCTGCAACCAGACACTGTCCTGGCCTATTCTACTATCACGAGGCACACTGCTGCATTGGGACATGCTCATTTGCTAACTTTTCTGCCTGGTTCTCTCTGTTTCCTAAATCAGCAGGGTTTGCCTCATGTCAATCTAGTACTCACTTAAATATCACCTTCTTAGTTACCTCTTTGTCAACTCTATTTAAAATTGCAACATACACTCTAACACTCCTATTTTTTTATTGTTTTATTTTTTCCAGAGCATTAATATATAATAAACCATTTTTAATTCATTAATTTACTACCTCTTTATCTATACTATAATCTGAACTCAATTAGTGCAGTGTTTGTTTATTCATTAGAATTTAATGTTTTCTTCTTTATCATCTGGACCTAAGATGCTTGCACAAAGTTCATTCTCAATATATATTCATATGTATATGAATAAATGGGTGAATTTATTTAAACATACCAAATCTTTTGAAGAAGGAACAGTGGCTTTTGTGCTTATATCTTAAGCATGAGAAACAAAAATCCATCAAAGTCCTAATTAGTTAACAGAAGAGATATTTTGTGGAAGAGTGTTTTCTTTCCTACTACTTTGCATACGACAGTAAATAGATGATGACCACTTGAATTGCACTGGTTCTCAATTCTGACTTGTTTCAACAAACAAATTTCTTATAAGATGAAGTGTATGAAAATACTTTGCTAAAATACATTTAGCTTTAGTAGAACTCTTAAGTAAATCTAACAATAAATTTTGCCCACTTTATCGATTGTGAGTTTGGTGTTTCAAAACGCCATGAAATTACCCAAAGTGATCTGAAGCCAATTTTATTCTGCAAATGAACTTTTTTCAATTAATATTTTGAATAAATGTTGTGAGTCTTAGCAAAGTCCCAAATTGCCATGAATGAATGCACAGGCTTCTGGCCTAGATCCACTTGGCATTTCTCTAGGAAGCCAAATCTTATTTTCATAATCAAGGCCTACCACAGAAGACTCCTCTTACATTGGATACATGCCTGATTCATCTAGATGCAAGCCAACTAATTGCTAGGACAACAGATGGGTCTATTCCATCAATGTGCCTATCTGCCAAAAAATGCTAAAAAAAAGTCTCAAAGTAAAATAAAGTGTGCCTCCCCAAATCAGTGCTTGGTCAGATTGGACATATAAATATAGATAGTTTTAATTCTCATCTTTCTTCATTGTAGACAATTAGAGAAGATTGTCTAGGTTGGGACTAAATTCTGCAAAATCCTGCTACAGAGAAGAATGGTAAAAACCCAAGTAATGGTAATAAATATTTCTAAACCACCAATTTAATTGTTAATTTAGTAACTGGTAAGGCAGCCAAAAGTTTGGTTTTGTTTTTTTCTTAACTGTAATAGAAATGTGATAACCAATGAATATATCATTGGTGGTCCTAATAAAGTGTTTGACTCTATATAATGTTGCTCTTGTTTTCTCATTAGTCACTCTTTAGCATCCTACAAAAGATTCAGATTATTTCTGTAGGAAAATGCTATACTCTCATATTTCCTCATGCAATCTTAAATGAATCAGAAAGTCTGTGATGCCAATCCAATTTTCCTTGGACTTGAGTCAGGAATCATTCATTACCCCCTAGAGCCTGAGTATTCAAATGTAGGATTCTGAATTATCTAAACTATCTGAATTATCTAAATAAATTATTATTTAGGTTCTCAGAGCCTAAAGTCTGTGCCTTAAGCAGCAAATTAGGAAGAGTAGATGAAAAATTTTGAGTTTTCCAAGAGATTAGATAAATGAAACAAATTGGGGAGGAAAGAATTACTGAGCAAACATGTTGTGGTGGGGTGTAAGAATAAAAAGAACAAAACAGAAGGGTCATAGGAAAGCAGTGGGATCAGCATTCAGAGTTGTACCACAAAGAGATCCCAGGCTGGGTATTTCCTGAACCAGAGTATGCACGTGAAGATCATCTAGAGTCCAACCAGAGAAACAGCATGTATCTTCAGGGTGGAAATGTATGCTGTATTTCTTTTAATATAATGTCAGATGAGGAGCTACCTTAACAGGCAACCATCATATAGTCCATAAATCTTAATCATGTCTTTAGCCTAAAATATTGCTCAGTCCCCATCTGTATCAGTCAGGGTTTAGTGAAGAAACAGAAGTTTCTCTGAGTATATCAGGGAGAAACTCTTTACTTCATGGCATTGGCACTTACAAAATTATTAGAATCAAAAAAGTGGAATTAAGAGGAAGTCACACTAATGTGATAGTACATCAGATGGAGACATTTGGGCTGCTGCTACCATTGTTGCTGCCTGAAAAACCAACTCAACCAAATTGCTGGTCACTAAACACTGGAATGCAGAGTGGGCACCAGGAGACACTCAAGTGGTGTATCACATTGATTGATTTCTGAAAGCTGAACCAGCCCTGCAGCCCAGGAATGAATCCCATTGATCAAGGTGAATAATTCTTTTAATATACTGTTGAAATCAATTAGCTAGTATCTTGTTGAGAATGTTTGCATCCAAGTTCATCAGGGATATCGGCCTGTAATTTTTAGTGGGGAATCTGTCTGTCTGGGAATCAACAAAATGCTGGCTTCATAGAATGAGTCCAGAAGCCTTCCTTCTATTTCTATTTTTTGGAACAGCTTGAGCACGATAGGTATAAACTTTGTTTTAAATGTCTGGTATAATTACCCTGGGAAGCCATCTGGCCCAGGACTCTTATTTTGGTGAATATTTTTGATAATTGATTCAATTTCTTTGCTGCTCAAGAGTCTATTTAAATTTTCTATTTCTTCCTGTTTCAGGTTTGGTAGTGTGTGGGTATCTAAGAATTTGTCCATTTCTTCAAAGTTGTCCTTTTTCATAGTATTCTCTAATAATTGTTTGTATTTCTGTGGTGTTGGATGTGATTTGTCTTCTTTCATTCATGATATTATCTGTTTGGGTCCTCTCTCTTTTCTTTTTGAGAAGTCTGGCTAAGGGTTTATCAATTTTGCTTATTCTTTCAAAAAAACCAGATCTTAGATTCACTGATGTGTTCTACTGTTGTTTTTTTTTTTTAATTCTATATTGTTAATTTCTGCTCTAATCTTTATTTCCCTTCTGCTGGCTCCGGTTCTATTCTCTTTCAGTGTGAGGTTTGGTTTTGTATATGGGATTTTTCTTTTTCTTGAGATAGGCCTGGATTGCAATGTATTTTCCTCTTATGACTGCCTTTGCTTCATCCCAAAGGCTTTGGTCTATCATATTTTCATTTTCATTTGCTTCCATATATATTTTTTTTAATTTCTTCTTTAATTTCCTGGTTGAACCATTCATTCTTTAGTAGGATGTTCTTTAAGCTCAATGCATTTGGAAGCTTTCCAAATTTTTTCTTGTGGTTGATTTCAAGTTTCATAGTATTGTGATATGAAAATATGCGTGGCATGACCTCAATTATTTTATACTTATTGAGGGCTGTTTTGTGACCCAGTATGTGATATATCTTGGAGAATGTTCCACCTGCACTCAAAAAGAATGTGTATTCTGCTGCTTTTGGATGAAAACTTCTGAATATCTCTTTCAAGCCCTCTCGTCCAGTGTATCATTCAAGACCATTGGTTGTTTTTTTATTGATTTTCTGCCTACATGATCCGTCCATTGCTGTAGGTGCAGTATTAAAATCATCTGCAATTACCATATTTTTATCAAGAAGATAGCTTATTTTTGTGATTAATTGATTTATATATTTGGGTGTTTCATTTGGGGGCATAAACATTTACAATTGTTAGTTCTTCTTGATAGAGTTAGATCCCATAATTATGATATAATGCTTTCTTCATCTTTTATTACATTCTTTAGTTTAAAATATGGTTTGTCTGATATAAGCTATTCCAGCTTTCCTTTGACTTCTAGTAGCATGATAGATGGTTCTCTATCCCTTCACTTTCAATCTGCACGTGTTCTCAGGTCTAAAATGAGTCTCTTGTAGACAGCATATAAATGGATCTTGTTTCTTTATCCATTCTGAAACCCTATGTGTTTTGATTGGAGCATTTAGTCCATTTACATTCAGAGTTATTATTGAAAAATAAGGACTTAGTATCATGTGTTATGTATAGGTTTCATACTTGTGGTCCTTTGGTCCTTTGTAGTCTTTGCAGTGTTCCACTCAAAGTCTCCCTTAGGATCTCTTGCCGAGATGGTATAATGGCCATGAACTCTTTCAGTTTTTGTCTGGGAAAGCCTTTATGTCTCCTTTTATTCTTAATGGCAGCTTTGTTGGGAAAAGGACTATTGGCTGCATATTTTTCTTATTCAGCACATTGAATATTTCCTACCACTCCCTTCTGGTCTACCAAGTTTCAGTGGACAGGTCTGCTGCTACCCTTATCTGTCTACTCTTGTAGATTAAGGTCTGTTTGTTCCTAGCTTCTTTCAGAATTCTCTCTTTATCTTTGTATTTTTCCAGTTTCACTATGATATGTCATGGAGAAGACCTATTCTTGTTAACTCTGAAGGGAGTTCTCTGTGCCACCTGGACTTGGATGTTTGTCTCCTTTCCCAAATTAGGGAAGTTCCTAAGTTATAATTTGTTATGTAAACCTTCTATCCCTTTCTCTCTCTTCTTCTTGTGGAATTTCTATGATACGGTTATTTTTATGTTTCATTGATAACTTAGTTTTCTAGTTCTCCCCTTGTGGTCTAGTGTTTCCTTATCTTTTTTTTCTCAGCTTCATTGTTTTCCATAATTTTATCTTCTGTTTCACTTATTCTCCTCTTGCTTGGTCACTGCACCTATTTTGTACCTCATTTACAGCATTTCTTAACTTGTCATGACTATTTCTTAGTTCCTTGACCTCTACAGCAATAGATTCCTATTCTCTATTTCTTTTATGCTTTTTTCAAGCCCGGTGATTAATCTTTTTTTTTTTTTTAATGTTTTTTTTATTATTTATTTCTAAGAGAGAGAGACAGCGTGAGCAGGGGAGGGTCAGAGAGAGGGAGTCACAGACTGAAACAGGCTCCAGGCTCTGAGCTGGCAGTCAGCACAGAGCCCGATGCGGGGCTCGAACCCATGAACCGCAAGATCATGATCCAAGAGAAAGTCGGACGCTTAACCGACTAAGCCACCCAGGCGCCCCAAGCCTAGTGATTAATCTTACGACTATTATTCTAAATTCTTGATCAGACATATTGTGTCAGTTTGTTTTGAGAAATTCTCTGTCATTTCTTCCTGGAATTCCTTTTGAGAAGAATTCTTCTGTATCATCATTTTGACTGATTTTCTCTCCTTTTAAAAGCTTGTTATACGTCCTGCACCTGAGAGCACTACTATATTAAAAAGGGGTCATACACTGTCTAGGGCCTAGCCCTCAGGATGTGTTGTGGAGTATGTTCCATACTCTCTGTTGTTGTGACTCTGGTTGCTTTAACTCCCTCCTCATAGTGGTGGTTTGACCGTTCCATCAAGTATGCTTTGATTTGTTCATTGAAGTAACCCTGGAAGAAATTTAAAAAGGAGGGGTGGTGGGAGAGGATCCTTATCCAATACAAAGAGAGAAATGATGGGGGTCGGGAAAATGAAAAGAAAAAAGAAATTGACCAGGCAGTGAATGAAAGAAACTATATGGCTTAATCCAGAGAGAGAGAGAGAGAGAGAGAGAGGAAAGTAAAGAAGAAGGAAATACAGAAGAGGTGTAAAATAGATTAAAATAGAATAGATTAATAATGTCTGCTTAGAAAGACCAACAACCAGAATAGAAAAGGGAAGAAATAAGAAGAAAAGAAAGAAAAAAATATATACATAATACATATATATATTATATTATATATAAATACATTATATTATATATAAATGTATAAGAATTGACCAAGAACCAAATTAGAAAATGCAAAGTTACCAGACTGATAGCTGATGGTGCCTTGAAACTGGTGGCTGTGCTCGTCTGGAGGAAGGGCCATCTGGTCTGGCCAGTGTCAATCTTTCTCCAGTAGATATGCAGTTACCAGGCACTGAGGTGCACGGTTTTGTATAGCCAGATCTGTCTCCACTTTGGGCCTACTGTCTTTTTCCCTGAAGCCCCACCTTTTTTGGTGATGGGGAGAAAAATGGTGACACTCCAGTCTCTCCTCCCTGGACATGGTGTCCCAGACCACTCTTTTCAGGTCATCCTCACAGTGTTGCTTGGCAGTAGTGGGTCGGTTTGCCCTGCTCCACAGTCTCTGGTGCCTCCCAGGCACTCAGCTATAATTCAAACTCTGATGTCTTAAAGGACCCCACTCCATGTACCCTGGTTCCAGGGTAGTGCCACTCTGACCAGCTGGCAAAGGACAGCATAAGCTGGTGGGTGCCTACAGGGTCTTTTCTCCTTGGAACAGCTATATACCTTCTTCCCACAGCACTCAAATGAGGAGACTGCTGTCTCTGACTGTGCCTCTGAGCTCACTATCCAGCCCAGGATTGGCTCCCCTTTTCCACCTGGCATGTGTACAGGGCGGCAGATCCCAGCTCAGAGAAAGTCCAGCAACCCTGGACCATTACCCCTAAGGCTGTTTGCAAGTTAGAAATTGGTTCTTTCTCTGCTTTTTTGTTTGTTTTTGTTTTGTTTTGTTTTGTTTTGTTTTCTGTTCCCCAGTCCATGGTCTGAAGAGGTTTTTCTCTTGTAAAAATACTATCCTACACTTCCATGGCCCTCTTTCTCTTCCTTTTGACTCTCCACAGAAAAGAAACTTTCCCCTCTATGCCTATACTGCCCATTTTATCTCTCCAAGTTGGCAATCACGCACCTATGGCCACCAACTTGTCCCTGTAGGCCTCTGGAGATGTTTCTGTCACTCTGTAGCCTGGATTTCTGGAATTCCAAGTCTTCTGGCTTCAATTTTGCTGTGTTTGAGGGATGAGGGAACTGCAGGTCCCCCTACTTCCCTACCATGTTGACTCTTCTCTGGGTTTGGTAAGTTTTTTTTACAGATTTTGGATACTAACCCTTTATTCAATATGTCACTTGCAAAAACTTCTCCCATTCCATCAGTTGCCTTTTAGTTTTGTTGTTTTCCTCACTGTGCAGAAACTTTTTATCCTGATGAGGTCCCAACAGTTCATTTTTACTTATTTCCCTTGCCTCCAGAGAAATGTCAAGTAAGACATTGACTTGCTGCTGCCCAAGTCAAAGAGGTTGCTACCTTTTCTCTCCTGTAGGATTTTGATGATGTTCTATTTCTTATTTAGGTTTTCCATGAATTTTGAATTTATTTTTGTATCTGGTGTAACAAAATGACCCAGCTTCATTCTTCTGCATGTTGCTGTCCAGTTCTTCTCAGTACAGTATTTCTAACCAACACCTGGGCAGCTGACTAGAAGCTTGGCCTCCCACTTATGTGTCTTTTTAGTTCAAACCCAGAATTGTTATCATCGATGCACTCAAACTTGTTGTCTGTGTTTTGCACACATATTTTTATACTAATCTTTTTGCTTCCCGTGACTGAAACTTGAAGTAAATTAAAGGGATATTCAACAATGCAGTTATTATCCTCTTTCCTTTATTCTTGGCTCTTTATTAAAAAGTTATTCAGGAGAAAATAAAAGAGATTAAGTCTTCCTTGGAATGTGCTTAGAGAATGCTTGACTTACCCACGCTTCCTATCTATGTTAGAAAATGTAGTGATAGACATTAGATAAACAACTGCAAGGAGTAAGCCAAGGCAGAATAAAATAGTTATTTCTTTGTAGCTCTTAAGAGCACTGACTCAACTGTTTTCTCAGAATACCAAGCTATCTTTTTGGTATTTTGAAACATATTTAAATATAATTTATATTTTAAATATCATGGCTGAATGGATTATTTCTGCACTACACAAAATGTCTATACCTATATAGTAGCTGATTTTGCTATAATTTATAAGAAAATTTTTAATAAACTATGTTTATTCAAGTATTTAATAAACCATAAATATAAAGTAAGGAATCTTGACAATTTACCTCAAATTCACAAATATATGCTATTTAAGAGCCTAAACAAAGTTTATTATGTCCTCTCTGTGTACAAAATATCTCCAGGAATTTTTTTCCCACTGAGAAATCCAAGCATAGTAATTCTAAATATGTGGAAGGGTTTCCTGAAATATACCAAATTCAACATACATATGAATGGAAGAGATTAAGATTTTCCAAACAAGGGTCTAAGAAGAAAGTGTTGAGATATACTTTAAGTGTTACTAGAAATCTATATAGTACTGACATATTACAATGATTTTTCTTTTTAAAGCCTTCATTAATTTTAGAATCTTTAAAAATGTCAAAGGTCTTATACAATTAGCATAATCTTCTAAAACACAATTTTCAAAAATCCAGAACTTCAAAGAAGCCATCAACATTACAATATAAATTTACAAAGAAAGACCTAGAAAATTTCCTAGAATATCCCTAGGTAAAATGAATATATTTCTTCAGAGAAACACATAGAAAAGCCTAAGATTTAGAAGGTCATTTGTGAGGGGGCAGCTGGGTGCCTCAGTCTGTTGAGCTCCTGACTTTGGCTCAGGTCATGATCTCGCGGTGTGTGAGTTTGAGCCGTGCTTTGGGCTCTATGCTGACAGCTTGGACCCTAGAGCCTGCCTTGGATTCTGTGTCTCCCTCTCTCTTCACCCATTCCCTGCTCATGCTCTGTCTCTCTCTCAGAAATAAGCAAATATTTAAATTTTTTTAAAAGAAAGGTCATTTGTGTGTTTATTTTAAATTGCTATTATTCTACCATTATTTCTCATTGTATTTTAGTTATCCCTTTGTTCATTCTTCAACAGATATCACACCTGCCCATTGCCTCCTTCAATAAAATATAAGCTTTTTTTAGTGAAATATAATTTTATACCTTATTTACTAGCCAGCTAATCTCAAAGTCTTTCAGTAAAGATAAGTTTAATATCCAAACTTTTAAAACTATACAAGCTTATTGATTGATTCAACATCACTGAGTTAGGAAGAACAGCTCTTCAATGTACTTTGCAAGATCAGAATTATCATTAGAACCTGAAGAAGTAAAATGAAGTGTGCATATTATTTGAAGATAAAATTGATACCTATATGAATATTTTAATATGCTTTATAAAGACTTTCTAGTCCCATTGCTCTATGTCTATAGTATTCATTCACCTCTAAAATTAAATTTCATTTTTTATAACTTGAAGCACCATTTGTATAATTTATAAGTAGGAGTCTTTACAGAAAATTTAGAAATTATATTAGAATTCAAAGATGCAAACAGAAGACAAAAACTCTACATTGCTTCCTTCCTATTGCTGAGCCTTAGATGGCATTCTAAGTGTATTAGTTAACAGTTTCCCTCCTTCTATAGGAAACAAATGAGTATCCAGATTTATTTGTAGAAATATAAGGTGATAATTACATTCATGAGAAATCAGAAAGAATGTGTCAAAGATGGAGAGGTTTGAGGAGAGAGAGAGAGCGAGAGCAAGAGTGAGAGCCAGAAAGAGAGGGACAGAAGGTGAGGAGAGATAAATCAAGAGAAAATAAATTGGAAATACTGGAATATTCACATTCTTGAAAACACACACACACACACACACACATAGCAAAACCAAGATGACTGCTGCATTTATCCAAATAAAGCTAACAATTTATAGAAGATACATGGATCAGCTGCTGGCCCTAACAATGGATATCTATCTTATGGTAATCATAAGAAAAATACATATGCAGGTGTAATGAGCAATAATTATAGTAAGTGGTAATTAGCCTCATCTTGTCTAATTGGATCCGTCTTTGAAGAAAATATGTGGAGGGTTTTGTGTCAAAGGAGTAAAGTCTTGAAAGAAAGAATTTTATTTTGTCTAAAAGAATTAAGAAGTAACACAAGAGAAATTTCAAAAAGAGTAAAAACTGTTCTTGTTACTACTGATTTCTTTGGGGTCAGGATAAGCCATTGTCTTAATCCTTTTAGACTGCTATAACAAATTAACATAGACAGCGTGGCTTATGCAACACATTTAGTTCTAAGTTGTGGAGGCTGGGAAGTCTGAGATCAAGATGTAGGCAGATCTGGTGTCTGGTGGGAGCTTTCTACTCTTTTGCAGATCTTGGACTTTTTTTTGTATCTGTATGTTGGAAAACAGAGAAAACAGGCTTTTATTTCTCTTCTTATAATGGTAGTGTTCCCATTCATGAAGACACCTAATCATTCATGATGGGACCTAATCACTTCCCAAAGCCACTACCCCCTTAATAGTATCATACTGAGATGTTAGGATTCCAACATGCAAATTTTGTGGGGTACACAAATTAAAGGTCCATAATAGCCACCCACTTCAGTTTTTCTTTTTTGTTTTCCTATGCATTGTTCTTTGATATTATGCTTGCACTGGAGAAAGGGAGGGAGGGAACTCTCCTGGTTTGGGACTAAAGATAATGGGGGTCAAATTTAGGAAGAATAACAGCTAATATTTCCTGAAACTTACTTTGTGCCAGTGACTTTTGAAGCTCTTAGCAACATTTAACTCTAATTATTACCAAAAAATTGATAGCTTTAAATCTACAAATCAGAAATCTAAAACAGAGTGAGCATTTGAGGGACTCCTTAAAATAACTGAAATAGATTTTTGTACCCTGTAATTGAAGAGCAGATTTATCTAGGGATCAACACAGGACTTAATTATAAAAGTACAAGAACATCTGAGAGGGCTGTTTGTTAAGCCTAATCATATCTCATGAGATACATAAAAGTCCTAATAGAAAAATAATTCTTATGATTAGTATATACAAGAAGAAAATGCCCATGTTTGGTTCAAGGGTGAATTGATCTGGCATGAGAATACAAACCATAAATGAACTGCTATTGTACTATGTTCCCAATCATGGATGCCCTTAAAAGAGAGTGTTTAGAATAAATTCTCCTAATGGATGTTCAGTGGGTAGTGTATCAATATTATGAAGAGAAAGACATTGTTCAGAGCAAAGGAGTCATAAATGATAGAAAATGGCTTAGCTCATTGGTCAAGGGCCTAAAAGAAGCATGGTTAGAAGATCAGGGATTACAGTTAAGAAATGGGCAGAAGACATGAATAGACATTTTTACAAAGAAGACATCTAGATGGATAACAGACACATGAAAAGATGTTCAACATCATTCATCATCAGGGAAATACAAATCAAAACTGCAATAAGATATCACCTTAAACCTGTGAAATGGTTAAACTAACAACATGGGAAACAACAGATCCTGGGAAGCATGCAGGGAAAGGAGAACCTTGTTACACCTACACTGGGAATGCAAACTGGTGCAGCCACTCTGGAAAACAGTGTGGAGGTTCTTCAACTTAAAAATAGACCTATCCTATGATTCAGAAGCTTTTACTAGGTATTTACCCAAAGGATACAAAAAATACTGATTCAAAACGACACTTGAACCTTGATGTTTATAGCAACAATATCAACAATAGGCAAATTATGGAAAGAGCCCAAATGCCCATGAACTGATGAATGGACAAAGAAGATGTGGTATACATATGCAATGGAATATTACTCATCCATCAAAAGAATGACTGACTTTACTTCAGTCATGATCTCACAGCCTGTGAATTCAAGCCCCATGTCAGGCTCTGTGCTGACAGCTCAGAACCTGGAGCTTGCTTCAGAATCTGTGTCTCCCTCTATTTCTTCCCCTCCCTCACTCACTCTCTTTCTTTCTCTCTCAAAATAAACATTAAATTTTTTAAATACTTGAAAAAACAGCAAAAAATAAGAAGAAGAAATAAGATGCGGATACCTGAAAATAAAATGAAATAATGCACAAAAACATAAAAATAAAATTCAAAAAGATTAAAATTCAATAAAATTAGGAACTCTCAAAGAGAGGTATGTATATGGACTTATAAGAGTGCACACACATTGTGTCTTTATGCTCCACTAAAGAACACCCACTGCATTCCTGGGTATATAAAACCATTGGGAAGGATGCCACAGTCAGAACTTAGTCTAGCTCTATCTTTGATGAACACTGTACTTCTCTAACAACTATATTATTCTCATAAGTATGTTGAAAAAAATGGTGGTTGCTCTTGAGCCTAAAAGCAAGGATTCTTTTCTTTTTACTATATCAAATTTAACTATTGCCCCTGCTGAATGTCTAACTAGTCACCAACAGAAACCAGCTACTTGGTGGCAAGTTGATTATATAGGACCCTTTCTATCCTTGAAAGGAAAATATTTTATCTTGCTCAGAATTGACACACATTTGGGGAATCTCTCCTGGCTGCCCTACTCCACGCAGCAAAACTATTCAAGGGTTCAGAAAATGTTTCATCTACTGCTTTGAACTCTGCATGAGCTTGTTTCATACCAAGGGAAATACATTACAGAAATGGTGATGTAGCAGTGAATTCATAATCTTGAGATCCACTGTTATTACAATGTAGTATACTTCCAGGAAGCTTCAACAAATAGTCTCTTGAAGGTACAGCTGAGGTACCATCTTAGAGACTTCATAAGCAGAAATAGGACATTCTTGTACAGAATATTTAGGTTAAATCAGTGGCTATCAAACTTTCATTCCTGGACCAACAGCATCAATATCCCCTAGGAACTTAAAAGAGGTGCAAACAGTCAAGTGTCATCTTACAACTACTGAAACAGAAATTCTGTAGCTGGGACTCAATAAACAGTGCTTTAACAAACTCTCTGGATAATTATAATGACTACTACATTTTGAGGTCAACCGCCTTAAAACAATAACCGTTATATAGTGCTGCATTCCCGACTGTTAGGACACATGATCTAGGAACATAGAAATGAAATCTTATGGGGTGGAGTAAAAGTGTCAGTTACAGTCTCTAGAGGAACAGCAGCAGTGGAATATTTAATTTATTCTACTATTTTATCTCTTCTAAGTTTTCCTAGAAATATGACCAATCAGAACATTGAAGATCTGCAACTGGACGAATCAAGAATGTGAGAAACAAGTGCAATTGAGCAAATGCTGTCAGCAATTTGTCTTGATCTTTTTACTGCCAGATGTATTCATCACCTAGGTGCTGTGATTGTTGCCTTCTAATGGATTCCTTTCTTTTGCTGCCCCCCTTTTCTGAGAATTATTCTGGGTCTAAAGGCCCACCTCCCCTTAGAGGTCATACTGCAACCGGTATCCTGCAACAGACTGATGGAGTTACCAACCGTTAGTTCCTATGTCTTAAAATCAGATCAACTCAGTTGTTTAATTCAACTTCCAGAGCTCTCTGATGTATCAGAATGAAACGAGACTACAGCTGACATGCTTGCTTAAGGTGGTTAGCTACTTATCCTGCTTCTCTCATTTCTATTCCAGTGCAAGCATTCATTTAAATATAAAAAGAAAATATGTTTCTCCTAAACTTTTTCTAGGGAACGCAAATTGATGTATCTTTTCTCCCCAAGGAACTGGAAAATGTA
This sequence comes from Hyaena hyaena, assembly GCF_003009895.1. Taxonomy (NCBI): domain Eukaryota; kingdom Metazoa; phylum Chordata; class Mammalia; order Carnivora; family Hyaenidae; genus Hyaena; species Hyaena hyaena. Next base: position 1,126,156 of record NW_024080955.1, on the reverse strand, counting down.
TATTGGAAAAAAAGGGGGTGGGAACAAAGGGGAATTTGAACAAAGAAGGCTCTGGGGATTGAGCCCAAGAGAGAGGTAAAGAGTCTCCAGTATGAGGTGGATCAACAGACATTTGGAGAAAAGAAAGCAAAAAAAGACATAAAGGTCAGAATGAAACAGATCAAAAGGCTCTAAGCAGAAATTTCTTTAAAAAACAGAATTATCCAAATTTCTGATACATTTGAATATATCAAGAGAACTTAGCAGTGAATCACAAGCTGAAACTGTGGTAAGTATAGAGAGAGCTAATAACATTTTTTTAAAAAAATAGGTAGAATTAACTTCAGATAGGTAAGGAAAATTGTAACATACAACTCGGTGTAAGTAGCATTTACACCTTAGTATTATAGACTCTGTACAATAATCTTAGGTGTAAAAAGTATTAAAGGGTTTAAAATGCTTTCTCTCTCATCTCTACCCTTCAGTTTACATGCTCTCATTGGCCAATGTTTGAGGTCTGTATTTTCAGCCTATCTTTTTGTTCAGATAAATTTGTACATGTATACTATATTTATTCACTATTTCTTCATGTTCCCATAATCTTTTTCTGAAGATACTTTCCTTCATCTTAAAATTCAGTTAGTGAATATTTCAGTTTTTCTTTTAAATCTGAAAATATAATCACGTGGTTTTTTTCTTGAAATATAATTTCAGGGGCACATGTGCCGGGAGCCGCACCGGCCTCTCTGGATGGCAATCACAGCAAGGAAATGGCAATGTTTGCAGCTCCTACCATGAGAAATGAAAACTGGTATCTCCTTCTGCTACTATTGGCTCATGTTGGATATGAGCCTACTGGTATTGACCAGGCCTCACAATATTCCATATCAGTCCCATATTCTGAATACAGATACCTCATAAGGAAAAGCATATTCCTGCCTTTACAAAAGAGATTTTAGATGAAAGCTCTATGGGAGATTGTCAAAAGGCTCTTCCTATGGGCCTTGCAGATCCGAGACTTAGGGGGTTAAGAACACAAGAATTACAATTGAGCCTGGACCTGAGACCAAGGGCCTATTTTGGGGTTAAGAGCAAAACATAGTTACCACATATTTCTTTGCTAATTGGTGAAACATAACAGTCCCTTTCTTAAGGCCTACTTTCCACAAACACCCTCTCTTACACTGGCAGCTGGGATGATGATAGATAATAGTAGCTAAATCATAACCCAGGGGCAAAAGTCTGACCCATTCAGGGCCCCCATGATAGTCTCCACAAACAAACCAATTCAGAAACATTCATCCTCTTGAGAGCCAGACAAAATACTCCTAACTCATATATATACAATTTGACCTATATGTTATCCTGTTTTTCACTAAGAACATTCTGTTATTTCCTTGGTCAGAATAATTCTGCAATTGATATCACAATAGGCCTCCCATTGTAGGAAATTCCTTTTTCTGACTTCATCTTGTTGCTGAACCTTTAAGTAAAGACAAAAACCCCTGACAGGACAGAGATACCTGTCTAGTGATCAGAAAGAATCTCGGGGCTCTCTCACTCCTTCTCTCTCTCTCGCCGACACTGTCCATCCTTCAGGGACCCCTGGATCTGCCGGAGCTGGCCTCCAGCATAGTGGCGCCCGAACAGGGACCTGAAGGTAATTTCTTTAAACTATGTTGTTTTCATTGCATTAGTTGGGACGGTTAGGATTCCACCGTAGAGTGCCGCGGACCCCCCTGCATAAGATAAGTAGGGTTAGTTGGTAGATAATCAAAGAACTGTTTTTGAGAAGTTATGGGTCATAAAGAGTCTAAGGAAAAGAGACTCTTTATAGATGTAATATGGAATGTGCTTACAAAAAAAAGGGAACGTTAACTCTCTCATTCTTTCTTTCTCGCCGACACCGTCCATCCTTCAGGGACCCCTGGACCTGCAGGAGCCTGCTCGGTTTTTCTTTCCAATCTTATAAGACTGTCTATGAATATATTTATTACTGAAATATATATTAAACCAGCCAGAATCATTAAGTATTTTGTGGCCAAAGAATTTCAGCATATCTCTTCTCTAAAATGTCAAAAATTAGTCATCAATGTACATTTTATTTAAGTTATATAGTAGAAATAAAAAATTTACATTATGGAAGTAATTCCAAGATTTTTCCTCTCATCTGCCATATAGTTCCTATTTTTCTAATACTACATTACTCAGAACTCCATCTTGTTAGTTCCTATTCATGGTTAGGTTAGTCTGACCTTCCTACAGACTTTCAAACTCATTATTTTCTTTTGCTAGAAAATATGTCTTTTTCTCAAGTTCTACCAAGTTATATGACTCCCTCAAATTGACATTCAGCTTCTCCCTTATAGTAAAAGGGGAGGATTAGAAATGACAAAAATTAAAGAAAGCAAATGTAACAAACAAAGAAACAACAAAATACCGAGGTGTAATTTTTTTTTAAATTTTTTAATGTTTCATTTATTTCTAGGAGAGAGAGAGAGAGAGACAGCGTGAGCAGGGGAGGGTCAGAGAGAGAGGGAGTCACAGACTCTGAAACAGGCTCCAGGCTCTGAGCTGGCAGTCAGCACAGAGCCCGACGCGGGGCTCGAACCCGCGAACCGCGAGATCATGACCTAAGCGAAAGTCGGACGCTTAACCGACTAAGCCACCCAGGCGCCCCTACCGAGGTGTAATTTAAATATTTAATTGTATAAGATTAAATCATAGTTATTTAGTCTCTAAAATTTCTACTGATTGATACTTTTTTGATAACTTCTAGAACCATATTATGTTATTTCAGAAGAAGCCACTGTGGAATTTGGTAAAAATTACATTAAACATAAATTACCTTGCTTAAAATATTATTGTGTCTTGGGTTACTCAGTTGGTTGAGTGTCTGACTCTTGATTTTGGCTTAGGTCATGATCTCACGGTTCCTGAGTTAAAACCCTGAACTGGGGTCCACACTGGCAATGCAGAGCATGCTTGGGATTCTGTGTCTCTCTCTCTGTCTCTTTCTGCCCCTCACTCATTCTCTCTTTGTCCATCTCTTTCAAAATAAATGAATAAACTTTTAAAAATATTGCATCTTATCAATACACACATTGGTCTTTTAATAATGCCTTATTTTTGGATAGTAATATTTATAATTTTCAGTTCATGAATTGGCATCTTTGGCCATTATTAGGGATTTTATTTTTCTTACTGTTTATCTTACTTCCTACTACATGTCAAAAGCATAACTCTTATTTTTGAAAATCAAATCTCAATCTTTCCTTAGATTTTTTCTTTCATTGTTTTGTATTTGTCTGGATGTCTTATTGTCAACTATTTTATGCCTGGCATCTACTTAAACTAAGTTTCAGTCTAAATATCATCTCATTCTCTTAGTTCTCTGACTAACTGATAGAAATCACACAATCCCTCATGTCACTCTCTATCACTTTCCTGTATTTATTTTCTTCATAGAATTTATCAGAGTGGAACAGTGCCTGGCACATATTAGATGCTAAATAAATATGTTTAATAAATTAAAGAAACAGTGAATGCTTTCCCAAATTCCTGTGACATTTCCAAATCACTGTAAACTACTGATCATTATAAAACATCTTCCCCAAAAATACTTTTAAAACTATCTCCCCAAGATATGTTTAAACCTATCACCTGAGTAGATTGGTAGCATGTGATATTGATAGATTTTTAAAACCATGGAGAATAGCATTCTCTAGTGATTACTTAACTGTTGATAATAAATCCTTACATAGAATTCATTTTTATTGTCAAAGCCTGGAAGATTAACTGATGTTAAGAACTGGAGAGAATAAAAGTAATCAAATGAGGAAGAGCTACTACTTGTTTTATAGCCCTTTGTACTTTAGAGATGATATAAAAAATTGAGTAAGGCAGTATCTAAGAGCAGAGTTAAAAGTCAGAAATGTCACTGATTGATTTCTGTAGACCATCCCACATCAATTCAAAGAATCAGAATAAGTCAAAGTTGTCTTCCTGAAGCTTGTGAGGTTACCTTAATATTGTTAATTACAATTCATTAAAACTGTCGCTCTAATTCTCTGGGGTTTTTTTAGTCTTCATAATTTTTAATCACTAATACTATGAAAATAATCAGTCTGATATATTGTGTTCTCTGTAGATGTGTAAAAACAACAATAATAAAACATAAAATCACAGCTTTTTTCTTTTCATGTGGAGCATATAATAAATCAGCACAGCCGCTGATTTCAATATTAATTTTTGGATTGAGAAATATGAAAATGTGTCTGAGCCTCACTCGCTAGAACTATATTTCTTTCTGCAGGATATTTGAAATGCTGACGCATTAGCATGATTATTTTAAGTATGTTTAAGTCTTTTTTTAAAAATCAGAGTTAAGAGGCAAAAAACCAACACCTTTTATTTTAATTCATAAGAATACTCTGAGGTCATAAAATTTGGAACTTTTACTGTGAAAGTTCTACTAGGATGCTGTAATATTAGAATGAACACGGGCCAGTTGGTGCATATTATTTTGCTTTTAAAGTGCAATTTGCTATTTTTATATTATTTATGCAGGAAAAAAATGTATGTAGATAAAATCTAGAATGTTGTTATATAATTGATATGATAACTACAAATGGCAGTATGGTAGAGTCCTTCCCTAAGGAATGAGGTGAAAACCTCAGGACAAGGGAAGGCAAAACTGGCTATGTGCATGTGCTCGACATTCCTCATGGATGGTAACATAGACCATCCATTCAGACTGTATGTTACCATATATGGGATACAAAAGAGTAAAAAATTGTACAAAAGGCCCGGGACTCAGTTTTTCAGGTATAAACCCACTGAGCCTGTGCCAGCATGATGAATAAAGTGGCTTCCTGGACAAAAAATGTCTCAGTGTCCCATCTTTCTATGCAAGGATCCTGCTACATTTCTTGGGGGATCATCCGGGATCCGGAGATGATTTCCAGTGCATTTCCACTTCCTTGGTCACCAGGGTGCAAACGGAGCACCAGGAAAAGTGGCCCTGCCTGGCGTGAGCAGACCACTTGATCTGTAGGAGACTAGCCCCTCCTGGCATGCCAGGGTGACGACCTCTGATACACAGTGGAACCCGGTGAGGGCCAGGAACAAGCTCAGGGAGTGCTGCCCATCAGACTGGTAAGAACCTGGGTTTGTTTTTGGTAGACCTGCCCCTAAGAGGAAGAAGAGGAGCCTGATTACCTCACAGAGTTGCCCGAGTAATTCCATGAGGAACAAAAACAAAACTCTAAGACACTGGGCACTGGATGGTGGGTGGAATCATTGCATGACTGTATAAGTGAGGCAGACAGTAGAAAGGTTCCAACTTGACCAATGGGCTGAAGCGAATGTTGAGTCCCAATGTGTGGTTCCATGGTGACCTCATATGGCTTAGAGTGCCATCAGACTTCCCTGAGAATCTGATACCTCCCAGGTGGATGATGGGAATTTGAAGACAGCCAAATAGCAATTCCTGAGGTCATGACTTCAACTTTTGTCAAACAGTTCCATCAGGAAACCCATATTGGCTCGAGAGCTCTTGAGACTATGTTGGGCCAACATTTCTACATTTCTCAACTCTCTAGCATAGTCTGAGCAGAATGCAAGTAATGTGAAACAGTCTCCAAAATAACCCATGACAGGGACCCTGGGATGCAAATTGTCAGGGGAGCCCCATTTGAAAATATGATGGTGGACTTCACTGAGCTTCTCTGCGTCCAAGGCTACAAATATCTGTTAGTCTTTGTGTGCACTTTCTCGGGCTAGATATAAGCCTTTCCTACTCACAGAGAAAAGGCACATGAAGTGGCCTGACTCCTCGGAAAAAGCAATCTGCAACTCCAGAGGCTTTGGGAGACTGCAGCCCTACTAGTCACTCCAGAAGCTGACTAATGTATGCACTGCAGTAGCTTGAGGAATTGACAGTTCAGTGGAACAAATAGACTTACTTTATATGTTTTCTTACTGTGATGTGCTGTCACCCCTTGTTTCTAGCTATTATTGTGATTCTTCCTCTACCTTTCACCATAGGATTGGCAGAGGCCACCCCGGTCAGATGAGAGTGTGGTAAGGAGTTTCTGTTAGCACGCACCTTCCTTTTGTGGATAGGATGCTCCCATGGTGTTGGCTGCTTGTAATGTGGACCTCTTCTGTAGACCTAGATTTCTCATCATGTGACCCATGTATTTACATAACCAGGTCAGGCCAGGGAGTCACTTGGATCTTACTGTACCATACCCACTTCTCATGCCAGGGAAAGATCCTAGAGATCTGCAGACACAATAAGACCACCTATTCGATCTGCCAATGAGAGGGTCAGTACACTTGTTTTGACCCTCAACAGAGGAATGGCTAGAGGTCCAGAGTCACCCCAAGACAAGCACCACCACTGTGGGTTGACTAATTAACAAAACTCAAATTACCAATCCAAATCAGCTGGTATTTATATTCTTTGATGTATGTACAGCCATAGGTGACACATTTCCATATGGTTTGCCATTTGGAGATCTGACATGGGAACAAGAGTACAGACTCAATGATACATACATGTATAATGGGTCTGGTACATGTGGTTCCTGGCTCCAGGCACCTGAATTCTTCTGTCTTTAGTGGAGCTATGTTACATGGGCCACTTGGCAGACTAAAGACAAAACAGCTCTCCTCCAAAAGGGTATGGCTGAGTTAAACTACCAATCAGGAAGCTGTAACTCCATTAATTTTACCATCTTTGACCAAAGAGACTCAAAATGGAAAATGAACCAAGAGATTGGTATACTTACATATGGACGGGGTACAGACCCAGGAACTGTACTATATTTTAAGAGAGTTACTGTCACACATAAGACCATGACCAGGTCTTTCATTCATTTTATGAAGAAATGGAGAAGGGTCCTTCTCCTGTCGCCTTTACAACGAAAAATCTGTTTCTAGCCCCAGCAGAGACTATAGCCTGATTTTAAAGTCTCTTCTTATTATATATGTGGGGAAACCAACATGGGGCATCAATAGCCATGGGAGACTAGAGATTAGATCCCAGTGAACATTATAATAGAACAGAATACCCCAGTTTTACTATCCGGATTTTGCTTCTCAAAACCTAAATTATTGGGAAAAACTGCCTTGCTCAGTGGAGAAGAAAGTTCACCATCTCTGTTGGAAGTTTAACATTACTAGGCCAAGTATTTTATAACTCAGTCACCAAGGAGACCCAATGGTCCCCAGATCACCTTGAGCCAGATCCCTACCCTTTGCCCAACTTCTCTCATCTCCAAGAGGCCTGGGACAATGTCAATGCAGCCATTGAATGGTGGGCCCCAGGTGAACTGTACTGGATATAAGGAAGGACAGCCTATACAATACTTCCCTCATAAAGTATGGCCATAAATGCTGGAAACTATTCGTCCATCTTTCTTCCGCCTCCACTTGCCAGAGGGGAACATTTGGGAGTCCATGTGTATGGGGACAAGGAGACTCAAAGGAAATGACATGCCTTACAAATTGGCAATTGGAAAGATGATGAATGACCTCCAGAGCATATAATCCACTATTATTGTCCTGCCACCTGGATAGAGGAGAGTCCTGGGGCTACCGCAATCCCATTTGCATACTAAAATGCTTAATCAGACTACAAGCAGTTGTGGAAATTATAACCAATGAAACTGCCAGAGCTCTTAACTTACTAGCCAAGCAGCAAACCAAAATGTGCAATGGCATCTATCAAAATCGCTTAGCCTTAGATTACTTGTTTGCTTCTAAGGAAGGAGTTTGTAAAAAGTCTAACCTGAGCAACTGCTGCCTACAGATAGATGATAAGGGGAAAGTCATAAAGGAGATCGCAGATTGATTCAGAAAGGTTGCTCATATCCCAGTGCAGACCTGGAAAGGTTGGGACCCTGTGGAGTTATTTGGAGGATGGTTTTCAATTCTCTGGGGATTCAAAACCCTGATAGGCATTATCCTCTTGATTTTGGGAGCTTGCCTAATCCTACTTTGCCTAGCTTCCCTGGTTATATGGTCTGTCTCCAACTTCACTGAGGTAATGTTCAAAAGGAAGATGGCCATGGATGTGAAAATGTTATGGAAATCTAAACGTCTAAACCAAGGTGATGCTCCTTGACCCCAAATAGGGGGTCCAGACATCAAAGGGGAGAATGTGGTTGAGCTCCTCTCTAAGGAATGTGGTGAAAACCTCAAGACAAGAGAAAGCAATTTGTCTATGTGTGCATGTGCAACATTCCTCACAACTTTGTAAACTAGACCACCCATTCAGACTGTATGTTACCCTATGTGGGAGACAAGGAGAAAAAAAATGTACAAAAGGCTACACCTGCTGTGCTCGGGGCTTAGTTTTTCAGGTACGAACCCACTGAGCCCGTGCTAGCATGACAAATAAAGTTGCTTCCTGAACAACAACAACAATAAAACTGCTTCAGGGGGCGCCTGGGTGGCTTAGTCGGTTAAGCGTCCGACTTTCGCTTAGGTCATGATCTCGCGGTTCATGGGTTCGAGCCCCGCGTCGGGCTCTGTGCTGACTGTCGGCTCAGAGCCTGGAGCCTGTTTCAGTCTGTGACTCCCTCTCTCTCTGACCCTCCCCTGCTCACGCTGTCTCTCTCTCTCTCTCCTAGAAATAAATTTAAAAAAAAAACTGCTTCAGTGTCCCATCTCTCTGTGCGAGCATCCTGGTACAGCAGAACTCACACAAACAAGTCCTACATTTTTAATCTCTCCTTTCTTTTTCTTCATTCATGTAGTTTTCAGGCTTTCTCATTAATTTGAATAGACATTGAAGTAAGAACTGACACAGGTAGAGAGAAAATGGTTAGAAATGAATTGCTGCGTTTCTGAGGTATGTACTTTAAATACAGTGAAAATAATAAAACTGTAATAAGATTAAAACACTTTAATTTTTGATAGGCACATAAATAAAATGAAGATTGTCTAGACTATGATTAGAAAGTTATTTAGTGGAAACAAGAATACGAACTATATTCTAGGTTCTGGAAGGCCCTCTGGAAGAACTCCAAGGAAAAAAATACATGTTCTAGGCTGTGAACATGAACTTTCAGCAGGAGTAACTTTATCCCAGTGAGACATTTGGGAGCATCTAGAGACTTGGTTGGCTGTCAAAACAGAGAGGTGTTACTAATATCTAGTCTGTAGATGCCAAAGATGTTTCTAAACATCCCACAAGGCACAGCACAGCCTCCTGCAAAAAATGATTCTGCACCCAAGGCCAATAGTATAAAGATTGAAAAACCTTGTTCTACAAATTCTTAATGAATCTGTATTCCAAAAATATTAAAATTTGTATGTGAATTCCACCATTACAGAAACATTATTACAATCTATATTTGTGAATATGAAAAAAAAGTAAATCAAAGTAATGTTAAAGAATAACTTGGCACTTTGGAGTGCCTGTATGGCTCAGTCAGTTAAGCATCTGACTCTTGACTTTGACTCTGGTCATGACCTCAAGGTTCATGAGATCAAGCCCTTCTTTTGGCTCCATGCTGATAGTGTACACCCTGCTTGGGATTCTCTCTTTCTCTCTCTCTTGCTGACCCTCCCACACATGCATGTGCATTCTCTGTCTCTCAAAATAAATAAACTTAAAAAAATAACTTGGGGATTAATAAGATAAAACTAAAGAAAATCATACTCTCATTGTTTTCTGTGTTTGTTTAACAACTTATAAACATTCACCATTTATTTATTATGTTTATCATTCTTAAGACATTTATTCAGTTTAAACTTAGATAATACAGATACTAAACATAGATACTGTTCTTTGTTTATCTCATCAGGATGTGTCTGATTTTATGCTGATAACCCCCTTATATCCTGGTCTCTATGACTTCTGGATTTGATCTCTAGGAGATTCCTCCTCATGCATTAAACTTAATAGCCAAATCTGAAGTTGTTTGAGTGTATGTTTACTTGCTGACCAAACAGCTTTCTGAGACGGTTTCCTGCTGGTACATGGTTAAGAGGAAGTACTGCTTCAGGGACTGGGCAAACGCTTTTATAGAACAGGTTTGTGTTTTCTTTGATAATACAATTTCCTCAATATTGTGCAAATAACCACAGCTACAGATCCCTTCTGGACATAGATTTTAAGCCTGTGGACTCTCCTGTATTTACTGTTTTCTGTATTTGAGCCATCCATTTACTGCTCATTTTCATTATGGTAGCATTAAGGACATCAAAATTATCCACTTGGATGTAAATGTATCAATTTCTAATGAAACTTTATCATTAGGTTGGTGCTCAACATCCAGCCAAGAATATCTAATAGAAATCTGTTTAGGGAGATCCTTAGTAAAAAAAAAAAATATTTTCCCTTCTTGATTTGGAAACTGGCTCATTTGGCTGTCTTACTCCATTAATTTAAATTACAAGCGTAGCAAAGATTGGGGCTCTTGGCAGAACTCTATTCTCTTTAATCACTCCTTGGATACTGGTTCTTTTCTAACCTCTCTATTTCAACAGTAACTTGTTGAAAACATGAAACACAAGGACACACAAACCTACTACTGATATGAATTTTTCTACCACTTCTCTTAAAGTTATAGACTTAATCAATATATGATGCATCTTCGAAGAATATTACTAAATGATTTGTCATGGTATAACAAGGAACAACTGTTTCTGGCCTGAAATGTTTGTTTCTTTATGTGCTATAGTTTGAGTGCTAAATCATGCCATATTGTTTAGATTTTCTTGGGACAGTACTCCACTCTCAGGTAGCAATTCACCTATTAATTAAGGTACATTCTATACCTCTTTAATAATGAGACCTTAAAACCCAAACTACTCCAATAAATAGAAGCTTATTTATATCTCTCCTAGCAGTCTATATGTGATCGAAAGTCAAGAATAGAGAGTTACCTCTAGTCAACAAAGTTAAATCGATTTAGGTTCCTTTTGGAGATTTCTTCTATCGTGCTTTGTCAACTCCTAGGTGTTAGCTATCACCTACATCTTTCAAACTTCTCAAATCAACACATTACTGATCCACCAGATAAAAGCTAAAAAAATGAAAGACAATAAAAATTTTAAGTATAAAATTAAAATTCAAAATTCACACAATCACTTGTACTCATATCCCATTGTTCAAAACTTAGTCATATGGACACACCTAAATGTAATAGAGATGAGAAAGGATCTAGGGAAGGCTATTCAACTAGCTGAATATTGAAGGTGCTATTGCATAGACAAAGATAGAAGAGAGGGATATTGGAGGGCAAGTAGCAATCTGCTAAAATATATTTCTAAATAAATTGGGGGTGCAGGTGAAAGAAAACTATAGACCTGTTTGGCATTTAATCACTACTCTGTGGTCAGGTCCATTTTATATGGTAATGTGATCAAAGCAAGCTATCATCTGATTGTAGGAGGATGATACTTGGGTTAAATGATCAAATGAAATAATTTCATTTTCATTTCATTATTATGGAATAATACATATCAAACAATAATAAGAAGGAGAGATGGATACAGTTGTGAGGTGGAAGATGGGAAGACATGATTAGTTTGGCTTTTACACAGGTTTTACTATATTGTTTCATATGTTACAATAATGCTTTGTAAATTTTTTAAAATATTTATTTATTTTTGAGAGAGACACACAGGGTGCAAGCCGTTTAACCGACTGAACCACCCAGGCACCCCCCAATGTGGGTCTTAAACGCACGAGTCACGAGATCACGAACTGACCTGAAGTCAGATGCTTACCAACTGAGCCACCCAGGCACACCATGTAACCCTTTTAACCTTGGGAGTGCGAAGGCAAACCAATAAGCTATTGAGAGGGTCTTACCATAAAATACTTTGAATTTTAAAATCTAGTCATTAGATCTCAATATTCATATAATTGACTATACTGTTCTTTATTAATCAAATAATTAATAAGTGCTTATTTTATGGAAGAAACTCTATAAAAGGCTAAGGATACAATCATGAATAATCTAGAAAATGTCCTTCAACTTATGAAGCCTACACTTTGGTTTAATGTACAGAGAAATAACCAAGACTTTAAATGCAGTGTGAACCATTCTCTAAGTGAAGTACTGTACAATAGGCTATGTGAGGTCTTGGAAGACTCACCTGAGAATTGCGTGATAGGAGGTATGTCACACAGAAGTAGCACTACAGTGAGAGCTGAAAGATCTGCAAGGATTATCCAAGAGAAGTAAAAGAGTATTATTCACAAAATAATCAGGATTCATTAACACCATAGTACAAGACACTTGGTTAAGAAAGATATCATGGTGAGAAATATGTTTGAGTCTAACTTAGAACATTCTAATAACTCAAGTTTATTTTTTCAGAAGATGAATTTTATTTTGTTACAAAGGCAGAAATTCCAACAACAGTTCCGGGAAGATAAGTTTCCAAAAGTACATTCCTGTCTTGTTCTCCCTTAAACTGCCTCCACACAACAGCATATAGAAAATAAACCAGTAAGGAGGCATGTGATTTTGACTTTCTGGAAATCTTCAGAAGAAAAGAATGACAAATGTGAGAACTGAAGAGGCTGAGAAGAAATTTTGCCACTTGAGCAAGAAAACATTTGAAAGTGGTCATTTGATGGCCTTGAGAGGGTCAGGAGTATAAATTAAATTGGGCAACCTCAGAAAGTGGCTTCTCCTTGTTACATGTTGTTTGTAGTCTGTGGAAGGTTTAAACAATTTCTCTTATTTCTCTTAACCCCCTATAGTAGTGACTATTGGAGATAAAATAGTTTTGGTTCTTTTTTTTTTTAATGTTTTATTTATTTCTGAGATAGAGAGAGAGAGACAGACAGACAGACAGAATGCGCTGGGGAGAGTCAGAGAGAGAGGGAGACACAGAATCCGAAGCAGGCTCCAGGCTCTGAGCTAACTGTCAGCACAGAGTCCGACATGGGGCTTGAACCCACGAACCGTGAGATCATGACCTGAGCCAAAGTCGGACGCTTAACCAACTGGGCCATCCAGGCACCCAAAATATTTTTGGTTCTATTGCTTGCAACATAGGATTGCTTCTCCAAGAACGAATATATTTTATTCGTTTTTATATTTTATATTTTATATATATATATATACTTATATATATATATATTCGTGATGGACACTTGGGCTGTTTCCATAATGTGGCTATTGTAGATAATGCTGCTATAACCATTGGGGTGCTTATATCCCTTTGAATTAATATTTTTGTAACCTTTGGATAAATACCTAGTAATGAAATTGCTAGATCATAGAATAATTTTATTTTTAACTTTTTGAGGCAACTTTATACTGTTTTCCAGAGTGGCTTCACTAGTTTGCATTCCCATCAACAATGCAAGGAGGTTCACCTATCTCCACATCCTCATAAACACCCATTATTTCTTGTTACTGATTTTAGTCTTTTCGATAGGTGTGAGGCAATATCTCACTGCAGTTTTGACTTGTATTTCCCTGATGATGAGTGATGTTGAGGTTCTTTTCATGTGTCTGTAGGTCATCTGGATATCTTCATTGGAAAAATGTCTATTCATGTTTTCTGTTCATTTTTTACTTGAATTACTTTTACTTTAATTTATTTTTGGGTGTGAGTTTTATTAGTTTTAAATATGTTTTGGATACTAACCTTTTATCAGATATGTCATTTGCTAATATCTCCACTCACTCCATAGTTTGCCTTTTAATTTTGTTGATTGTTTCTTTTGTTGTGCAGACACTTTTTATTTTGATGAAGTCCCAATAGTTTATTTCTGCTTTTATTTCCCTTCTCTAAGGACACATATCTAAAAAGAATTTGTTGTGGTCAATGTGAAAGAGATTACTGCTTGTCTTCTTTTCTAGGATTTTTATAGTTTCAGGTCTCACATTTAAGTCTTTAATCCATCTTGAATTTATTTTTATGTTTGGTGTAAGAAAGTTGTCCAGTTCCATTGTTTTGCATGTTACTGTCCACTTTTCCCAGAACTATTTGTTGGAGACTAACTTTTTCTTTTTTCATGGAATATTCTTTTCCTGCTTTTCTGAAGATTAATTGATCATATCACTGTGGGTTAATTTCTGTGTTTTCATTGATCTATGTATCTATTTTTGTGCCAGTACTATACTGTCTTGATTACTACAGCTTTGTAATATAACTTGAATTCCAGAATTGTGATGTCTCCACGTTTGTTTTCCTGTTTCAAGATTGCTTCGGCTATTCTGGCTCTTTTGTAGTTCATACAAATTTTAGGATTATTTGTTTTATTTCTGTGAAAAATGCTCATGGTGTTTTGATTGGGATTACATTAAATGTGTAGATTGCTTTGAGTAGTATAGAGCTTTGAGTAGTATAGACATTCTAACAATATTTGCTCTTTTAGTACATGAGCATGTAATGTTTTCTTTGTTCCCCATTTCTTTGTGTTCTCTTCAATTCCTTTCTTTAGCTTTTTATAGTTTTCAGAGTACAAGCTTTTATCTCTTTGGTTAGGTTTTTTCCTAGGTTTCTTATAGTTTTTGGTGAAGTTCTGAATGCAATTGATTCCTTGGTTTCTCTTTCTGCTCCTTCATTATTGGTGTATAAAATGCAACAGATTTCTGTGTGTTGATTTTGTATCCTGTAACTTTACTGAGTTCTAGCAGTTTTTGGTGGAGTCTTTGAGGTTTTATAGAGTATCATGTCATCTACAAATAAGGGAAGTTTGACTTCTTCCTTGTCCATTGGATGACTTTTATATCTTTTTGTTTTCTTATTGCTAAGACTAGGGCCTCTAGTACTATGTTAAATAAAAGTGATGAGTGTTGAATCCTGTCTTATTCCTGAATGTAGAGGAAAAGCTCTCAATTATTCCCCACTGAGGATAATATTAGCTGTGAGATTTTAATATATGGCCAATATTATGTGGAAGTACATTTTCTCTAAACCTAATTTATTGAGGGTTTTAAACATGAATGGATGTTTTATTTGTCAAATGTTTTTCTGCATTTATTGAAATGATCATGTGGTTCTTATCCTTTCTTTTATTAATGTGATGTATCCTGTTGATTGATGTGAATATTGAACTGTTCTTGAAACCCAGGAAGGAATCCCACTTTATTATGGTGATTTTTTTAACGTATTGTTGGATTCAGTTTGCTAGTGTTTGTTGATGATTTTTGCATCCATGCTCATCAGAGATATTGACCTGTAGTGTTTGTGTGTGTGTATGTGTGTGTGTGTGTGTGTGTGTGTGTGTGTGTGTGTGTTTTACTGAAGTCTTTGTATGCTCTTCATATCAGGGTAATCCTGACCTCATAAAATTACTTGGAAGTTTTCCTTCCTTTTTTTTATTTTTTGGAATAGTTTTTAAAAATACATATTAACTTTTTAAATGTTTGGTAAAGTTGACCTGTGAAGCCATCTGACCCTGGAATTTTGTTTTTTGGAAGCTTTTTGATTATTGATTCAGTTTCTTTGCTGCTTATCAAACCTGTTCAAGTTTTCTATTTCTTCTTGCTTCAGTTTTGATATGGTATATGTTTGTAAGAATTTATCCAGTTCTTCCAAGTTGTCCAATTTTTTGGTGTATAGTTTTTCATGATCTCTTATATTGTATTTCTGTCATGTTGGTTGTTATATTTCCAATCTCACTTGTAACTTTATTTATTTGGGTCTTTTATCTTTTCATTTTGATATGCCAGGCTACAGGTGTATCAATTTTATTAATTTTTTTCAAAGAGCCAGCTCCTGTTTTCATTGGTCTGTTCTTTTTTTGTTTGTTTGTTTGATTTTATATCAACTATTGCTACTCTAAACTTTATTATTTCTTTCTTCCTCAGTTTTATGCTTCATTTTTCCCCCTCTTCCTTTAGATGTAAAGTTAAGTTGTTTATTTAAGATTTTTCTTGCTTCTTGAAGTAGGCCTGTATTGCTATATACTTCCATCTTGTGATGACTTTTGCTGCATCCCAGAGTTTTTGGACTGCTGTTTTTCATTTTCATTTGTTTCCATGTATTTTTTTTTAGTTCTTCCTTGATTTCCTGGCGGATTCACTCATTGTTTAGCAGCATTTTGTTTACCACCCATGTAATTGTGTTTTTTTCTGAATATTTTTCCTTGTGGTTGACTTCTTGTTTCATAGCATTGCAGTCAGAAAAGGTGCATGGTATGAATCAATTTTTTGTATTTGTTGAGGCCTGTTTTGTAACCTAAAATGTGATCTATTCTGGAGAATGTTCATTTGCACTTGAAAAGAATGTGTGTTCTGCTCTTTTAGGATGGAATATTCTGAATATATCTGGTAAGTACATCTGGTCCAGTGTATCATTCAAAGCCATTGTTTCCTTGTTTATTTTCAGTTTAGACAATATGTCCATTGATATAAGTGGAGTGTTAAAGTCCCTACTATTATTGTGTTATCAATTAATTTCTTTACGTCTATTATGAATTGTTTTTATATATTTGGGTTCTTTCATGTTGGGTGCATAAAAATTGACAAATGTTATATGCTATTTTTGAATTGTTTCCTTTACTATTATATAGTGTCCTTCTTTGTCTCTTTCTACAGCTTTTGTTTTAAAGTCTAGTTTGTCCAATGTGTTTTGCTATTTTGGCTTGGCTTTCTTTTCCATTTGTGTGACAAATGTTTCTCTACCCCTTCACTTTCAATCTGCAGGTGTCTTTAGGTCTAAAATGAATCTCTTGTAGGTAGCATATGGATAGGTCCATATTTGTTTTATTTTATTTAAGCACTTAGTCCATTTACATTCAGAGTAATTATTAATAGCTATGTATTTATTGCCATTTTAATACTTGCTTTGTCATTATTTCTAGAAATTTCTCTGATCCTCTCTTTTTTTTGTCACTTTTGGTCTCCCCTTTTCACTCAAAGAGACCCCTTTAATATTTCTTGCAGAGCTGGCTTAGTGGTTACAAACTAGTTTAGTTTTTGTTTTTCTGGGAAATTCTCTCCTTCTATTCTGATTGATAGTTTTACTGATTAGAATATTCTTGGCTGAAGATTTTTCCCATTGAGCACTTTGAGTGTATCAGGCCACTCCTAACTGGCTTGCCAGTTTTCTGGTGAGATATCTGTAGCTAGCCTTATGGGTCTTCCCTTGTAATTTTGGGACTTCAAATGTCATGCATTTTAGTTTAGTTTTGTTTTTTTTCTTAATTTTATATTTAGCAAATTTAATTACAATATTTCTTGGTGTTGGCCTGCTTTTTCTTGATTTTGATGGGACTTCTCTTTGCTTCTTGGATCTGGATGTCTGCTTCCCTCCCTAATTTAAGGAAGTTTTCTGCTTTTACTTCTTGAACTAAATTATTTAGCCTTCTTTCTCCTTCTTCTAGGGCTCCTATATGATGTAATTACATTTGATGTAATTACATTTGATGCAGTCACTGAGTTCCCTAAGTCTATTCTCATGTTACATAATTCCTTCTCCCTTTTGTTCAGTTTCATTATTTTCCATTATTTTATCTTCTGGGTCAGTAATTCATTCTACTACTTTTTCCACCTTGTGATTTATTGTATTAAGCTTGTTTCTAATCTCATTCATTACACTCTTCCTCTCTGATTGATTGTTTGTTGACTATTTTATTTCTGTGGTAAGGATCTAACTGATGTCCTCTATTCATTTCTCAAGCCCAGTGAGTATTCTCATTATTATTGCTTTAAATTCTTCATGAGGCATGTTACTAATACTTTGTTTGTCTGTTTGTTTTGTTCTTTTGCTTAGATCTCTGGCCATGGCCTTATCTTGTACTTTCAAGATATCTTTGGTCTTTCATAAATATTCCTCTGTCTTGGTATTTGGTTTAAGTCTCTGCCTTCTCCTGTGTGTTAGAAAAACCAAGTATGTTTTTTGCTCCTGAAAATAATGTCTTTAAGAAGAATATGTCGTATAGTTCCAGGGCCTGGTGTGTCAGGGAGTGTCTCCAGTGTGTGCTGTGTATACAACTGCTGTTATGTTTTGGCTGCTCTATCCTTCAAGCCAGTTGTCTGCAGTCTCTCTTTGCCTGTTGTGGATAGTGTTTGGTCCCTGGCCTGAATGTGGCAAGTTTTAACAAGGTGTGTTCTGGTCTGCTTATAAAATGAGACCTGACACCACTTCCATAAGAACTGAGGCCCTGCAAAGTTCTGGTCAGGAGATGTGGTGTGGGCAGGGGCTTGTGCTTGTCTTCTGGGGGGAGGGGACAATGGAGTAGGACTTAGGCAGTCTTGACTGAGAAGAGCAATACTGCCAGAGAGCAGGAGGTGGGTTTTGGCATAAGCAAGTTAGGCAGCCAGTGTTGGAGCTGTGCTGGTTCCCACAGGTAGCTCTGTGCTTTGCAATTAAATAATTTCTGAATGTATTGTATTTTAAATACTATTTTTTAAATTTTTTTAATGTTTTTATTTCTGAGAGAGAGAGACAGCATGAGCAGGGGAGGATCAGAGAGAGAGGGAGATACAGAATCTGAAAGAGGCTCCAGGCTCTGAGCTAGCTGTCAGCACAGAGCCCGACATTGGGCTCGAAACCGTGAACCATGAGATCATAACCTGAGCCGAAGTCGGAAGCTTAACCGACTGAGCCACCCAGGCGCCCCTTAAATACTATTCTTGACAAGTATTTTCGTGCATGCTAATAATGTGATTGGAATGCTTTTCTGTTTTATTTGGCTTGACATTTTATACATTCTTCAAGACCTATTCAGTTATCTCCATTATGAAATTCTCCATGTTTCTCCTGAGACATAGAGATGACATCAGATCACTTCTCTATCTAGACTATAAGCAACCAGATGGCAGTAGCTGAGTTTTATTATTTTTTATGAATTGTTTAAGTATTTATGTAATATGCCAGAGAATGAATTATAAGAGATTATGAGAGACTGATGTGCTATTTTATAGAGTTTGGTCAATAGAGACTTGACTGGCTAAGTTTTACAGAAACTGGAAGAAAGTGAAAGGAATTCAGCTATATCAGGGATGAGTATTCCAAGGAAAGGGAGCATTAAGTAGAAAGACGAGGGGCAAACACATGATTACCATATTCAAGGAAGACCTAGAGGTAAATATGGTGGAGCAGAGCCTAGAGATGGGTGAAGGAATGAAGAAAAGATGATAAGGTCATAGAGAAAGCAGAGCACTCAATTATGTATGGTCTTATTAACTATACTAAGGACTTTGCTTTGTGTCTTGGTAAAAATAGAGCACTTCTAAAAGTTTTAAGGAGTAACATAAATTTTACATACATTCGAAGGAACAATATGGCTACTCTGTGAAAAATAGAATTAGAAAGAAAAGGACAGAAATCTGGAGGTTAATTAAGAGACAGTTGAATAATCTTGGCAAGAAATAATGGTGGCTTGCACTAGAGTTAGAGAGGCACAGTAGTGAGAAGTGGCTAGATTCTAGATATAATTTAAAGTATTGACAATAGGAGGTAGGGTCTGTATTACCTTTCTGTGGCTGCCATAACAAGTACCACAGAAACAAAATATATTTATCTTTTATCATTTCTGGAAGCGAGAAGTCCAAATCAAGGTGTTGGCAAGGTTTGTTACCTCTGAGGGCTACTGGGGTAGAATCTGTGCCAGGCCTCTTTTTTTTTGTTGTATATTGCCATCTACTCCCATGTCAGTTCCCATTATCTTCTTATTGTGTTCATGTGCCTGTCTCCAAACTTTCTTTTTTTATTAGGATAACAATCATATTGAATTTAGATCCACTCTAATGAACTCATTTTAATTTTATTACTTCTCTAAGACCTTATTTCCAAATAAGGTCACATTCTAAGATACTGAGGGTCAGGACTTTAACATATGAATTTTGAGGAAAGACAATTCAACTCATAATAGGGTCTATGAAAAAAAGAAGATTTTGACTAAGGATTTTGATATAAATAATCAGAGAAAAAAAGCAAGGGGTTATTTCAAGTGCTCTTCACCTTATCCATTCATTCAGTATTCAATAAATACTTAAAAAGTGACTTGTTGTATGAACATTGTTCTAAGGATAATAGAGGAGATAGCCAAAGATTCATCCCACATAAAATTCAACATTTTAATGGAATGTTTGTGGTCATATAATTTTTTCCCGAAAAACAGGAAAGTCTTTTAGTACTCCATGTAGAATATTTCCTAAATGTTCAATGAGAACTAAGGGGTAAAATCAGCATTTCCTCTCTGGTACAGTGGTACAGTGGCTAACAAAAAACTTGACTTGTCAGTATTGGCAGGTCATTTGTCTCTTTGAGCTTCTGTTTTATCTTATGTAAAATAGAGGCGACAGATTCACCTCAAAAGATGATGGGATTAAATAAAATATATTCCCAAGTGATGTTCAAAATGTATAAAGACGTAGAACTATTGATCACAGACATCTGATCTTAATCTTCTTGGCCAGCTAAATGACATGAATAAAATACCAATCAGTATGTGAGTGAATTATATCTGTGCCCTCTTGAGTCAAAGGTTTAATAGGAGAAATCAGAAGGTACTTCCTCATATTCAAATCTGAGGGATTAATAATTAGATTATAGGAAGGCATAAAACCAAACATTTTTTTGTACTCTAAAAGCCTGATACAGAGATAGCATAAACATTCAGTATTATACTCAAATTACTTATACATGTAAGATAGGGGTTGATGTCTCATTCGTGTTCATATCTACTGTTTGTGTCTAGTTCTGCACCTACCAGAAATCAAATATACAAAAATCTTTGGAAATGAAGCATTTAGAATATCGATAGGACAATAAATATGGAAAGCAGAGTCTAGCCGGATACCACATTTGCTCTCCCTGGAAAACTATCCCAGGGCAAGCAGAAGATGAAAGAACAAGCTGTGCTAGATCACCACAGGAGGTTTTATGAGATAAATGGGTTACTGAGATATTCCCTTATTCATGCTGCAAATACTGAGTGGTGACATTGCACCCCATTAGGGTTTTATTTTTTTATTTTTATTTATTTATTTTAATGTTTTATTTATTTCTGAGAGAGAGAGACAGCATGAGCAGGGGAGGGTCAGAGAGAGAGGGAGACACAGAATCAGAAACAGGCTCCAGGCTCCCAGCTAGCTGTCAGCACAGAGCCTGATGCGGCTCTCGAAACCACAAACTGTGAGATCATGACCTGAGCCGAAGTAGGATGCTCAACCGACTGAGCCATCCAGGCACCCCTGCACCCCACTAAGGTTGTAAAGGTGAGAAATATGTAATTTGAATTCTTAATTAGCTCATTTTCTGGTCTCAGAAAAAAAATATATTAATAATAAATAGCACTTATTCTCCCCTCAATATGTACCTGGCATTGTTCTAAGTAATCTGCCTGGGTCAATTTTCTTACACCTGGGAACAATTCTGTGAGAATTGGACACAGGTATTAAGAGCTCAGGAAATGTGCCAAAGTCAGTGGTGACCTTGAGATGTGAACCCAGGTAGTTGGCTCCAAAGGCTGCACTTTTAATAGCCATTCCATTTTCCTAAAGCAGTTCTAATGTAGCTGGTAAATAAAATGACAGACTCATAAATAGACATATACATTTAAAAAGGGAATTGATCAAGTCCATCTGTGAAATGGTTAAGGAAGATATCACTGAGGTGGGTGCTACACAGTAGGATTTTGAAGACTAAATAGGGATTTTCCAGATAGAATAGTGGCATAGTGTCCTCTGGTTAAGGATGTTGAATTTCACACGGTCTTTAAATTTGCTTCCTCCCCAAAGTTTATGCAAATAAATCAGATAGTCTGGTTTTTGTTCTATGTTTATTTGGAGCACAGGGTGTGGAATAAACCTAGAAGAACTAACACAAAAGCAGAGAAGACACAGAAACAAATTGATACAAGTGGAAAAGCTCTAATGGATAAATGAGAACTATGTTAGGAGACCTAAATAAATTTTTTTTTGGTGGGGTAACCTGAGAAACACCTTTCTCACAAGCCTCCTAATGTTCAGGATTTGAGGCGCCAGCATGGTAGATTGCAAATGGCTACACAGATGTTGTAGCTGCAGTGGGCTCCACTCCTTAAATTTGGGTAAGCCTTGTGATTTGACCCAAAATATGGCAGATGTGGCGTTGCTTGAGGCCTGAGCCTAGGCACAAGACACCATGTAGCTTCCACTTGTGCCCTCTTAAAACCCTGCTGAGAAGTAAATAAGTCTGTGCTAGGAAATGAAAGACCACAAAGAGAGCTGTTTCAGCTGAGACAGACACAAAGAAGGCCAGTAACACATGAATCAGAAATGACCCATCCCAACAGATTTCAACTTAAACTACTGAGCTCAGAATCATGAGCAAATAACCGCTTGCCATTTTAAGCGACTAAATTTTGGGGTGTCTTTTGACATAGCAAAAAGCTAATTTCTTCAGCCAGCTTTCATAGGTAGCAATGAAACAAAATGTAAAACATAAAGAATGAAAGTTTATGTAATAAACAGTTTGATGCACAGCTCTAACTGACTGCACAGAGCTGGACAGAGGTCTGAGGTTTTATGCTCTACAGTGGATAAAATGGAAGATCTTTGGATCAGGGAACACAGGGCACAAAGGCACAGGGATCATACTAAGACATAATTATTAAGTGACAGGTAATATAGTGAATTGCAGGACTCAAAGACTTTTTATTCATTTTTCTCTCAACTCTGGCAGGCAGACCTTTACACTTTAGTGAGAATACTAGAACATTCACTAGAGAGTAGACCAACTCAAGAGAAAGATCCTAAAAATACTCCCATTATAATCTAGGTATAATTACTATTCAACAAATAATAATCCCCTTATCACTACCACCCCATACTACAATCACCTTTCCTGGCCTCTGTGAGAGCGACCATATTTTTCCAACAATCAGTTGCTGACTTTGTCAGGTAATTTCATTATTGTATGCCACTGAGATATTCTTGCAGTCTGCCCCATAGCAATAATTGATAAATACGAAGTATTCTGTGAGGACAAGGCCCAGGTCACATCATCCTAGAATGACATTAAAAAAAAAAGTAGCAGTATAAACACTAGGTGTCAACTGTTTTAGAAGGGACTTAGAAGGAAGCGTTTTTAAGAAATGCTACATCTCCAAATTTCTTGATGTCACAAAGTATGTCATTGTATGGAAAAATTTGGATATTGAAAATGCTGAATCAGAAAAGTGAAATATCACTCTGAATATGAAAATATTTAGGAATGCTTTCACCAGTTTATTTGATTTACCTATTAACATATGAGCCAAAGTAAAATACATGATTAAAAATATACCTAAATATGTATATAAGACCTTTTTTTAAAGTATAAAGTGAAATGTTTAAGTGTTGGTAAAGTAATAGTTCATAGTTTAAACTCTTTATTTAACACTAAATAAACTAATAGAATTTCTTATAATTAATAATTTCTTAAATGAAATTAGGTGAATGATTGTCAGATGATGATAATTATATGGAGAAAAATATGGTTAAGCAAGGCAGTTAGAAACACACAGGATAAAAATTAATATCTTATACAGAGTGATGTGAAACTGCTTCTCTGATACTATGGTTTTTGAACAGTGAATTGAGAGATGTAAGAAAGAATTATTTCAGGTAGATGGATCAACAACTTTTGAGGCAAGATTGTGAATGGCCTGCTGGATACAGAGTAATGAAGCTTTGAAAAGAATAATTATAGGGAAATGTTATAACAGATGAGGTCAGAGAGGTAGCGGTGATAGAGTTATTTAGTAAATTTGTGGGCAGTTGTTAATCTTCTAGTCTGATTAAAATGGCACATCCTTGGAGAGCTTGAGTGGAAGTGTGACTTGATATGACTCACATTTTAATTTTCTTTTTTTTTTTGAAAGTTTATTATTTTTGAGAGAGAGACGGAGACAGAGTGTGAATGGGGGAGGGGCAGAGAGAGAGGGGGAGACATAGAATCCCTGGCTCCAGGCTCCATGCTGTCAGCACAGAGCCTGACATGGGTTTCGAACCATGAGATCATGACCTGAAACAAAGTCTGAGGCTTAAGCACTGAACCACCCAGGTGCCCCGTAATCTGATTCACATTTTAAAGGGATCCCTCGGGCTACTGGGTCAAGTATAGGCTCTGGAGGAGCAAGGTCATAAAGACCAGCTGGGAGGTAACCATGGTATTCCAAAGAAGAGATCATAACAGCTAGGATCAGATAAATAACAGGTCAGAAAGTGGATATATTTCAAAACTGAAATGAAATTTTTCACTGTTAATTGAAGTTGGGATATGTGAGAAAGAGAAGAAATAAGTAAAGCTCCAAAGTTTGACCAAACAACTAGACCAAGGTAAGTTGCCATTTACTGAAACTGAAAAGTTTTCATGAAGGACATATTTGGAGGTAGGAAATAAAGAGTTCAGTTTCTCACTTTCTTATTATGAGCAATTTTCTGAGGTGCAATGAGTTTCCTGATATGTATGACCTTATTTTATAAATTTGTGGACTAGACATTTAAGATTTAAATCTTTTAACAAGTTACACAAATTTGGTTTGATAAAGGCTTACTCTCATAAATACATGGACATTAAAAACGCACAGATGCACACACATATACATACATATACTCACAGATACTGAGATCAAATATAACGATCTAAATTTAGATGAACATACAACTGTCAAATTATTAGCTTAGATGAGAGTGTTTTACTCAGGCACTGATTGGCCACTGTTTCTCAGAATTTCACAATTTTCTGGATGCTAAGTGTACCAGATGGTCTTATAACTTGGCTGCACAGTGAGATGATGTGTTCAGACAATGGGCTGGCATGGTGTGTGAGAACAGAATGTAAAACAAAGGGAAATGCCTCAGCCGCTAATTCATGACCACGTTCTCCGGAGAAAATTAGTGCACAGAATTACAGGCTACCTTCTCTGCCTATGGCACATTTCTGTCCACTTGCTCAATCTGGTCAAAACCAGCCAAATTTCTAAACATAAATGAATCACCTAATTTCCCTTTTACATGGCAGAAAACTATCAACCAAGATATGCTGTGTTATGATTCCACCTAAGGATGAGATAGTTGATTCATGACTGCTGACAACTTAACCTTCTATGTGACATAATTTTCTCTGTATTACTAAAGGGAGGTTCAATTAAGACTGAGTTCAAAAATTACTGGAACACTCTATTTGGGATATGATTTTATTTATATTCATCCTTTTCTTTTAATTCAGCAAGTGAAATTATATAAATTTTAGGATAGGAATTATAACAGCTGTAAGTATGATTGTATATTTGAAAATATAGGTTGTGGTATTATTGCTTTGAAATGAAAGAGATGCTTTCTCTCCCTACTAAAATCTTTAGTTTTACCTTCAGAGACTATTACTGGGAGAACATTTAGGTTAATAAAACCATTGTCAAAAACAGTACCTGCGACATAAAAGGTTTAAATTTGTAAAGCTGATTTAAGGCATCAAAAATGTTTTTAACTATAAGATTTTGAAAATAGATTTAAAAATGTGAAGTTGAGCTTATTGAAGAGAATCCAATATAGCTCTGAAATAACTAAATACGTATTGATTCTTTGGCTTTGAAATTAACAATATATTTAGATATATTCCTTAACAATATATAAACATATATGTTATAAACTCTAGCATAGAAAAATAATGGTTTTAAATTAACTGCTGATTTTTATTACCTTGTATTTACTTTAATTCTTTTCATATGTTCTTATGCAATGCAGTTTGCTTTAAATGTTTTCATCTTTTAGAAAAGACTAAAATAAAATATGACCAAGCTTTATAGGCCAACTTCTAGTGTTAGCATAGGATGGCTTCCAGTGGTTCACCATTGCTCACCAGAACAGAAAATTAGAGTTATAAGGTTATCCTCAATTATTGATTGCAGGGACAGCATTATGCTACTGGACTGTTGATTATAACTCAGCTCACAATTTTACAGTCATGAGATCGATCCCCATGGAGCCTGCTTAAGTTAGTTTCTCCCTCTCTCTCTGCTCCTCCCTGTTCACTTGTGTGCACTCATGCAGGCTCTAAATAAATAAATAAAATACAGATTCCTTAATGTAGAATTCAATATCCTTAATTTTCTGGCTTCTGTTTCTTTATTAAGAGTCTTTTTTCACCACCATTCTAAACTCAATTCTGTATTCCAAACACCTTCAATTACATGTTGTTTATGGCATACTTTATGGTGTTACTTGTTCTTTATGGGATAAACTCTTAACTTGCTTTACTCTCCTTATCCTTTCTGTCCTTGATTAATTTGTATTATGCCACTTTCTCTAGAAACTTCCCTTGATTTTTCAAAATTGTTAAGTGTCCCACTAATTCATTCCTATAACAATAGGACATACTCTATTGTGACACAGGACAGCCTATCTTAGTGTATGTTTCGTTCATTAGCCTATAGATTACTTATATGTTGTGTCTTCTCCTCTTTTCTCTGTTATTTTTTTTTTTTTACAAATAGTTTATTGTCAAATTAGTTTCCATATAACACCCAGTGCTCATCCCCACAAGTGTCCTCCTCCATGCCCATCCCTCCTCCCCCCCACATCCATCAGTCCTCAGTTTTTGTCAGCATTCAAGAGTCTCTCATGGTTTGCCTCTCTCCCTTTCCCCCACCATTTCCCCCTTTCTTCTCCCCCTTGTTCCTCCATCAAGCTCCTCCTAATCCTCCTATATGTGCAAACATATGATATTTGTCCTTCTCTGCCTGACTTATTTCACTCAGCATAACACCCTCAAGGTCCATCCATGTTGCTGCACATGGCCAGATTTCATTGTTTTTCATTGCCATGTAGTATTCCATGGTATAGATAAACCACATCTTTTTGATCGATTCATCCGTTGATGGACACTTAGGCTCTTTCCATGTTTTAGCTATTGTTGAGAGTGCTGCTATGAACATTGGGGTACATGTGCTCCTATGCATCAGCATTTCTGTATCTCTTGGGTAAATTCCTAGCAGTGCTATTGCTGGGTCATAGGGGAGTTCTATTGTTAGTTTCCTGAGGAAACTCCATACTGTTTTCCAGAGGGGCTGTAGTCTTTTGTCTGTTCTTTAGGGGCTACCACAATGCTTGAATACATAGGCATAAAATATAAATATGACACTGAGATAATTTTCATGCATTATAATTTCAGCACTATGATTTTAACACTCGTGATTGTGTGATTGATATTTGAGAGAGAGAGAAAGTGTGAGTGCTGGAGAGGGGCAGAGGGGGAGAGAGAGAGAGAGAAACTCAAACAGGTTCCATGCTCAACACAAAGTGTGACTTGGGCCTTGATCCCATGACCCTGGGATCATTTGCTGAGGCAAAATCAAGAGTTGGATGCTCAGCTGACTGAGGCACCCAGGCACCCTTAACACTAGTGTTTTTAAATGAGTGTGATTTTACTTTATAGCCTCATTTTAGAATCAAATTCAAATTTCCAAATTAAAGAAATACTCTCAGGGGATGCTAGGGTGGCTGAGTTGGTTAAGCATTCTACTCTTGGTTTTGGTTCAGGTCATGATTTCGAGGTTGATGAGTTCAAGCCCTGCGACTGAGATTCTCTTCCTCCCTGTCTTCTCTTCCTCTCTCTCTGCCACTCCCCTGGTTGCTCTCTATCTGTCTCTCAAAATAAATAACTAAACATTAAAAAAAAGTACACTCAGGCTTTTTTTATTGTTAATAAAATAATACTTTCAGTCTTTTTGATATTACTAGCCACAATAAAATATCCTGATGCATCTCTCTTTATACTCTCTACACAGTACACAGCTGTTATAAAAACTGACGTGTGATGCACTGTGTTTTAACACTAGCATATTGCATAACAGTTAACCAGTTTTGTGTCTATATGTAATTTTATTTTAATGATATATATATCATATCAGCATATATATATCATTATTAAAATGAAATTGTTTCTCTAATAGTTTACCCAAGTGGCCTAACAGAATCATATTTGCTACCACCACCTCCTACAGAATAAATAAGGTAATTAACTAAGCTTCATTTTTTGCAGTATGATGACCCTGGTAATTGGGAAATTGTTTCCAGATATCCAATGTGTATTTCCTTTGTGGAAAGGCTTTAGGGGGTGCCTAGGTGGCTCAGTCAGGTAAGCCTCCGATTTCAGCTCAGGTAATGATCTTATGGTTCATGAGTTCGAACCCAGCATTGGTCTCTGTGCTGACAGCTACAGCCTGGAGCCTGCTTCATATTCTGTGCCTTCCTCTCTGCCCCTGCCCTGCTCATGCTCATGCTCTGTCTCTCTTTCTCCCCCCCAATAAATAAACATTTAAAAAAATTAGAAAGACTTTAAATCACTATTGGACTTTAAGAAAAATCCTGCCCAGGAAATCAAAAAGAAGACAATTATTTTTACATGTTACATACTAAAATACTAGGAGTTGAGCAATTTTTTTTTATTCCTACATGTTCTTTGATGGTAGTTTACAATAGCAACATTAGTCATTTTTACTTGACTCTATCCTTATAATAGCAATGATTAGTTGTCTTTACATACCTCAAACTCGTTTATATGCTAATAGAAATCATCAGTGTTTTTGAAGGGACTGAGCCAATGAAATCAACTTTAAGATGAATAAATGCAGAGCCTTTAATTAAAGTGCTTTAGTTTCCCCAAATTTAGTTTAGGTTGACACAAATCTATGCCAGATGCATTCTCAAATTCAATATAGTAAGGAAATATAATTACATATTTTAAATATTTCTGCATTAAAAAAGAAATTAGAGCCATGTGGAATGTAAAAAAAAAAATCACTAATTCCCCTAATGTTTTACATGAATAAGTACTAATGCTCCATTTGCATCTAGCACTCTACATAAGCACCAAGGAAGGCAGATAATTTAAATAACTTAATCTCCAGGGAGCTTTGAAGTACTTTAGCTTGAGCATAATTTCTTAAATTTAAATATATCTAAAAAAAGTTTTAGGTGCTCTAGCAACTCCAATATGGCAATAAAATTATTTTTTCTGTATTTAATTTATCCAACTTAAAAAACTCTTTATTCTTACATCCTATATATGTTTCATGTAAATAAAATATATATATGGGGTCTAATTTTTTTGACAATCTTTATCTTTACAAAGCCCTTTTTTTTAGTTTTTAATTTTTTAATGTTTTTTATTTATTTCTAGGAGATAGAGAGAGACAGCGTGAGCAGGGGAGGGTCAGAGAGAGGGAGTCACAGACTCTGAAACAGGCTCCAGGCTCTGAGCTGGCAGTCAGCACAGAGCCCGACGACGGGCTCGAACCCACGAACCGCGAGATCATGACCTAAGCGAAAGTCGGACGCTTAACCGACTAAGCCACCCAGGCGCCCCTACAAAGCCCTTTTAGAGTATTTATAATTTATGTCATAATACACATGGTCATATTTTTATCTACTGTCTTACTTTGTTTTTGCTTTTATTATTGTTGATCTTTTTAGGGGGTGTATGAGCCATTTTTTATTATTTTATTTTCTTTGTTGTCAGTTTGGAAGTTATATAGTCTATTATTATTCTTTCAATAGTTAGTCTGAAAAATATTACATATGTATTTACTTTAGGTTTAAGATCATTTCCTAAACCTTCCTTCTGAACAAGAAAACACGTTAGAATATTTTAACATCACTTCCCTCTTTTCTACTTATATACAAAATATTATCATATATGTTACCTCTATATTGTTTTTTTTTAAGTTTATTCATTTATTTTGAGAGAGATAGAGCACATATACTCTCATGAGTGACAGACGGTCAGAGAGAGAGGGAAAGAGAGGATCCCAAGCAAGCAAGTACTGTCAGCCTGGAGCCAAACCTGAGGACCGAACTAATGACTTTTGAGATCATGACCTGAGCCAAAATCAAGATTGGACACTTAATCCACTGAGCCACCCAGGTGCCCCTTCTATATTGTCATTTTTAGACTTCATAAGAATTGTTTAATAGATATTTAATACTTATTTATATTCTTTCTTATATTTACCATAGTGGAAATGAAGGCACATTCTGCTCTAAGTGATAAATGTTTTCTCACAGGAATACAGGTTATCAATCCTGAAACTACTTTTCTAATACTGCAGTTGAACAAATAAGTAAATACATTGTAGATAATTAGAACTAGGTTATCACTATCAGGGAAGAAAATTACCAGCAGGCAAATAAGAGAAGGATGCTAGAATAAACTGTGATTAATTTTGTGGTGCTGGAGAGAAGTCAGAGATATAAATATTAATTCATGTGTATTTAAATTAATACTTGGATAGATATATGTATGTAAATACAGAGATATGTGTATATATACAAGTGTATGCATTTTGCTTAATATCCATTCATGCATTACCTGGTTCTGTCATTTGAGAGAAACTAAGAGTATAGACCTAATAGTAATCAGCAAATCTAGTGCCCAGATTTTGCTTTCAAAATACCTCTCCAATAAAAAGAATCAGGCTTTCTAAGCAACTTATTTATTCTAAGGCTTGGGCATAGAAAATGCAAGATTAAAAGCCTGGAGCCTGCTTTGGATTCTGTGTGTGTGTCTCTCTCTGTTCCTCCCCAGCTTGCACTCTGTCTGTTTCTCTCCCTCTCAAAAATAAATAAAGATTTTTTAAAAATCTGTTTTTGGGGGGTGCCTGGGTGACTCAGTCCGTTAAGCATAAGACTCTTGACTTTGGCTCAAGTCATGATCTTGTGGTTCCTGAGATGGAGCCCAGGGTCAGGGCTTTCTTGGGATTCTGTCTCTCCTTCTCTCTCTCTTTCACTCTCTCTCAAAAATAAATAAATAGACTTAAAAAAAAAAAAAAGAATATGGTGCTCTGTGTCATGTTTGTTGTGGTGGCTTTTATTTTTAGCTTTCTCATTTTTACATAAATGTTAACACACATTACAGTATTTTTTTGTTTGTGGAATTTTTTTTTTACTAATTCCACTTTTCCTTCTCTTTTTCCTTCTTTTTATCCCTCTTGCCCATCCTTCTTTTTATCTTTTCCTTTTCTTTTTTTAAAAATATTTTCTTTATATTTGAGAGAGAAATAAAGACAGTATGAGCAGGGGAGGGTCAGAGAGAGAGGGAGACACAGAATCTGAAGCAGGCTCCAGGCTCTGAGCTAGCTGTCAGCACTGAGCCCGATGCGGGGCTCGAACCATGAACCCACGAACCGAACCGTGAGATCATGACCTGAGCTGAAGTCGGACGCTTAACCGACTGAGCCACCCAGGCATCCCTCTTTTCCTATATTTCTCTTCTGTCTTCTCTTTCAAAACTTTATCTTCCTCCACTCCATCTTCTTCTGCTTTTTCCTGTTTCTCTTACTCCTACTTCTCCTCCTAATCTTTTTTAGATTGTCAATTCCTTTTCCTCTACTTCACCTCCTTTTCAATTTCTCCTTTCTCCTTTCTCTTTCTCTCTCTTCCTTTTCATTTTTGCTTCCATTTACTCTTCTTCATTTTCTTCCTCTGCTTCTTACTTCTTTGTTTTGTCTTTTGGATCATTCTAATTGTAGTTGGCTAAAATTAGCAGAGAAAATAGTGTGTCACATTAGCACACGTGGTAGCTGTTTAGTACCAATTATCTCTAAATATTTTAATTTAAATAAAATTAAAATAAACAAATAAAAACCCGATTGTAAGGGGAATAATTATCTGGTTGAGAATTATTTGATTTTTAAAGTTTTGAGGGTAATTTTAATCTGTTTTTAATACTAAATTCTATGTTTTCTTATTTTATATTTCTCAATGTGTTTCATCAATGAAAACCAGTAACAAATCTAAAATTCTTGTCATAAAAAGCCAAATGAAAGCTAAAAGCTCTTGGGTGGCTCGGTCATGTAAGTGACCAATTCATCTGGGTTTCAGTTCAGGTCATGATCTCAGGGTTTGTGAGATCCAGACCTACATAGGATTCTGAGCTGACAGCACAGAAGCTGTTTGGGATTCTCCCTCTTGCTCTGCCCCTCCCCTGCCCACACTTGCTCTCTCTTCCTCTTTCTCTCAAAATAAATAAATAAACATTAAGAAAAGCCAAATGAAGACTTAATACCAAATATTTTTCTTACTGTATAGAAGTAGCTACTTTTATGAGCTGCTATGTATTAACTTTATATAAAAATTAAGATAATTTTTATTTCCTAGTGAATTGAAACATATTCCTCCTCTTCATTTCACCTACATTATTTATTGACTAATGATTAAGTTATTGATCAATGTATTTTTGATTAATAAAAAGACTAGTAAGAGGTTATATTCAGATTAGTTCATTAATACTGAACTTATAGAGTCCTAACGTAAAAAATACAGCTTTTTAGGCCTTTGAATTCAGCTTTTAGACATTAGTCATCCATTAATCAGTATAGAATTCTTTTCAATTGTTGGTGAAGTCCTGGATTTTATTTAATTTTGGTATTTTTATTAACTAGCTTCAAAGATTATTTAAAAATTAATAAAAATTTAATACCTTTGATTTCCTTTTACATTCCACATATTATTATTTAAACAAAAACCCAGAATAGCAAATGACACTATTTTGTTAAATCATAATAATGGCTATAGTTATACTAATATATAAAACATTTTCCTAGTACTTTTATTTTATCTATCATCATTCTAACCCACAAAGCTAATAGTGATCAAATTACATACAATAAAACTGAACAAAAGAAATTAACAATTGCCCAACTTCTCACATTTAAAAAATGGAAAAGAAGCAATTTAAATCAACAATCTATTTACCTAAACCTATTTGATTTTTCTATAAGGTGTAATCTTTTTAAAAAAAAAAAAATTAAAATAAGTTTAAGAAATAAAAAAAGAGAGAGGGAACAAATTACTAATATCAGAAACGAAAGAGGTAATATAACCAGAGATTCCATTCCATAACATTAAAATGATAATAAAGGAATACTATGAACACTCCTATGCCCACAGATTTGCTAAAGTAGATGAAATGGAACAATTCCTTGAAAGATACAAACTACCAAAACTCACACAAGAAGACAGAAAATCTGAATAAGTCTATATCTATTAAAGAAATTGAGTCAATAATTACCTTTCAAAATAGAAAGCAATGGGTCCATATGGGTTCAACAGTGAATTCTGACAAACAGCTAAGGAAGAATTTATACTAATCCTCTATAATCACTTTCAAAAGAGAGAATCACAAGGAATACTTTCTAACTCATTCTATGAGGTCAGCATTATCTTACTATGAAAATCAGACAAAGACATTACCAGAAAAAAAAAAAGACCACAATAGTAACAAAAACTACATACTGATATCTCTCACGAACATAGATACAAAATTGCTCAATAAAGTATTAGCAAACCAAATCCAATAATGCATAAAAAGTGTTACACATCATAGCAAGTGGGATTTATCTCAGATATGCAAAGTTCATTCAACATTCAAGAACAAATTAATGTAATCCACCTTATCAATAGACTTAAAAAGAAAAATCACATCATCACATCAAAATATACAGAAAAAAAAAACCAAGATAGAATCCAATGTTCATGATAAAAAACTGTCAGTAAACTAAGTATTGGTGAGAACTTCTTCAACATGGTAAAGAATATCTACAAAAAATTTTAACTAACATCATACTTAATGATGAGAACTCAAAGCTTTAATGCTAGATCAAAAATAAGGCAAAGATGTTGCCTCTCGACACTGCTTTTCAACAACATATTGTCTAAAGCAATAAGACAATAAAGGGATAAAAAGTACACAGATTAAGATTGAAAAAAAATACATTTGTCTTTGTTCACAGTTGACATGCTCATCTATGCATAAAATCCAAAATAATAGAAAAAAAAGGAAAGTAAAGCTCTGGGACTAACAAGTACTTATTGCAAGATTGCAGGATACAAAGTTAATTTACAAAAGTCATTCACTTCCCTTCACTAATTTAAAACAATACCATTTATATTAGCAGTCAAAAATTGAAATGCTTAAGTATAACACTAACAAAATAGGTATAATTTCTATATGAGTAAAACTACAGAAATCTGATAAAGAAAATCAAAGAAGTACTAAATAAATGGAGAGATATTTCATGTTCACTAACAGGAAAACTCGATATTGTCAAGATGTCAGTTCTTCCCAAATTGATTTATAGATTCAGGGGAATCTTGATCAAAATCCCAGCAAGTTATAATATGGGTATCAACAATTTGATTCTAAAATGCATATGGAGAGGCAAAAAATCCAGAATAGTCAACTGATAATGCAAACGAAGAACAAAGTTGGAAGACTGACATTACCTAACCTCAAGACTACTATTAATCTGTAATAATCAAGAGACTGTAGTATTAGTGGAAAAAAAAAAAAAACCAGACAAATAGAAAAATGAAACAGAATTCAGAGCCCAGAAATATGCCCATATTGATATATGTAACCAATCTTTGACAAAAGAGAGAAGGCAATATAATAAAGAAAAGATAGTATTTTCAACAAATAGTGGTAGAAGAACTGGATTTCCATGTGCAAAAGAATTGAATCTAAATACAGACCTTACACTCTTCACAAAAATTAGTTCAAAATGATTCATAGACTTAAATGTAAAACAGAAAATTATAAAGCTCCTAGAAGATAACATAGGAGAAAATACGTAAAGACTATAGCTTTATAGATACCACACCTATGGCACAAATCATAAAATAAATAATTGATGAGCTTGACTTCATTAAAATTAAAAACTTTTCCTCTGCAGGGCAATGTCAAGAGAGTAAGACAAGTCACAGATTGGGAGAACATATTTGCAAAACACATATCTGATGAAGATCTGATACTCAAAACATGTAAAGAACTCAGAACACAACAATAAGGAAACAAACCAACTGACTATAAATGGGTCAAAGAAGTTAACAGATATATCATCACTGAGATATACAGATGACAACTAAACATATGAAAAGATATTCTGCATCATATGTCATCAAGGAAATGGAAACTAAAAAAAATGATACACCACTATTTATTAAAATGGCCCAAATTGAAAACAGTGACAGCATCAAATATTGACAAAGATGTGGAACAACAGAAACTGTTATTAATTCTTAATGGGAATGCAAGATGGGGCAGTTATTAAAGAAGACAATTTGGCAAGTTTTTCATATACTAAAGTTAACCATATGTTCTATATATAAAAATAATCTATGTCTTACCATATTATCCAGTAGTCACACTCCTTGATATTGCCCAAAGAAGTTGAAAACTTATGTCCACCCAAAAACCTGCACATGCAGATATATAGCAGCTTTATTCATAATTAACAAAACCTGGAAGCAAATTAGATGTCTTTCAGTTGGTGAATGAATAAACTGTGATCCCTCCAAACAATAGGATATTATCCAGCACTAAAAATAAACGTGCTATCAAGTCATGAAAAAAAACAAAGTAAAGTTAAATGTATATCACTAAATGAAATAAGCCAATCTGAAAAAATTACTTTATGATTCACTTTATATGATGTTCTAGAAAGACAAAACTATAGGAGACACTAAAAAGATCAGTGATTGCCAAAGTTGTGGATACGAAGGAATAAACAGGTAGAGCACAAAGGATTTTTAGGACAATAAAACTATTCTGTATGATACTATGATAGTTGATACCTGTCACTCTATATTTGTCCAAATGCATATAATGTACAATAACAAGAACAAGTCCTAATGTTAACTATGGACTTTGGGTGATAAGAATGTTAATGTAGTTTCATCAATTATAACAAATGTCCCAGTCTAGTACAAGATGTTGATAGCTGGGGAGGTTATTCATGTGAGGGGAAAGGGGTATATGGAAACTCTCTGTACTTTATGCAAAAAAAAAAAAAAGTATATAGGGGCACCTGGGTGGCTCAGTTGGTTAAGTGTCTGACTTCAGCTCAGGTCATGATCTCACAGTTCGTGAGTTTGAGCCCTGCGTCGGGCTCTGTGCTGACAGCTCAGAACCTGGAGCCTGCTTTAGATTCTCTCTCTCTCTCTCTCTCTCTCTCTCTTTCAAAAATAAACAAAGATTTAAAAAAATTAAAACTACTCTAAACAATGATGTCTATGAAAAATAAGGCTGAACTAATTACTCAATTATAGATTTTAAGTTAGAATTTCTTTTTTTGTTGTTGTTGGTTTTATTTATTTGTTTATTTATTTATTTATTTATTTATTTTGAGTGAGAGAGAGAGAGAGAGAGAGCGTGAGCAGGGGAGGGTCAGAGAGAGGGAGATACAGAATCCGAAGATAGGCTCCAGGCCCTGAGCTGACTGTCAGCACAGAGTTTGACGCAGGGCTCAAACCCACGGACCGTGATACCATGACCTGAGCTGAAGTAGGACACTTAAAACTGACTGAGCCATCCAAGCACCCCAAGTGTTTCTTTGTAAGATGGTATTTACTCTTGTTCAGACTCAGCCCATGTATATTTGGCAAGAATGTAACTTCAGTCAATGCTAGTATGTTCCGAGTCCATCACATTCAAGGACAAACCATGCTGACATATCCTTAGACTCATGCTGCAGTTTCTGCCAAGTGTCTCAACCATAAAGTCTAATTTTCCCCTTGTATGTAATTAAATATTTCAATGAAAGGTATTTTGAGGTTATATGCATATCTTTTACTTATCAAGCCTACATACATCAGCTTTAGTATAACCTGTTAATGAGTCCAGACTAAATCAATCATC
This sequence comes from Hyaena hyaena, assembly GCF_003009895.1. Taxonomy (NCBI): domain Eukaryota; kingdom Metazoa; phylum Chordata; class Mammalia; order Carnivora; family Hyaenidae; genus Hyaena; species Hyaena hyaena. The sequence goes on along the minus strand of NW_024080955.1, from coordinate 1,089,574 downwards.
TGCATGACATTTGTCATATGTTGGTTTTCTCTTTCCATAATCCCTTCTATATTCATGTACTGTTATCTGTCTGGAAAGAAGAGCTTTCTTCCTCTCCCATTTATTTCTTGATTACTTGTTGATTTCTATCACTATGAACCCATGGAATCCTGTAGTATTCAAAGAATTATATTCTATAATTGCTAGTTTGATGGCCAAATTGTTCTAGATTTGTTAAGTGGAAACCTCTTCAAGCTAATGTCTGTGTACATTCAACATGGTCTTTGAGAATTTCCTTACCTTCAGAAGCAATATGTTCCAGGCTCCTCTTGGAAATTTTCTGCCCTACCCCTAGAATCATTCACCTCTCCATGGAGCCCTGGTACTTTTTAGAGGGGAATGGTATTTGCAAACTTCTGAAATTAATGTTCCTTACAAATATTTAAAAGTTAGAGTGTCACTTGGAAAATAAAACAGTTCTCAGTGTGTGGAAAATCAAATAGCTATGTCCTGGGTTAGGAGATTAGAGGGGATACACTACAAAGCAGAAAATTGCTTTCTGGCCCTTCTGCAAACAGAAGCTGTGCTTTGCTTATCTAGTTAATGTATATCTAGGGGTTAGGTCCTGCCTATACTCATACATTCTTTAGGCCATGTTATTGCACGGAATATTTTACCCTGGCTTGCCTTTTTTTCTGCACATTTTTGATACATTCTTACTGGCACGTAGCCCACCGACATATTGCTCAATATTTCCCTAAGTGTATGCTCAACAAATATGGGAGCTTGAAAACAACAGACTTCCCTTAGCCTCCCTTTCATCTCTCTGGACTTGCATGGAGTCTTGACTAATCCTTTCTGCCATCCTTGGCTTTGCTGGACAAAGCTGAAAGCGAACTCACGTCAGTGTGGAGGAGCAGGACAGTTATAAAGCTTTATCTGAAGGATGAGATTCCTTTAGAAAGAAATGCTATATGCATACCTAATCTTGTTTTATTCTCTTTTTAAAGCATTTCTTAGTGTTTAGTTATTTCTTTTTTAGAGAGAGAGAGAGCAGAGAGAGAATTCCAATCAGGCCCCACAATGCCAGACTGGCCGAGCCAGACTGGTGCTCAATCTCACGATGGTGAGATCATGACATGAACCAAAACCTAGAGTCAGACTTTTAACTGACTAAGGAAGTCAGGTGTTCCTTTTAAAACATTTTTGAAGTTTATTTATTTATTTTGAGAGAGAGAGGGAGAGACAATGAGAGAGAGCGTATAAGCAATGGAGGGGCAGAGAGAGGGGGGAGAGAGAATCCCAGGCAGGCTGTATGCTGGAACTGTGGAGACTGAGTCAAGGCTCCATCTCAAAAACAGTGAAATCATAACCTGAGGAGAAATCAAGAATAGGATGCTTTATTGACTGAGTCACCCAGGCTCCCCTATATCGTTTTATTCTTAAAATAATTAGTAACATTTGGTGTTGGATGAGACATGGTTCCCTTAAATTTGATTTGACATCTTAAGATTTAATGATAAGGTAGAAACTGAAGGTATTGGGATATTATGTAATTTCCTCAAATGGTTATATATCTTTTATCTCCCCAAATTTTTAAAATGTAGAACTATTTGACAATGAAAATCATAACCAATATTTCATCTAAATTTCTCTTAAAATTAATTATTATACTTTGCTAGACTTAAAATTAGGTGTATAAGGTAAACTATATCCTAAGGCAAAAACAGTTCCTGAAATTATAATTATAATACCATCATTACCAATTTTCAAAAATATTCTTTATGAGGAGTCTTTTTCAAATATTATATATCTTAGAATTATTTTCAAAAAATGTTTTAATTATACATTACATGATTAAAATTATAGTATCTTCATATATGATTTCTTTTTTTATTGCGGTAAGTGTTACTTTGGTACAATGTCTGTAACATCTTGTACTTACGAATTCTTGATTTTATTGTAAAATGCTATAAAAGAAAACAATAACTTATTTATTGACTACAAATCAACTCTTAATTTTTAAATTTCAGCATATTGAGATGGAAGATTCTCAATGGCATTTCTATGCATTTTATAATGATTTGGGAGATTATCTTTTAAATTCAAACATAGTACAAGCTGCTTTAGAAAATATAGACACTGTTTCATTTCAGGTCAGGTTAGTTTCCTAATAAGGATAATGAAGACAATGTTTCCCTGACAGACAAAGGCTAGGCAGGTATGTTAGTAGATCTTTCATAAAATAAAGGTTTCCTAAACTTGGAACTCCTCAGCTGTGCACATCTTTATAATATAGAGACTTCCTCAAAAACATTCAAGTCTTTAAGTGCCATTATATCAAATGTCAGTTATGACACATCATTGTATATATAAATGTGAGGATTTAAGACTGATTAGAATGAATGAGTACTATGATTATTTGAACTTGATATAATAATTGTGAATTAACTAAGGCTTAAAACTTCTCTGAGTATATAATAAATTAAATATGAACCACAGGGCTGGTAGTTCATAAGTGGAAGTCAATTTGATCTGCTAAAGCCTAAAAAGCTAGAGTGGCAAAGCAGGTTGAGGTTATTTGATTTAAATACAGTTAAGTATTCTACCAAATCTGTATTTACTCATGTATTTCCCCTTATATGAAGATAGTAAAGAACATCAAATAAAATATTTTATATTTTCGAGTAATTACTTTTTTGTTGTTGTTCCTTTGCTTTGATATCATGAAGGTATGGCCTCAGATAGTCTGCTTGTAAAATTATTTAAGAACATTTGTATTGGGCTTTTTTCATCCTAAACAGAGCATGGAAGATGCTCATACTGTCTCACTAGTCTCTAGATTTTAGTCACAGAAAGATACTCTTTTGTTTAAAAGAGGATTGTTTCACAATTCTGTACTTTGTTGATGCTTTTATATGTTTAATTGAGATATGAGCTTTCCAAAGAAGCATTATCTCTCTTACTTGGATCTTAGTTTCTTTTTACAATGCATATTTAAATTATATAATTAAAGAATATTATGTTTGTCTATGATTCTCTATGGTGTTTAAATTAACACTGCATATTTTTTCCTTTTCTTCTCACTATTTTCGGTACTTTAAATTGACTCTCTAAAATTAAATCAAGGGGGCACTTACATTTTATGACATCTGTCAAAGAGCAAAATATTGCTAGGTGATATTTAGATGTCAAGTAATAATGATATAGGCACTGTGATCTTTTCTGAAATTATGAACTACTTTAGTGAGAGTTAACTGTTAACTCTGAATTTTCTCTCTTTAGTATGTTTCTAAGAAAATTTAGAATTTCTCAAGATCATATTCTTTTTATTCTTTGACTTTTTTTGGCATGAGTTAGTTAAAATTAACTTTGTAATTAAAAAGGAATAAAAAAATAAGATTCGCTTTCATCTTTCATGCTTATTAAATACACCAAGAAAACCTGTCTTGGAAATTAGTGAAATTAATTTAAAAGAGTAATCATTTGACCTAATGAAAAGCTACATTCACAGTAGTATGCACATATAGACAGTAATATATACAAATCTATTATTTGTGTGTGTATGTGCACACTTCATTCAACTGAATATGTTGTTGTCATATCTTTTTGTAGATGCTGATGTCTTTTTAACTTTGTTTTCTTCTGGTATTCATGCTGTCAGTGCTATCACTATACCTCATAGTCATATGGTAAGTGTTAAGTAATTAGTATACATTATATTTTATCACTAATTTTCTAAGAAATTTATATTCAAGAATTAATTTTAATTAAGCATACACTTTATTCTATTTAATTCAATACAGAGAAGAAGGTTTATTGCACATTTTACAAAGAATTACCAACAATAAAATAATTTAGATTTTATATAACATGCATATTCATATGTATAGGATAAGAGTAATCAGAATGCCCATTTCCTGAAGGAATAGGATATTTATCCAACTCATAATTTTCCATGTTTCCCACTGACAGCATCAACTGGCTGCTGCCTAACTTCCAGCACCTTACAGTCTGTGGACATATGTGGGGGCCAAACTCAACTGTGTAGTATTCTGAGTGGCTTGCAAGGGGGACTGCATCAAATACTTCGACCACAACATGAGAAGAGAAAGAGTTGTCCCTAGCCATTTGCTTCAAACTCATTTTATTTGGTCAGAAAGCAAAAGAGAAGTATTGTGTCTTATATCTATATTGTACTTTAACAATTCTAAGAGAAAAAATGAAATGAGTCATGCTTGCTGGTATTTAGGATGTATATATGTTAAAAAAGAAGACTCTTCTCCCTACATGTTCACACAATACTAGATATGATTATAGCAGCGACTGGTGATGTGAAGCAAAAGCCTGACAAATCCGTCCTAGAATATTTTTTAAGCAACTAGTAATGATAGTTCTTCATTCAAAAATAATATATTCAGGTCAAGTTAGGCCACAAAATATAATAAAACAAATGTTAAATAAGAATGTAATTGGAAAGTTGAACAAATGTTTACCCTAAGCATTTTGAAAGTAACAGAAAGCAAATGTTGTTAGAATAAGAGTAATGGCAAGTAAGAGAAGACTAGAAGAATACTACGTATTCCAACACTTCATGGAAAATACTTGCAGTGCCTTTATAATTTTCTGGATAATGTTGGAAAACTATTGAAGAATTCCAGTAACATGAATAGATTTATTTTTGAAAATAGAGACTTTGGTTTCTAATAAAGGAAGTGATTAGAATAAGACCAGAGTAGATGCTATTGAATAGTCAAATACTTACTGTAAAATTTTCTACCTTGTGTGTATCTTTACACATATGTATGTATAAATATATAAATATACATATTTATATGCAGATAGAGAAAGAGAGAGAGAGAGAAGGATGGAGAGACACAGAAAGGGAGGAAAGGAAGGAGAGAGGAAGGGAGAGAAAGATGAGAATATTGAAGTTAAAGGACATGAAAGGACAGGTAGGTAACAGGATGCTTTATGCTGACGAAAATGGCCTTCTTCTCCCAGATTAACATCATGGAACACAAGAGTGGTTCAATCAAAGGCAGCTTGCCCCACCTTGTTAGATGAACTGCCAATGTGGACAAGAAACAGGTCATGTGATACTTTTTTTTTTTTAATGTTTATTTGTTTCTGAGAGAGAGACAGAGGATCCAAAGCAGACTGTATGTGGACACAGTGAACCTGATGAGGGGCTTGAACTAAGAGCCATAAGATCATGACCTGAGCCGAAGTTGGACACTGAACCAACTGAGCCACCCAGGCACAACTCGTCTCACACTTTAGATGTCTGTTAGATACAAGAGTTGTCTTCTAGGACACCAGAATTCACTGATTCATTTTAATTGAGGAAATTGATGACATGCTAGTTTTATGCTTTAGAAAGCTGAAGGAATTTGAAGCAACACTTGAAGAAAGAAAACCAGTTAGAAAGCTACTGGCTTGGTCTGGGTGGGAGATGAGAAAAGACTGAGATAAAACTGTGTACTGAGGTGCTGTGTCTGCCTAATTTGCAACGGAAAAACAATAGTGTATTTTCTCTGTCAATTAACTGAACAAGTTTCAGTTACAGTAATACAAAGGTTTCATATTTGTAAGACTATATATTCATAATACTTGAAGATATATTTGAAAGCTTTCACATTCACAACACATTAAAACCCAGGATTTGAGATTAACATGTGATTACACCAGAAAAAAAGTATATTTTTTCATTTAACAAATAGTTTATAATACTTATGCTTCAAAACCATGTGTGAAATATATATTGTAAGCTGTACGATTTATAGAATTAGTAGTAGATTGTAATATCTGATGGGAAATACAAGAATACGATGAAGTTCACTTATTTTCCTTCAGATAGGCATAAACTGAACTTGTCCTTTTATTGAGGCAGATACTGATAAAGGCAAATCATATTAGCAGGGTTAGCAATTTGGAATTTCTGAAGCTAACAGATGCAGAATGTACTGAGCAATTCTCCATGCAGTGATTAAAAGTTCAGTGAAGTAATATGTCTGTCATATTTAATGGAGGCCACACTTAAGATATACAGATTCATATGCACATTTGTAATATTTTCCTTTTCTTAAAGTAGGACCAGAACCACAGCATCTTATTGAAGGAAATATAATTCAATAAAAGTTTAAATTTAAATTTGTAAATTAATGTTCTGACCCACATGCCAATTTGCATAAGCTTTTAGAAACTCCAAACTGCTTAAATAAGCAAAATATAATCAGAATGTTGAAAAATATCCAATTTAATTAGTCAAAATTTTGGAACTGCTTACTTTAATTTGGTTTTTCAATATAATTTTATCTGATATGAAGAGTTCTGGGAATCACACTTTGATAGGGACATAAAGTTTGGAATTGATCGATCCTGATGAAAATTCATAATATGATCACATAATGAAGTTGAAGGACCTCATTATACTTTGATAAAGAAGGGATATTGAAGTTGTTTTCAAATATATAAATCTGTAGCTTGGCTTAAATAGTAAACATTTTCTCTATTAACTTAAAGCAAAGAACTATTGGATGGGAAGTTTTGGGGAGACTTCAAAATAAGCAAAAAAAAGGTTTCAGATTCTTATTGATATCTTAGTATAGAACAAATTTCATATTATTGAAAGAGTCCAAACATACAGTAGCTAGAGTTATAAAAAGAATCAATCTACTCTTTTTCTATCATTTCTCTCACATAAGTAGATTCCAATGTACAGTGGTCTGCGAATATGTTTGGGAATGAAACGACTGAGGACATCCCAAATTTCATGTAAATATATTCAAAACAAAGGTCATAAAAATGTTTCTGGTTGCCAAAAATTAACAAGAAATCAAAATTTACTCTCTAGTAGTGTGAGCTTTATAAGGAATGTAAAAATCAACATTTTAGAGTTTTTCTCCCCCACCCCTTTCTAAGCTATTGTTGTTTTGAGGACTGCTGTGCATTTGTAAAAGAGATGAGAACAGGGGGTACAGGTGGAGAATGGTGTTGGGCCAAAATGCTTCAATTATGTTTCTATACTATTTATACTGACCAAGGGTATTACCTTAACTCTTTTCATTAACATTTTCTGTATTTTCCTTGTAAAGGCATTCTACTTTATTTTTTCTCTACTGAGAAAAATAAAACAAATATGAACACACACACACACACACACACACATTTGCTTTATTTTGAAGCACTAAACCCCTTTATGACAATAGCACTAGTGTGCCAGTCATAGACTATGTTCCTAATAAACAATTTTGAATGGTTGAATAATATATAGTTTTCATGGTCTCACTCTTTTTTTTGTCAAAAATGTTAGTTTTTTTAAAGATTTTTTAAAATTTATTTATTTTGAGAGAAAGAGAGAGAGAGAGAGTGCAGGGGAGAGACAGAGAGAGAGAGAATCCCAAGCAGGCTCCATACTGCCAATGTAGTACAATGCGAAGCTTGAGCTCACTCATGAGATCGTGACCTGAGCCAAAATGGAGAGCCTGATGCTTAACCAACCGAGCCACCCAGGCACCCAAAAATATTAGATTATTTTTACCGCTGATATAAGTAGGTAAGAGATTTAATCAGACCATAAGTTTTATTCAAAATGTTATTAAATTTAGAACAAAATTCAAACATTTTAAAGAAAAAGTTCTGTGATGCTGGACAGTACAGAAATGCCTGGAAGGTCATCATCATTTATTTGAATGAAATTGTTTGAATTAATTGAATGCAATTAATCTAAGATTTAGATTCAGTCTTAGGAACTTAGAAATTTTATTTGGTTACAACACAAAATAAATCCACATTAACAAAGCTCACATAAACAAATAAACAAACAAATGTCTAAGTAAATAAAAAGGGTGTATGTGAGTGTATGCATGTGTGTGTGTGTGTGAGAGAGAAATATATATATACATTATACATATACCATACATATACATATAGTATTTGAACAGGCAACATATAAGAAATTACTCAGCTAAGTTTATTTAGAAACTCAGCACTAGGTCAAAGATTCAGTAATCTATTATTTTGTCTCTTTAGAATCTTTTTTTTTAATGTTTTATTTATTTCTGAGAAAGAGAGAGAGAGACACACTGTGAGCAGGGGGGATCAGAGAGAGAGGGAGACACAGAATCTTAAGCAGGCTCTGAGCTGGCCATCAGCACAGAGCTGGACACGGGGCTCGAACCCACGAACTGTGAGATCATGACCTAAGCCGAAGTCAGATGCTTAACTGACTGAGCCACCCAGGCGCCCCTGCTTAACTGACTGAGCCACCCAGGCGCCCCTAGAATCCTTTTTAAAGATACACTGTTGTCTCTGTAGCTTCCATATACAAACTAAAGGATATTTCAAGAGAAGAGTACTTAGCTGGCTGAGGAACACTTTAAGTCCTATGAGGAAGATAAGTAAGAAGTCAGAAATCATAAAATATTTTATTATGTATTAAGCATATTTTTATTTACTTAAGGCAATATATTTTGGTTTTTCATTTTTCACCTTGCACTACATTCTAAACTTTTATCACTGTTGAAACAAATAGAAAACCATGCCAAATTTACTTAGTTTTTATACCTGTGATTTGGAGTGCTTTTTTCATGTGTTTCTAAAAAAGATTAATTCTTCTTTGTGTCTTTTGAAATATTAGAGATTATAATTAAAGTGCTGACTGTCCTCTTTTCTAGACTTGGGAGATTAATATGATGAGGTAAAAATATGTTTATCTACTGTTCTGATTCATTTGATTAGCTTTCTTTTCCCCCTACAAACTGTTTAGAAAGACAGTGGAAATTAATATAACAAACCAAGGGCCAAGAAATCTCTGGATAACAAATCTCAGAGGCTGCTAGTTATATAAACTCCTATATGAGAAGCCTCCTTTCCATGTTTTACAAAAATAAAACCTTCATCCATTTTAAGAATTTTACTATAAAGTGGTTTGCCTAAAGTTGTGAGATTATATTTTCAATGTAATAGTCAGTGGAGTACCTAGAAAATATTTTTTAAAAATGTTTAATGTTTATTTATTTTTGATAGAGAAGCAGAGTAGGAACGTGGGAGGGGTAGAGGGAGGGAGACACAGAATCTGAGCTGTCAGCACAGAGCCCAGTGTGGTGCTCAAACTCATGAAACATAAGATCACGACCTGAGCCAAAGTCAGCTGTCCAACTGACTGAGCCTCCCAGGTGCCCTGAAGAACATATTTTACATAATATTTTAAAGGGGATTAGAAGTTAAAATTTTCAAATAGTCTTAAGTAAATGCACTAATAAAATAAGACGTAGTTAACAACTATGGGGAGAAGAATGCAAAAGAGAGAATAAGAGAATGAAATATACAGGACAACACTGACATGCAAAACATATGATGTTAGGAAGCTTGGAAAATGGTTACAAGCTTGGAACTTTGAAGACAATTATTTAGAATTTATAGTTTGGTCTTTAATAGTGATAGTGTCAAAATACAACTTTAAAGCAGTCTTTCAGCTGGTAAATATGATAAAAAATACCAATTCTGAAATAAATTTATGACTGTGTAGCATTTCTGATATATTTTTCTATTTAATGTTTCCTTGGATGTAGTGTTATTTTGAAAACTTTCATCTGAATGCTCATAAATTTGTAAAAATGTCAAATGGTTTTCTGAACAAACATTTTTAAAAGGAAAATTTATATTCAGGATATAGTCATTTACTTTTCAAAATTCATATTGTTATTTTGCTTTAATGGTATAAATCATCTTAACTCTCAAGAGTATCTATTGCTTTCAAATAGTAATTTTAGTTTTACGCATGTTTGTTTTTGAAAAGTATTCCTACAGAAGCTGGTTTATTACTTGTTATCAAACACTCAAGATTGTTCTAATTCAATGCAATTTCATATGAGTAAATAAAGGAATGGAGACATTTTTAAATAGATTAAAATTTTATTGGATACTTTGAGCTTCAGTGTTCTTTTGTTAAATGTATATGTTCTTTTTAAAAAATATTTAGTGCTTTTTTTTTTTTTTAAACTTATTCCTGAGACAGAAAGAGCGTGAGCAGGGGAGGGTCAGAGAGAGAGGGAGACACAAAATCTGAAACAGGCTCCGGGCTCTGAGCTGGCTGTCAGCACAGAGCCCCATGTGGTGCTGGAACCCACAAACCGTGAGATCATGACCTGAGCCGGTGTCGGACGCTCAACCGAGTGAGCCACGCAGATGCCCTGAATATATATGTTCTTGGTTTCTCATCATCAGATCTCCTTGGCTTGGAATATTGTGATGCAAATGCAGCTTAGTAAAACAGAAGGCAATATTGAAAAAATTAACGATATAACTATCTCATCCCATATGAAACTTTTTTATCAGAACCTGTGTGAGTATTTTTGCCAGAAGTTCTGTGAACAGGAGTTAAATTTCCAAAAGCAATATGCATTTTCAAGGTTCTGTGACCTACAGTGGTTATTCATGATGTATGGAAGGATGTGAGTGCAGGATATCATCTGCATCTATTGGAATTATTCCTTATGCCTATGTTACCATCTTTCTGACAGAAGATAGGTACTCAACAGTATATTTTTGAATTCTCTTTGTTATATATTTTTTCAAAGTAACATTTACATGAGTATATTTAGGAAATGAGCTCTGAACTAGCAGGCAGGGGCATTTACAAAGTTAAAAATAGTGATAAAAAAGTTATATTTTATTTGGGGATGAGCACTGAGTGTTATGTAGAAACTAATTTGACAATAAACTATTTGTAAAAAAAATAAATAAATAAAAAAAAAAGTTATATTTTATTAAATATGAAGGATAAAGTGCTAGTGGATTATTTAATGAACACTAGGTCTCAATGTTGTAGTTAGGTGAGGTTTCCTTACAAGGCTGCCTAATTTTCTTCTCTGATATATTTATTATACTCACACCTACTATGTGAAAAGAAAAGTAATCCCTAAGAGGATGCGCGGTAGCTGAGAATGCAAGAAAATAGGGCTGTCTTCAAGAATAAAATTTCTATTCTTTCTTAATTTCTGTATTAGATTCTGTGCAAATAAACCTCCCATTACTGGTAAGTTTTACATCTTCCTAAGTATTGTACATTGTTCTTCTCTTCTACTTTATGCCTGGTGGGCCATCGTTAGGTCATTGGCAAATACCTTAGTAGTGTAAGCTACAGCATGGATCCTAGAGTCAGGATCATGGGACCACACGTGAGATCTATAACTTGTTGCTGTGAAAATTTGGACAAATAAGTAAATTGGTGCCTCAGTTTAATCATGTGTAAAATGGATATAACAAGAGTAAAGTTTTTCAAAAGACTTGTAAAAATTAGATGTGCCCACTGCATAATAATTAAATATGTAGGTAACTATATTTTATGTTTTCAGTCATCGCTATCACCGTCATGCTGATTTTATGCCTTGTACAATAATGAAAAAATACCTGACTTAATGATCACAAATACTGAGATTGATTTTAAGCTACTGAACCATCATTAGGGTACATGTACATAATATAAATTCAACTATTTTCTTAGAGCTCTTTTGCAGGGAAATTCTACATATTATGTAACCATTCAGCTTAAGTGTACAGTTTGATGATGTTGGGTAAATGCAAGATTCAGAATCTTAAAATTACCACCATAATCAAGTTTTACAAAATCTCATCCCGAGCAGCTCCCTTATTCCTTATTCCCTGTGAATCACTCATTGTCAGCCCAGGCAACTACTGACCTGTGAAGATAAAATGGCACCATACTATATGTACTCTTTTGTGTCTTGATTCTGCTTTTGGGATTCATTTATATTTTTAGTTTAATGTACTTCATTCACTATTACTCCCGAGAAGTTTTCAGTTTTAGGGATACACTACATTTTGTTTATCTGTTTATTGGTTGATGGACATTAGGTTGTTCTGGTATGGAGTAACTCTTTGCCTACAAGCCTTTGAAGGAATTTTTATTTTTTCTTTCATTTATATTGGGTGGATACTTAAAAGTAGAACGGCTAGGTCTTAAGGTACGTTTATCTGAAATATTGTCTAGCTGTTTTCCACTGTGTTTCTAATATTTTGCATTTCTCCAGTAATGCATGAGTGCTTAGTTGGTAACAACCTCACCAATCTTTTGAAATAGTATCTTTCTAATTGAAATCTGATGAATGTATAGTGATATCACAATGTGGATATAAGTTGAAATTTCTATTGACCAATGATGTAAAACTTTTCAAGTACTTGTTTTACTTTATATATCTTCTTTATCGAGGTATTTGATCTAACATTTTGCCCATCTAAAACAAGATGGGCAAAGTTTGTTTTGTTCTTTATTTTTCCATAATTGCACAATGATAAACAGTACATCTAATTTTTCTTAACTCATTTTTAAAATAGTATCTAAAAGACTTTCAGCAAATAAGTTATGTCAACTGCTAGCAAATTGAAATGTCAATTTCACCCTGAACTTGTCTATATATTGACTTTAAGGAAGGTCTATAACTCTGGCTTCAGTCAGAACCCATTGTCTGATAGAGACAGCTCTCAGGATTGTCTGATATTTCAATTTCAAAAAGGGAGTATGACATATTAGTTATCTTGCATTTCTAGAATATGCTTACGCATCCTTCTGGTGTATTTTTGGGAAGATAATAAAAGGCCCACATTGCTTCTCAGTTTACCTTGCATGAGAAGCATAACTTCTGGCACCACTCACTGAAACTCCTCTTGGGCAGTCATTTTTCTTTTGATGGGAAGGGAATTTCTAGTATCATAGAGAAACCTAATCTCCAGATCATCTCCAAAATTTCAATTCTAATTAATTAATTGAACAACTAGGTTAAAAAGCTGCAGAGTGGACTTGGAAAATCAGAACAGAAATAAATCTCAGAGTAGTGTTAGTGGAGAAAATTAATTGGTGTACTGCAGTTGATTGTAGAGTGTGGATTGGGAATTGAGATGGTTTTGCAATGTGTTAACCTAGCTAGGCTAGAATTTCCTTTATTGTATGTTTCCATTATAGTGAGCAATGAGGTCAGATTCTTAGGAGATTTGAAAAGCAGGAGGAAAGCAGAGGCCATTTGGTAGCTCACACATTTATTGTGGATATGCTGACTTGCTCCATAGGCATAAAGTAACACATAGGCTTGCAATTGTTCTGCTTTTCCCTAAATTCATTTTGAGCTTCTCTGCATAGGTATGTGTTTAGCTTTGTGGCAATGGCTCCCAACTCTGCAAGTTATGGTTATCACCAAAGACAGAAGCATCAAAAAACCACATGGATTTCAGTATGTCCTTGTGAGGTTCTAGCTCATGCTTGGAGTTGCAGCCTGCTCATGACCCTTCCTTACTGACTGACTGCCCTTCCCATCAGTAGATGACAAGTTCCAGCACAGACAAGGAGGCAACGCCTTAGAGACAGAACCTAATCAGCTTATTTAATTGAATAAGCAAATTCTCAGTCATACACCACACACATATACACACATACACACACACACACATGTATCACTGGTTCTGCTTCTTTAGTTGAACCCTGACTGATATATGAAGTAAGAACAATAGCTGTATACAGACAACTCTTTCAATTATTTTTTTTAATGGAAGAGAGCAGAGAGGATATATGGAGATGATAGGAAGTCAAAGGAGAATTATAACATATAGAGAATTCTTGAGTTTTCTTATGTTTTTGTTTCCAGAAGAGAAGGAAGGTTAATGAGGCAGAAGATAAAATGTAATTTTAGAAGCAAAACTTTGACTAAAAACAAGAACAAAATGAGATTGTAGAATAATTGGAAGTCAGACTTTAATGGGAGTGTAGTAAATCATCAATTCTAACTTATCTGTGGAAAAAGAGGGAAGAGTGCAAATACAGATTCATATGGGTTAATTTCCTTGGTTCCCCTCTCCCCGGCTTTATAACTATATAAATGACACATAAAATCATATACATATGTAGTGTACAACACGATGATTTGTATACATATATGAATATGCATTGTAAAATGGTTACCACATCTAGTAAATTAAAGCCATCATCTCACATACTTACCATTTTAAGCAAATGAACACTGAATATTTATTCTTTATTTTACTTTTTAAATTTTGAGACAGAGAAAAACAGAGCATAGGTAGGGGAGGGGCAGAGAGAGCGGGAGAGAGACAATCCCAAGCAGGCTCCTGTCAGTGCGGAGCCCAACACAGGGCTCAATCTAATGAATTGTGAGATCATGACTTGAGCCAAAATCAAGAGCTGGACTCTTAAATAACTGAGCCACCCAGGTACCCCAATATCAAATTCTTTTATCAATTTTCAAGTATAAAATATAATATTATTAACTATTATTAACACACAATGCTGTACACTGAATATCCAGAATGTATTCAAATGAAAGTTAAAAATTTGTACTCTTTAACCAATGCTTCTCCATATTCCCCTCCCTCTAGCCACTTATGACCACTATTCTATTCTCTACTTTTATGAGTCTGATTCTCTTAGATTGCACATAATTGAGATAATACAGTTTTTGTCTTTTTCTGTCTGACTTATTTCACTTAGCATAATGCCCTCAAGGTTCATCCATGTTGTTGCAAATGAGAGTATATTCTTTTGTAAAATATTTTCTTCTTTTTTATGGCTGAATAATATTCAGTTATGTATGTGTGTGTGAGGGCTTGTATGTATAATATATGTTTTATTCATTTATCTAGAGGGCACTTAGGCTGTTTCCATGTCTTGGCTATTGTGAATAATGCAGCAATAAACATGAGAGTACAAATAACTCTTGAGATCATGACTTCATTTTCTTTGGATATATACATAGAAGTAAGAATGGTGGATAATGTTGCCACTTTATCTTTTTAACTAATTATTTTTTTAAATTCCAACAAACAGTGTAAGAGGGTTCCTTTTTCTCTGCATCCTTGCCAACACTTTTTTCCTATGTTGTTAATTTTAGCCATTCTGACAGGTCTGAGGTGATATCTCATTGTAGTTTTGACTTGCATTTCCCTGATGATGAATGATGTTGAGCATCTTTTCATGTGTCTGTTAGCCATCTGGATGTCTTTTTGGAAAAATATCTATTCATGTCTTTTGCCCATTCACTGGATTATTTGATGTTTTGGTGCTGATGTTGATGAGTTCTTTACAGATTTTGGATACTAGCCCTTATCAGATATATCATTTGAAAGTAACTTCTTCCATTCAGTAGGCTTCCTTTTAGTTTTGTTGATTATTTCCTTTGCTGTGCAGAAGCTTTTTATCTTGAAGAGGTACTAATAATTCATTTCTGCTTTTGTTTCCCTTGCCTCTGGAGATGTATCTAGCAAGAAGTAGCTATAGCCAATGTCAAAGAGGTTGCTGCCTGTGTTTTCCTGTAGGATTTTGATGGTTTCTTCTATCACATTTACATCTTTCATCCACTTTGAATTTATTTTTTTGTTGTTGGTATAAGAAAGTGGTCCAGTTTCATTCTTTTGTATGTTGCTGTCCAGTGTTCCCAACACCATTTGTTAAAAATATTGTCTTTCCTGCTTTGTCAAAGATTAGTTGACCATATAGATGTGGGTCCATTTTGGGGTTTTCTTTTTGAAATTAAGTGTACTCCTAATCTCCTTTATTTATTTCACTCATTTTCCCATCCATCTCTTGTCTGGCTACCAATAGTTTGTTTTCTGTATTTAAATCTGTGGTGTTTGTTTGTTTTCTTTATTCTTTTGTTTCTTAAATTTCATGTATGAGCATTTGCCTTTCTCTGACTTATTTCACTTAGTATTATACCCTCTAGGTTATATTAAAAGGCAATATTTGTTGCAAGTTTTATTGTTGCAAATGGTATGATTCCAGTCTTTTTGTTGGCTGAGTAATATTCCATTGTATATATACACCACATGTTCTTTATTCATTCTTCTATCAATAGACACTTGGGTTAATACCATATGCTGACTATTGAAAATAATTCTACAGTAAACATAGGGGTACATATATCTTTACAAATTAGTATTTTTATTTTCTTGATGTAAATATTCTGTAGTGGAATTACTGGATCATTTGGCAATCCTGGTTTTAACTTTTTGAGGAATGTCCACACTGATTTCTACAGTGGCTGCACCAATTTACATTCCCACTAGCAGGGTACAAGGGTTACCTTTTCTCTACCTCTTCACCAACACTTGTTGAGGAGATATCCTATCGTGGTTGTGGTTTTGATTTGCATTTCTCTGATTAGTGACATTGAGCATCATTTCATCTACATGTTGACCATTTGTATTTCTCCATATCTAACATGGAAGCCACTTAATGAGGGAAATACAGGGTTGTTAATAAATGGTGTTGGGGAAACGATATTTACATGCAAAAAGATTAAACAACCCTTGGCTTACAACATTCACAAAAATTAACTTAAATTGGTTTAAAGACTTAAATGTGAGACCTGAAAACATAAAATATTTCTAAAAGAAAACAGAGAAAAGCTCCTTGACCTTTGTCTTAGCAATGATTTTTTCAGATATGACACCACTGTCATGGGCAACAAAAACAAATTTAAGCAGGTGGGTACATATCAAACTAAAAGCCTTCTTCACAACAAAGAAAATAATCAACAAAATGAAAAGACAACATTTGGAATGAAAAAATTGAAAATAATATATCTGATAAGGGTTTAATATTCAAAATATATAAGGAACTAATACAACTCAATGGCAAAAAAAATCAAACAAAAATGCCCAAAAGACCTAAGTAGGTATTTTTCCAAAGAAGATGTAGACTCAACTTCTTGAAGGAAAGTATAAATCACATTGCCAGGGACATGGATTTAGAGAGGAAATAGTTATGGGGATTTAGAAAGGGGAGTAGTTACCTTTCAAACTATATACTAACTTGATAACATTAAAACTTGAGACATTTTCATCAGAAATAAAAAGCATGTAACTATGTAAAGTGATGGATGCTAACTGGATTTACTCGGGTGATTTATAATGTATACAAATATATCATTAATTTGTATACCTGAAAGAAATACAATGTTACATTATACCTTAGATGATAAATAAGTAAATAAAAATAATAAAGTTTAAAAAAAAATCACAATCTGCAAAAAACTCAGTGTAATATATATGTTCCAAAGATAGCTACATGGGATATTATATATTTTTCTTATAGTGTTATATTGATACTCTTTCATCATCAGGCAGGATCTATCCCCCTTTCCTTGAATATAGGCTTCCTTAGTTATATACTTTTAACAAATAGAATATAGAGGAAGACACTGCATGACTTAGGTAGCTGGGTTAGAAAAGTCAATACTGTTTCTACTTGGCTCCGTGTCTTTCTCTTTGTACCTCCCCCTTGGAATTCAGCCATCATGTTGTGAGAAAGCCCAGGCCACATAGAGAGGCCACAATGGCACCACTAACATCTAAACCAATCGCCAAGATCAACCACTCAATATATAAATTAGAGACCATTATGATGTTTATAGCCCTCAGACTTTGAGATGTCCGAGTTGATACTAAGTAGAGCAGAAATAAGCTTCCCTAACAGGCCTTGGCCCAAATTACAAATCTGTGAGCAAAATGATTATTGTGTTAAGCCACTTAAAAAATAACCAAAAAACAAAAGCTCTTGACACTTTAATTTCATCATTTCACTTCTCATTGTTTTATTTATTTATTTTTAATGTTTTATTTATTTCTAGGAGAGAGAGAGAGAGACAGCGTGATCATAGGAGGGTCAGAGAGAGAGGGAATCACAGACTGAAACAGGCTCCAGGCTCTGAGCTGGCAGTCAGCACAGAGCCTGACACGGGGCTCGAACCCATGAACCGAGAAATCATGACCTAAACGAAAGTCAGACGCTTAACTGACTAAGCCACCCAGGCGCTCCACTTCTCATTGTTTTAAAATGTTTATTTATTTTTGAGAGAAACAGAATGAGAGTGGGGGACGGGGGCAGAGAGAGAAGGAGACACAGAATCCGAGGCAGGCTCCAGGCTCTGAATTGTCAGCACAGAGTCTGACATGGGGCCCAAACTCACAAACCATGAGATCATGACCTGACCTTAAGTCCAATGCTTAACCAACTGAACCACCCATGGGCCCCTTCTCATTTTTCATGTAAATGTTGTCATCCATTTTACTTCTACATTGACCTTCACTTACAAGTCGTTAGTATTTTTTAAATCATCAGCAATCAGGTAGTTGATTAGAAATTCTTTTTGTTGCTCTGTATTTATTTCTGTACAGTCTTGTTTCTGTCTTTTATTCTTTTCCTTCAAGTTTACAAGCTCTTTTTAGTACGTTTTCACTGCAAATTTAAAATAAAATTTCTTTCACTTGTTTTTTATCTAAAATATATTTATTTGCTTTCATTTAAAAAAATTTAAATTTAGGATAATAATAAGAGTTGTAATTATTTTCCCTCAGAAATCTGAAGATTTCAAAATATTGTTTTCTTCATAAAGTATTTCTGTTGACAAGTCATTGTTATTCTGATGCTACATTGAAGCTGTGTGACATAGTTAATAACACTTCATTTTCATCTTTAGTTCTGTTTCTACAATTTTTAAACAATTTTATCAAAAGTTTAATGTTCACTAGCAGATTTTGATGTCTCTCTGGTAGATTCTGAACTCAAATCTTTTGCTTTTCAGTAGTAGGAGAATAAGAAAAACTACATTGTCCCTAACAGATTTCTGGTAGAGGTTTCCAGCCTCCTGCCCGATATATGTTTAGGATTTGGCAGACATGCATTTACCACTCCAAAATCATTCCATCATCACTAATATTAGCCCCTTTACTTTTACTTCTCTGATGCTTTATGCTCAAATTATATCTACTCTCTATTATTTTGTCTTTTTAGTGGACAATAGTGTGTGCTGTCAGCTACATTGTTTTGAAAGAAAACTATTTCATCAGGTTTAGAACATCCATTAGTTGGTTAATAGAGCTCATCTGATGAGATCTTTTCTATTATGATTAAAAAAATCCTTATAAACATATGTTTCTTCATTCCCATGGTGATCTTAATAGAGTTTCAAAGAGAAGAATAAGTAAACTCATGCTCAAAACATCATTTTTAAGTGCCGTCTATGACCTTTAATATTTAATTAAGAAACAAATTTCATACTGTGGATGCTTTTGCCAAATGTAAAGTATAAAACATCACATTAGAATTATTCTGCGATTAATTGCTCTATATGAACCAAGTCAGTGTGATTAAAGACAGGACCACATGAAAATAATGTTTCAACTTACTATTTTCATTTTAGTCTTGAAAGTAATTAATATATCTTACTAGTGTAAGCACACAGCAGGTAATATTATATTAATCAAATTTACAATAATGTATGCTTAAAAGTGAATATTGACCATCAATATTGATGTTAAAAAAGGTCTGGATTTTAATTTCCTCTGAGGTTTGTTCCTGCCATTTTTGATAGCTAAGAGAAAAAACATTTTTGCAACCATTCGTCTTATTATTGACTTTGTAAAATTAACTTCAGTCCAATATTGAAATTATTGACTAAGGTAGGCAAACAAGTAAAGATATAAGTTAAGATATTTAGATATGATTAGAACTAAATAACATTCTAAAGCTAACTAAAATGCTTTTCTGAGCACACAAAATATTTCTTATATGATTATTAATGATGTCCTATGATAATTTATTGCAAGTCTTTGACTTTTAAATAAACTTGTTTCAGTCTTGCCATTTGGTTTAATTCTGCATGCCTATACATATTCTAATTACTTTGTTTCTGACATGAAAATGTATGTATTCCATGACATTGTTTTATTGACTACATATTATAAAATGACTATTATATGATCTAAAGAAATACATTTTTTATTTTACTTTTCCAGACTAACATTTATAATTCACATCACAAACAACCTCCTTAGAGAAAACTCCCTTCTGTCTTCCAATACTGAGGTAATTATTTTTTTCAAATACTTTCTTAGGTACACATAAGCTCATGAGCAGCAACCATAAAGGCTTACTGTTTTAAGGTTTTGTTTACGGTTTATTGTTTTGTTAAGCAAAAATAGTTAACTAATAGAAAAGCCTATTTAATAAATACATATGGAAAGACTATCTTAAGCAATGGATAAATATTATTTCAGTTTTTTTTGAGAGCTTTTGCCAGAACACTTCTAGAAAAGTTCTGTCTGAATTAATCCAAAGAATAATAATAATGGCATGAAAGAACTTGAAAATCATGGCAAAGTTTACCTTATTAGTATATATTTCTTTTTTTAATTTTTTTAACTTTTTAAAATTTATTTCTGAGAGAGAGAGAGAGAGAGACAGTGTGAGCAGCGGAGGCTCAGAGAGAGAGGGAGATACAGAATCGGAAGCAGGCTCCAGGCTCTGCGCTAGCTGTCAGCACAGATCACAATGACACAGGGCTCAAACCCACGAACCATGAGATCATGACCTGAGCCAAGGTCAGAAGTTTAACTGACTGAGCCACCCAGGCGCCCTAGTATATATTTCAAACGTATTTTTTTATTAAGTATAAACTAAATTTGAAACATCTGAAACCTTTAATCTAGATTACAATATAGTAAAACCTTGGATTGCAAGTAACTTGTTCTGTGAGTGTTCTGTAAATGAGCAAGTATTTCTAATAAATTATAACTTGATAAGCGAGTAGTCTTAAAATATGAGTAGTACGTGGCGCCACAAGTCATCTGATCACAATTGAGTGAATGGCTCTTGAAATTCATTTTGATATACAAGGGCTTTGGATTACAAATTATGCTCACAAACCAAGGTTTTACTGTATATACAAGTGTAATTTGTGAACTCCGATGAGTAAAATGAATGGCATGTGCGCTTGTGTGTATAATGAGCTTTAAGATATTTCACTTTCATGAAAGGTTAATCAACTATCTTTATACTACATATCATTATTTATAACAAAATAATTTATAACTTGCCACAACTCATCAAAAACATTGTCAAAATTAGTTAAAAATATGTGGCAATCAGGAAACAGAAAGCACTTTCAAGATAAAATAATTAAAGAAGATTATATTCACAAAACTGCAGTTTATAAGATGAGATACAGGAAACACAAAGGATAGATAGTTAGGTGATCAAACTAGTAGCAACTGAGCAGTCTCCATGCTTAAGCTTACTGCACACAGGGAAGAAGGGATTCCTGGAATCTGAAGGTAAGGAGAAAGTCAGATGTGGTGGAATACAGTGAAGAAGAGGAGAGCCCTTGTGAAACAACAAGGTTAACCTCCAGGGTTCACAGAGAGAAAACCATAGAGTTAAGTCCAATGACCTCATAGTCTTCTAATCATCACAAAAGGCTACATACTGATAAGTTGATCAGCAAGACAGTATGAAAATTTGTCCATTTAATCCACAGCGCTCAGTTTCTCAGGTCTAGACTAGTTTGCAGAAGTGCAAAAAGTACATCTAGAGAGGCCAACATAGGATATCAAGCGAAAACATAAGCATTTCTGTATTTCTGTTGATAGTCACTTTTGTTGTGAATTACTATAAAACGAAGTTGGCATGTAGATATTTTGCTTATCAGAATGTTGTAATTCATCATTATAATTAATATCAAGTATTAAATAAAATGTTTATCACCAATATAAAAGAAAGGCAATTCCTATGAGAAAATTATGAGGAATAGAATCCTCTTTAATCAGGCATATAACTGGAATCAATTAACTTCGGTCAGGGAATGCGTGCCTGCTTTCATTCATATATGATGCTTAGGTTTTGAAATGAGTTTTTAATAATGAAGCTTAATATGTTCCAAATAATAAACTTAAATTTCATTAAACATAAGCCATCAATAATTTCAAGAGCATGAGATTTTCATATTTTAAATTAATTCAAATGGATAATAAATTAACCTTATATAATGTTTGATTTGATTACATCACCCGTTTCATTTATTTTATTTTTTTATAAAAGTTGATAGTGATTAAATACTCTGAAAGTGCCAGAAAGGTGTAGATTTTATCCTAATGCCAATCTTTTTAAGGTAAACATTCAAGGGCTTTTTTCTTTTTTCCTTTTTCTAATTTGGATAGAACTTATTGCAGTTGCTTCAAGTTCACTGAACTCAAATTCTGCAATGTCTAGTTGGCCATTAAACTTAGCTATTGATTTTTCACTTTAGTTGTAAGTTTTATCTCCAGATGTTTCATTAGGTCTTTATATCTTATCCATCTCTTCTCATCATGATATTTTCACTATTTTCTTAAATCTGTGGAGTATAGTTCTTGTAGTTGTTTCAACAGTCTTGTCTGATGAATCTATAATCCCTGTCATTCAAGCTAGTTTCTACTGATTACGTTTTCTCCTGGTTATGGGTTGCATTTTTTTCGACAATGGGTAATTTTTAAATTAGAGGCCCAATATTTTGAATTGTATTTTGTGAGAGGCTAAAATGTATGCATATATGTATGTATGTATGTATGTATGTATGTATGTATAAGTGTGTATGTATTGCCATCAAGAAATACTGGGTTTTATTATTCAGAGATATTGTTAGATTTACTTAAAATCAGTGTACTCTTGGGGTGTCAGGGCATCTCAGTCGGTTTAAGCATCTGACTCTTAATTTTGGCTCAGGTCATGATCTCACCTTTCGTGAATTCGAGCCCTGTGTCAAGCTGACCACTGACAACATGTAGTGTCTGTTTCTCTCTCTTTCTGCCCCTCCCTCTCTCAAAATAAATAAACAAGCTTTAAAATCAGTGTAATCTTTTATAGCTTCCTTTAGAACACGGTTAGGTTAGGTTCTGGGCAGAACAACCTTTAGATTAGGACATATTGGACCATAATACTCATCTCAGGATTCTGTAGTGCTTATGTATTTGGAGTTTTTTCCATGCTGGCCTGTTGCAACAAAAACCGTTCTGTACCAAGACATTTATGCTTAGTCTTTTCTAGTAATTCTCTTCTTGACTTCAGCTAGTTAGTTCATTTTCTTCATGTGCAGATCAGCAACAGCCAAAAACTAAAGGGGGCACTTCTACAGACCTCTGGAGTGTCTGCTTTCTATCTCTCTCTCTCTCTCTCTCTCCTCTCTCTCTCTCCTTCTCTTTTTCTCTCTCTCCCTGTCTTCCTCCTACTTTCCTCCCTCTATCTTTCTTTCTCTCTCTGAAATCACTTCTCCAGTACTGTGCCCTGCATGTTCTAGTATATGTTTCACTATACTCTGAAACTTATCTGCTCAGTTCAATTTGTGCCTCCCCCACCCGCCACCCCGTGCTGCTGCCCAGAAACTTTCTGTAGTCCCTGCACGAGTGGCATAGCTTCTTGTTGGTTTCTCTTCTGTCCAAGGATACTAGTTTGTATTTATGATTATCTGCTAACTAAAAAAATGTTATTTTACACATTTTTTCCAGTGTTTTCAGTTTCGTGAGTCACAGGTTAAATAGAGTCCCTGTAACTTCAATCTGGAGACAACACACATCCCAGTAAGTCTTTTTAACACCTCAAAATTAGAAGGACCTAATCACACACAAAAAAGGAAAATGAGCAAATTATTAAATACAATTAAAAAAATCTTGCAACTTATGATTTACCTTAATAAAAATTTAAAAAAAAACAGGAATATTCAAAATACTCTTATTTTTAAAGATCCAATTTGTTTTCATAGGCATTTTCAAATACGTAAAATAAAATTGATAGACTTCTATTGCTGATGATATTGAGCGTATTAAAATGAGCTAGTCATAAAGTAAATATCGTTTTAATTCATATATCAAAGAGACTATTAATGGAGTAGTGAGGGGCACCTGAGTGACTTAGTTAAGTGTCTGACTCTTGATCAGGTTCAGGTCATGAACATTGAGACTTGTGTTGCGCTCTGCACTCACAATGCAAAGCCCGCTTGGGATTCTCTCTCTCTCTCTCCATCTGTTTTTCTCTCACTGCTTCTCCCATGCTCATGGTTTTTCTCTCAAAATAAATAAATAAAAATTTTAAAAAGGGAGTAGTGAAAGTCCAGCACAATTGATAAATTATCTGGTAGACACATATTTATTTATTATTATTGTTTAGTTATTTATTTGAGAGAGAGAGAGAGAGAGCATGAGCAGGGAAAAAGAGCAGAAGGAGGGAGAGAGAGAATCCCAAGCAAACTTCATGCTAAGCATGGATCCTCAAGCAGGGCTGAATCTCATGACACTAGGATCATAATCTGAGCCGAAATCAAGAGTCAGAAACTCTACCTACTGAGTCACTCAGATGCCCCTGGGAGACATGTATTGGAAAATAGAGCTTTGTTAAGATATTTGCAGCTAGATCTTGTGTGAAAGGCTAAGGACATAATTTTTATTTTCTTATTATTTCTTTTTTTAAGATCATTTCCTTGCCAGCATATCAGGTATAGAAAAGTAAATACTCTCTGAGGAATATATATTCTATAATGGAATTATATAACCCTGGAGAGCATTAAATTAAAGTTTTAAAAGCTCTCTGGAAGACTTTTGACTCCAGAATTGCTTAATGAAATAAAAAAATTAATTATAATTAGTCATGACTTGGCCCAATAATTATTTCATATTATTGTCCCTAAAAATAAGTGAAGATAAACCAATTTTTACTAAGATTTGAATGATTTGCTAACTTGTTATTTAATGAACAATAGTGTCACCAGTAATAAAATTTGGACTCTGAGTATGTGATCATTGGTATTATTATCTTTGCCAACTTCAGTTCAATTTGAATCTATGTTATATTCTAAATATTATGTTAGATTCACAAAAAAAATTAAAGATATTGTTACTTATGGAAGTTAAATTTTGCTAACTCCCTATGAGACACATTATTAAATAGCATTATTTGCCAGTGAATTCAATGTTTTCTTAACACATTGTGTTTAATGAAATTTCATTAATTCATGAAGAGTCAAATAGTTTAGTAGTCCACAAAGAACATTTAACTTCTTCACAGTCTTCCTGTATCAGTCATACTAAAGTAGCTCAGTTATATCATTTATTAATTTCAAATATTAATATGAATAAGAGAAATATTTCAGGAATAATATGATGGCACAAACTGGTGCTTAAAAAAAGAAATATATAGAAGCTTGCCATATTTGGGGCGCCTGGGTGGCTCAGCCAGCAGAGCGTCCGATTTTGGCTCAGGTCATGATCTCTCTGTTCGTGGGTTCGAGCTCCACGACAGGCTCTGTGTTGACAGCCAGCTCAGAACCTGGAGCCTGCTTCACATTCTGTGTCTCCCTCTCTCTCTCTGATTCTCCCCTGCTCACGCTGTCTCACTCTCTCTCAGAAATAATAAAACATTTAAAAAAAAAAAAGAAGCTTGCCATATTTGAAAACATAAGGGGGAACCATTTGAATAAGGATTTCACTTTTTAGGTGATTTCATATTCTGTCAAATCTCCACAATTAATTATATACAGATATCTAAATCCAAAATATTTTTACTTACTGATTGTAACAGACAGAATAATGCACACTTACCCAATCTCTGCATCCTAATTCTAAAAACCTAGGACTATGTAACACTACTGGGGATAGAGATGTTGCAGATGAGATTAAGTTATGGGTCCTAAAATGGGAAGATTATACTGGATTATTTGGGTGGACCCAGTGGTCCTTATAAGAGGAAGACAAGCAGGTCACAGTGAGGAGCATTGTGATAATGGAACACAGGTCAAGTCCAATGGAGATTTGAGAATGTGATACTGTTGACTTTGAAGATGAACAGGGACCACAAAGCAAGGAATGCAAGTGGCCTCTTGAAGCTAAAAAAGGGAATACATCTTCTCCTACAGCTCCCAGAAGGAATGGAGCCTGTCCAATCTTCATTTTAGGACTTCTACCAGTAGAGATGTAAAATAATAAATTTGTATTTTTTAAGCCAATAATTTGTGGTAATATGGTATAGCGCAGGAGGAATCTAATACAAATTTCAGTCATAATGGGTGATGCTCTAACGAACACCTAAAAATGTAGAAGTGGCTTTGGGATTGGTCAGTGGGCAAAATCTGGAAGATTTTTAAAAGCACAAGCTGTCTTGAAATATTGAAACTATGGATAAATCTTTAAGTCACTTGGAATTTCTTTCGCATTTTGAACTGATGATTATACCTTTCCTTGTCTCTTGGATTGCTTGGTAATTAGTTTGACCATATGTCCTTGGTTTGCCTGGGGTAGACTGGGTTCACGTCTTCTGTCCTGATGTAACCATTAATAATACCACCTATATCTCTAAAAGATACATCAGTTTGGATGATAAACTATCTGTTCATCTTATGATTGCACAATCTTTTAATTTTACTCTTCTCACATTCAATCTTAGCTTTTTTCAGCTTTTTTCCAATTAACATTGGAGTTTTCAGGATTCTTCTTGGTCTTATTTTATACTCAGTGTATAAAATCCAGTATGCAAATG
This sequence comes from Hyaena hyaena, assembly GCF_003009895.1. Taxonomy (NCBI): domain Eukaryota; kingdom Metazoa; phylum Chordata; class Mammalia; order Carnivora; family Hyaenidae; genus Hyaena; species Hyaena hyaena. Next base: position 1,063,227 of record NW_024080955.1, on the reverse strand, counting down.
TTTGCTTTAATTGGCATATATATACTCAAAGATTCTCAACACCTAGCGTAGCTAGCTCCTGTCATAGAGTAGTAATTGAATACATAATCCAGATATTCACCTGAGTTTCAGAAAAGTATTTCAAATGTAACATTGTATAACTGAATCGCCTTATTCTCAAACCTGCTCCTAATCTGGAATTTTTTTCATATGGTGAAAGCTCCATTCCTCCAGTTATACATATTTAAACCTGAAAAACATTTCAGTCTCCTTTTCTTTCACCTTCCATATCCAAATGATAATTTGTTGTATTAGCTTTTTGAATATTGTGGAATTTATCTTTTTATTTCTACTACAAAAAAATCTATCCAAATTATTGCAGTAGTTTTTTTAATTGGTATCCATTTCCAGACTTGTCTTCCTCGCACCATCCTCAGCACTACTAATGTACAAAATTAATAAATATTTAAACATTTAATTATTTCAATAATCTCTTAATGGAACATCTAAGGTCTCTCCATGAAGGAAGTTCACTGTTAGATTTATCCTTTGTACTGGTGTTTACTCCTAAATTTTATCCATATTGCAGAACTGCTTGTAATTTACATCATACTATACCAACAATTCATTCTTTCTTCATTCTTCCATCAATTATAAAGCAACTATCAGATGTCATATGTTTAAATGAACACTCAAAAGCCTTTCTATCCCAATAAAATCCTTGACAATTTGCAAAATTCATCTTAATTATTAGCTTCTTCACCAAAAATTTCCTTCCTAGACTTCCTCACACCAAATTTTTTGTTTTGTTTCTCTGTACTTCCATGCATTCTGGGAAAATCTTTACAACAGTACATGTAAAAGTGTATTGCGACAATTATTGTTTCTTTTTTTAGTTTGAAAACATTGTGAAAGCAAAATCTATTTCCCCATCCATGTCTAACATTGAGCTAGTCAAGTAATGAGTTTGAGACAATCAGACATCACCAGTAAAAAACATATAATTTAAATGCACTGTTTTTTTTCAACTTCTGTATTGATCAATTTAAAAACATTTTAATATTTATTTATTTTTGAGAGAGAGAGAAAGACAGAGACAGAGCACAAGCAGGGGAGGAGCAGAGAAAGGGGGAGACATAGAATCTGAAGTAGGCTCCAGCTCTGAGCTGTCAGCACAGAGCCCGATGTGGGGCTTGTGAGATCATGAGCTGAGTCAAAGTCAGACGCTTAACCAACTGAGCCACACAGGTGCCCCTGTATGGATTAATTTTATATAATCATTTTACATTTAAAAAATTGTTGCCTCTATGCTTTGGAAATAGATCAGTATATAATACCCATGTACCTAATCATCTTATCAATATACTGCCCTGATTGAGAATACAGACTGCTAATTTATTCTAAATCAACCAAGATCTCTGTCTTCTCTTGCATCCTTTAATCCCAGTATATAGTACATTTAATTATTTTGCATGGTAATGTGATAGTCATGTCTTTGGTCATGGAATTACCTTATCATTTATTTTGCACTCAAATTGAAAAACTATTAAATTAACATTAGAGTAATCATTTGAAGCTTAATTATGCAATTTTTAGAAATGTCACTTATGTATAATGCCATAGTTTAATAATTCTTCAGTGGACAAGAATATAAGAAATATCTCTCTGTCTAGGGCTATGTGGTTGTCTCTATTATATTCTAAAAGGAACCTTTCCTGGCAAATAACTATAAAATCACATTTTAGTAGCAGCACATGCCATTACAATATCCTTTCAAAGTATCCCTCCATGGCCACAAAATTCAGAAAAATAGCATATTTTAAAACTTGGCTCATGATGGCAGCTCTCCACTAAAAGCCAATTATTCTGGAATATTCTGGTACTAAAATGAATCACAAATGCTCCTCATTCGCTGGAGTCTCATGAAACACTTTCAAGGCAGAAATGCAGTTTAGTTGAGATAACAGATGGAATAAATGGCCCTCCTGAACCCAATTTAACAAATATTGTAGTTGCCATCCTGCTTATGATGCCGCTTTGCTCCGCAAAGCTTTCCTTAACAGTTTTCAAGTATTTGGAATCAAACATGGTTGGTCTTATTGAACTAGAAATATAACATCATAGATATGAGATATATTTGCACCAAAAAACTCATTCTCAGATGACAGCATTCAAGAAAAATGATCAGAAACTGTCAAGTGAAACAACAAAGTTTCATTTTTTTTGTTTTGTTTTGATATTTTACACCTCTTATGCTCTGTACTACACTGTTCATACTGCTTACTCTATTTAATTATAGACTATTTCTTTATAGATGTGTTATAAATATTAACTTATTTTCATAATAATTAATAGATATTACTTGTTGACATTATCATACTTCTGATTTTAGTATGTTAATGATAATATATATTTAAGAGCAAATATTTTTCCCAGTTTTGGTTCTCCCATTTTTCCTCCTTAAACTCCTCATTTTTGTAAAAGAAATTTTAGAGAAAGTATGTGAGGTGAAGAAGTAAATTGGTTTGTGTTAAGATTCTCCTATTGGTCAAGTGCTTAATGTATATTATTTTAGTATATCTTTATATCAGTTTGGTAGATATTATGTTCTTGGTTTGTATGAGGAACATGAAGTTCAAAGTCTTGACTATGTTTATACTATGATAGAAGAAAAAAAATGATTGAGGATTCAAATCCAACTCTGATTACCCCAAGCTTCTCACTAAATACATATTAAACCTTTAAAGTTGTTATTACTGAAGTAAAATAAATTTACAAGTCTCCTTTTTAAGATTTATTTTTTAAAGATTTATATTTTAAACACTTTTTGTTAAATAATCTCTACGCTCATCATGGGGTTCGAACTCATGACACTGAATTCAAGAGTCCCATATTTTACCAGTTGAGGCAGCCAGGCATCCCCAAGTCTCCTTTTTAAAATTAGGAAGCAAACTTGGTCCCTGGACTGAATTTGATAATCAAATAGTTTTATTTTTCTCTATATTTTGTTAAATAGTCACTTACCTTTAAAATCAGAAGATTTTCATTTTAGATCTCAAACTTCCCTTGAAAACGTGGTAGATGTCAGTATAAGGCAACAATCAAGGCTTGTCCTCTGATAACACATGAGGTCCCAAATTTGTCTCGTTCTAGCATCCAGTTGTGCAAATAACATATTCCGCTGCATATGTCTAGTAAGCATTGAACTTTGCATTCTTGTTAGATAGTCATTGCTTCCTCCTGAAATCATTTTCCTCACTTCCACCAGATGGCAGGTTATGTTTACTTCCCTGACTGATGTAAGGAGAAAACTTGGATGAAGTTTAAATACAAAACAGGACAACCCAATTTGACAGCAGTTTGGAATTATCTTCATATTTCAGGGCAAGGTGTACAACTTTGGAAGATAATTAATTTTGTTTCCTTTCTGGTCATGGTTTCAAACTCTGTTACAGCCAGAGAAATAAAGAAGTCAATTAGGAAAAGAAAGTGAAGGTAAAGGAAAGGAAGGGAAGAGAGGAAGGAAGGATGAAGCAAGCAAGGAAGGAAGGAAGGAAGGAAGAGAGGCGCCTGGCACCTGGTGACGTAGTCCTCAAGCCTCTGAGTTTGTCTTAGGTCATGACCTTGTGGTTTGCGGGTTCAAGCCCCAAGCCTGGAACCTGCTTCATATTCTGAGTCTCTCTCGTGCTCTCTGTCTCTCTCTCTCAAAAATAAACAGTAAAAAAAAAAATTAATTAAAAAAGAAAGGAAAGCAGAAAGGCAGAAAGAAGGAAAGAAAGAAGGAAAAAAAGCAAGCAAGCAAGCAAGAAAGAAAGAAAGAAAGAAAGAAAGAAAGAAAAAGAAAGAAAGAAAGAAAAAGAAAGAAAGAAAGAAAAAGAAAGAGAAAAAGAAAGAACAAAAACAAGAAAAGAGGAGCACCTGGGCCATTCAGTCTGTTAAGTGTCCAACTTTGGCTTGGGTCATGATCTCGTGGTTGCTACATTCAAGCCCTGCGTCGGGTTCTGTGCTGACACTCAGAGCCTGGAGCTTACTTCAGATTCTGTGTCTCCCTCCCTCCCTCTCTCTCTCTCTCTCTCTCTCTGCCCCATCTCTGCTCGTACTCTGTCTCTGTCTCTCAAAAATGAATAAACGTTAAAAAAAGAAGAAAGAAATGAAAGAGGCATAAGATAGCATTCAAGGCCTTTTCATATCTATAGGTATCTTAAAGGAGACATCTCTGCTTTCCTTGGGGCTCAGTAATGTAGCCAAGGAAGTCCCACTATAGTTCAGTTTCATTTGAAGTAAGTGTTTTGGCATTTGCAAACAAAAATAGTTGACAAGTATGGAAAATAAAAATAGGCCCAAAGTTGAATGTTGTTTTAACATATAATGACACAACCATTCCATACAGTATTATTAGTTCAGTTAGTCAAAAATATTTGGACCACTACTATAGTCAGTCATTAAAATGAAGTAGAGAAAAATTCTCAATGGACTCACTCTTCTTTATAACTGCTAGTAAAAAGCTGGTTACGAGCAATATATTAGTGGTAATAATGGCTAATATAGAATATTATTTGTCAGGTATTATTCTATGTGGTCCATGTTTTAAATAATTGAACCTTTACAAAATTCTATGTGGTCGATTATATTTTTCTTCATTTTTGAAATGAGAAAGATAAGGCACAGAAAGTTTAAGTAGTAGTAAGTAACAGTCCCCAAGTTGCTAAGGAAGAAAGCAGCAGACTGGTGTAGTACACTGTAGCTCAAGAGTCCCTGATTCTAATCACCCTATTCTGTTACTTCTTATTATGAACCAATTCATCTTAAAAATAAAATACATTTTTTCAGTAAATAGAAATAAGGACTGGAGTTAGCACCAAAATTGTAGCATTGATATTTCATGAGTGTGGAACTAGAAATGATAGCAGTGTGTGTATGTGTATATTTGATATTTGCAAGATACGTTGAATAAGTGTTATTTTGGAAGTTAAAATATTAGAGTATAAATGTTTTTAACATATTTACAGAAAATACTATTATAATTTTCAATAATTATATCCTAATGTCTGATAAACACAGATATGACTGAAATAAATTATCAAATACTTTAAACATTGCCTTGTAATATCTCGCATTTGAAAGACATCCAAGATTTTTGTCAATATCTACAAAGTCAGTAAATGTTTGTTAAATAAATGAATGGGTAAATGATTACAAAATACACAAGCACTTTACTCTTGCATCATTAGTTATAAACACAAAGTGATAAGATAAAGAAAATTACCATTTCATTAATGCTTGAGTACATGATGAAATATGTAGAATACAAAATACAATTAGTATTTTCTGTGATTTCAGGTGTTTAACATAACTCCAGTTTTGATGGCTGGCATCAGATGTTGTAGTAATCAAAGAATATCCTCTGGCTGCTCTTGCTTATTTCTCTGAAGACTGGTGTTTTGGAAAAGACAGTTGAACTGAGAAGCAAAGTCCAAGGTTTGCATTAATATTTATTGCTTTTAAAATTTCCGCTAGTGCCTCTGAATGTCAGAGTACTTATTTTCATTGTTTTGTATTAAGTGTGGCACTACTGGAAGTCAGAGACTTCTCTAAACTTTGGATTACAATCAAAATATGTTTGAATTACTACTATTATCAACTGTGTTAATAAAAGACTTTGACTTCGATTTTTTCTTACGTTATTAAAGGGAGATGGAGATAAGGCATTAAATATGTACTTTAACTTTCATTATTCTGTTCTAGACTAAGGTCATTGTCTCTTAGTCAAAAACCAAATAGTATACAACTGCTATTTTAGTCAAATTGTTTTTTCATTTAATAATATATGCATATATATTTGAAAGTACTAATGTTTTTACTCATAACTTGCTTGTTTTTAAATCAAGTTTATTATAGTCAAATCTACAGTTTTGAATTATTGGTACTCATATTTCTATACTCAACAGAGATTATATATCCTTCATAGTTCTAAAATTTTTCAATATTTTGAAAAGATTCTATTGTGAACATATTATACTTGATTATTCCTATCAGGCACTTAATAGACATTCAAAATTATAGTGAATAAGTAACGATTTAAGTTAAATGGAAATTATTCTTACATATTATAACAAAGTAGTCCCACCAATGTACTATGGGATAAAGGCTTGGGAAGTAGAAATTTTTATCATTCCAATTAAAAGAACTGAACACTTTAAATTTTATTTTTCCATTAATTATACAAGTGATATGTCTATCATGATCAAATGACAGTAAAATCCTTAATAATATTAGGAAATATAATTTGTGCTATTAATCGTAGCTTCTTTGCTATTTAAAACACTTAACTTACTTTTCTTCTTGGGAGTACTTCTGTAAGGCTGAGTCTATTTGTCTAAATTAAATGTAATTCACTTGTTAAGATTCCTGCCTCCAAAAGTTCCTATTAATATATTGTACTCAGATTTCTCCTTCTTAGAGAAAGTACCAATTTAATCTTATAAATTTAAACTTGTAATTAGTATCAAGGTGCCTAGTCATATTTGATATAGCCCATTTGAGAAATTTAATGTGTAATTTATAACCATTAATGTTTCAGAAACATTGTGGTTCAGTGGAGAAGGTAGAAAATTGATGAAATATAAAAGAAGATTTATATCTTTATTCTTTATATGAACATATGGTGAGCAATAGAAATGAATTTTCTCAAATATTTCACACTATTTTCATTTTTCTGATGACATATAAAACATCTTGTGAGGCAAAGTTGGGTTCAGTATATTTCTGAAATGGAGAACCCCTTCAACTTGATGGTTTAATCCACTGTAGGTCATTAAATATTTTCTAAATTATCAATTATTCATCAAGTCACTATAGCAAATATACCAAGATCTTTATTTCAAAATACAATTCATTTCTTAAAAATAAGTTCCAAGTTCTAAAATGGGATATGCTTACATGTTACGCTAACTCTGGAAGCCCTATCAAACTTGCATTATCACAAGCCCTTAAAAGGTTTCTGCTGTTACATAGTTATCTGGAAATCATTTGCTCATTATGAAAGGTTAATTAATTATATGGCAGAGATGATTGTAAATGTAACCTAAGAGAAAAACATTCCCAAGGAAATGGAAGTAGCTTCTTTAAAAAAAAAAAAAAACAGCTAAATTTTATTGACTTCTGTATCCTGAAGCTGTTTGAAGCTCTTCATCAGGATTATTAATTCATTTAATTCTTACAAGTCCATTATTTACTCTTGTTATCTTCATTTTATAGATAATGAAACTGAGACTAAGAGCACTAGGTAAATTGATCAACTAGTAATTGGCAAGGTTATACTACACACCAAAGTAGTATCATTACCAAATCTGTGGTTTTAAAGAAAATGTTGTACTGCCTTTCAAAACATCTTTAAATTATTCAAGACAAATATTCATAAAAGTGAATAAGAAAGATATAATAAATACTAGCCCTAAGCAGAAGTCTCTGGAATCTTTCACTCTATTTTTTAAAAACATCACGAGAAGAGAGAATACTTAAAAGATGTGGTTGGGAGTCAGTACAGTAGCAAAATAAAGCTTGTTAATGAGACAGTAAGACTAATTTAGGCATGGTAGCCCTGAAGTACATATCTCAGATCTAAAGTTATGCTCTCGTAAGAGCCCACAATTCCTGACACTGATATAGAATTAATAATTAAACTATAATGACCTTGAAGACTTATTCATTAATCATATTTAGAATATCTTAATGTCAGCCATAAGGAAATTATTAGAACTTGCTTTGGAGTAGCTGGATTTGGCTACAGAAAAATCACTCAACTTGGATATTACTACAAAATCTTGATCAGTATTCAAAAATGACTGTTAATAAGACTTAGAATATTAGTAAATTCTTCTGGTAAATACATTTGTATGCTCACTAGGATTTACTTAATGCCTCATCCACTCTTCAAACATCCTCTCTTCCCATAAATCAGCTAATGATTTTCCTTCATAAATCATCATTATAGGCTCTTTCCACAAATATTTGATAATCCTTGGCTGCCCATTCATATTTAAGAGTGAAGCACTTAAAAGCTGACCATAAATCCTATGCCCATGAAAGGTACTTAGTGGTATATTAGGCTATGATTTGACAAGGTCCAATCATTTCATTGGGGAGTTCTTCAATATAAGTATTTATAGTTCTTTATTTTGAGCTAGGCTGTTGCCTCAGGAAAGAAGCTGCCACTGAGAAGTTTGGTAAAACAGAAGCCATTAGCATTCTAGGTAGCACCCTCAGTGCTAAGTGGAGCTGGAGGACTCCTTTTGGCAATATGTGCTTTTACATAATTCCTCAGTTTTCAATACGGCATCCTAACCATTAGCTAGCCAGCTCCCACCTGCACCTAAGTACTCCCTTGTGTACATTTTCCAGAAAATATATTTACTATCTCTCCTAAGAGTGTAAGAAATAGTTATTTCTCTCTGTAGAGGGTATGGATGTACATCTAGGTTTAAACTTTTTTAACAATGATTCTTAATTAACAAATGCCCACCAAAACTCTTATGTCTAGGGTACCTTGAATTTTAATTTTGTAATTCTCTGATGCAGATTGAGTTGGTTCTTGGTTTCTAAATATGCAGGCCACAATATTTCAGCTTATGTTTGTCTGCTACTGTTATGCATCATTCTCAGATCTTTCATTCTGAATTTTTTTAAATATTTTTATTTATTTCTAGGAGAGAGAGAGAGAGATAGGGTGAGCAGGGGAGGGTCAGAGAGAGAGGGAGATACAGACTCTGAAATAGGCTCCAGGCTCTGAGCTGGCAGTGAGCACAGAGCCTGATGTGGGGCTTGAACCCACGAACCGCGAGATCATGACCTAAGCGAAAGTGGACGCTTAACCGACTAAGCCACCCAGGCGCCCCATTCATTCTGATGTTTTACCTTTACTTTTCTCTTTCTTTTTGGAATTCATGTCTTTTTCTCTATATGATATTATTTAATTATTGCTCAGAATGTACTGTTGGGGAACATCATTATGCGATCAAATATTATAAGTGATTTTGGTGGAAATAAAGCAAACCATAAAGTAATATACAACATAAGGTCTATCGGAAACCCAAATATATTTGTTATGAATTATTAAATCTCTAATAATATAAAGAGTTTGATTGAAAATTTGGAAGTCAATAATATGAAAGATATTTCCTTATCTCTAATAGGGAGAAAATGCCTAGGAAATCTTTCAAAGCCCAAATTGGTTTTTTTTAATTGTAAGAATTTTGAAAATGTTGACTTTGGAGTAATGAAATATAAATAAACATCATTCAATTATCCAAAAAACAGTCTGATATGACACTGGAAGGACAGATTTGGCCTCAGATAAATTTGGTGTCTATGTGCAAACAGTGTAAAATGTAAATGTAAATTGGAATTATTTAGGAAACTACACATGTTTAATAGTTAAAATAAAATTGATATAGAAACTTAGGGACTAAATATTTACCTTAGTAGAAATAAAAATAAATTGTGTGATGCAGTGATCTGCTAAGCCAAGTTTTAGTGTTATGTGCACTATTGCACATTAATGTATAGGCTTAGAAATGTTCTAAGTTATAGCACATCATTTATAATATTGATAGTATGCTGAATGAAATTTAAGAAAAATATTTTAATCTAACATATTACATAACAGGTGGTAGTTTATTTTCAGAATTGCTAGTAAATGGCTTATAGCAATACTCAAATTGATTCATTGAGTGTAAGGTAAATGTATTACACTTGAAAGGCAAAACTTTAAGCTTCAATACTCTTTTATATGGGCTTATCATACTTTATGAAATTCATTGAATCTTTAAATGTATCAAACAAAAGGTAGGCTTTGCTTTTCAGGTAACAGAAAAAAAAATAAATTATAATCCATAAATTTCCAGTTAAATTATATTGCTCACAAATGAATCTTTATCTCAATAGTTAAAAAAGTATATTTTTGTTTTTAAATCAAGATATTTAATTTTTATTTCTGCTGTACAAGTCCCTGAAGAATCCTCATACATAGTAACTCAATCAAACGAGAGTGACTAACCTTTATTTATCCCAGAAACTGCATCCTGCTCTTACTTAATATGAGTATTCTCTCTCACCTGGACATGAAAGACTACATGTAATCTCTGACCTCATGTAAAAATGCACTTAAGTTGTGGCTTTTCATGACCCTCAAGTTTGTTGTTGTTGTTGTTTTTATGATCCTGTCTAAGTCCTTCATTTCGGCAGGCAATAGAGAAATTTATTCCCCAAGCTGCCTCCTGAGCTGTAGCACCTTGTGTGATCTCATAATAAATGATCTCAAATAAACACATACTGTGATCTTATAATAAATGTTCCTTTACAGAATTTAGTTCCAAGACTTGGATTGAGAATAATACTACCTTCATGCCAGGATCAGGTTCTTAAATGAAATTATTGTATACCAGAGTTTCATCACATCTCCTTTCTTGAGGATAGAAGTCTGCTTTAATACTGAAATGGTGTTTGGATTCGATCACCCAGACTCTAAGTCTGGTTTATCTAAAATTAGCTTCAGCTAATTTTAGATAAAGAATCAGAACAATTCTTTCTCATGCAAAATACAGAAATAAAGACATATTTTCAGTGCAGAGGCCTATTTGGGACTTGATCTCAGGAACTCATGAGATCATGACCTGAGCTGAAATTAAGTTGAATGCTCAACTGACTGAGCCACCCAGGCACCATTGATCATAATTTTATAAGCCTTTTTTTCTATTTAGGGAATCTCATGGATAAGGCTATAATTTTATCTCAGATCTTGGGGTCATAAATATATTTAATTATAACATCTAATTTTCTAGTTATAATAAATCTAGCTATTATTCTTGCCTATGTTTTTTCAGATGCAATTTGCCTTACTGTAATAGAACTCTGTTTACTTTTTTTCTAAGGAGATGTTTATTTATTTATTTTGAGACAGAGAGAGTGCAGTGGAGGGGCAGAGAAAGAGGGAGACAGAGAATCCCAACAGACGTTGAGACTGATGTAGGACTGGAACCCATGAACCATGAGATTATGACCTGAGTGGAAACCAAGAGTCTGAGTCTTAACTGACTGAGCCACTCTTTCTTTACTAGAGCTATACATTTTTTTTTAAGTCAACATTTGTTTTCTGCTTGCTTTCAGTTGAGAAAATCAATAGTCACTTGGACAGTTGTGTAACAAAGGTGTACTAAAGCACCTTCATGGTTTTTTTCAGTCACTGTATAAATACTTTAATTATCTTTCAGTGAGGGAGGTAGCATCTTTTTTTAAATGTGGGTTTAATGTTTTCTTCATCACTAAGGAAGTTTTAGTTGAGGAATCTACCTTCTTAAAAAAAAAACTGTGTTGCAAAGAGCCACTATGTCTCCAAAGATACATTACAAATTTGCTAATAACCAATCCATCACCTACTTCATGCCATCAGCAAAGCAAGCAGCAGTCAACTGACTATGAGTTACTAAGAACTTTCTTTAACCAGCCACCAAGAAAGAACTTTGGAAGGTTTGAAAATGGTAGGATATTGAACAGTAGCAGAATATGACACATCCAAATATGCCACTTTGGCATATTGAATAATTCAAGCTATAGACAATTGAGAAAAAAGCAGATAAAAGAAAAATTCTTTGCCTTCCCCCTTTTTGTGTAAAAGTAGGACATAACTTGTAAAACTATCTTTTTCCCCCTCTCTACCAGGAAGAACTGAAGTCAATCACCACAGACAACTCTAGAACCTTATCATCTCAAATAGAGCACAAGAAGAATTTATATAACAAATCTTACTAACTAGACAAAAGCCAGTCTATTAGCTTCTTCCAGATGTTTATCTTCTTACAAGTTACCATGCTTAAAACTGTAAGTTGTTTTCCTTTGTCTTGTCACTTTAAAACTTTGTTGTTCTTTTGCTGTGACACTATATAAGTCCAAATTTAAATCATCCCATTGAGTTACTCATTCCTGAGTGCTCCCTTGTGTATGTGTGATGCATATGTTAATAAACTTCTATTAGCTTTTCTTTTGTTAGTCTATCTTTTGTTAGTGTAATTTATAGGAACTCCACCAAAATAACTAGGAGGGGAGAGGAAAAAGTGTTTTTTTCCCCCTCTCCTGCAATATAGTTATCAGTACAATTTCTCTACTATAGCTTTTCTAAATTTGAAGCACTGGAACTTCAGATTTTCACTCACAATGTGCTTTTTGTTATACACCACTCTGTGGCTTCCTTATTATCATAAGTCTTGACCTTTGTACCTGACATATTTGAACATGTTGTAGTATTATCTACTCCAATACAATGACATAATAGACTACAGCATATTACAGTGTAATTTTGGATGCTAGAGCTATGACTAATCTACTCTCTATAGGCAGTAACCATTTCCACATAGTAAAATTTTAGTCTGCCAGTTTTGTTCTGGGAAGTTAAATTTATTATTGCCTTACTGTCTCCAAACTTTGCTTCTAACTGATAACATACGACATTTTTCTGTCACTTTGCTAACCTCATATAATATAGAAAACTACTTCCTTCTTTTATAATTCTGCACTCATACAACATTTTAAATCTTGCCACATTAATGGATATTCCCGATGAAATCATACCTGGTGGATATCAGTTGACTATTCATGAGCTCACTTGACTCAATGTGTTATTTTATAAACATTTGGTAATCAATTTTTATTCTCTCTATAGATGATTCTTATCTCAAACAGAAGAGGCTAAATATATTATTACTGATTTGTGACAGATGAGAAAATCTAATGGTTTCTCAGATGTTAAATCAATGTAAATGGCTCTGCTAAGAGCTCCTTCTGGAGCCAAGTCGCTAAAGGGTCAACATCTGTAGTGAAAATAGACTTGCTTTTGGAATCATGCATCATGTTTTGAGTCATATGAACATAGAAGTCATAGTCATAACTGCTAGTGGAAATCCCAAGCCCCTCAAAACTGACATTTGTATTTAAGAGTTGCTTCATGATATAACCCTTAATAATGGAATAATTGTGAATAAGATGAAGGTACATCTAAACAACAAACATATGAATCCAGAAGAAATAGTTTTGACTGGTTACTGTGCCAAACAGGGTGTGGTAATTAAAATCCTTCAGTGCTCCATAAAGGAATCCAAACTCATTTACCCCACTGATTTTAACTGATATCTAGTAACAAATCTCAGGAGAAGGAATATATTTACTAATAACATTCAGACTGTTCTTAAAATTATGATCATTTCTCAGACACTAGAACCACCAAAATATGATAATCTCGGAAGAGACCAAGTCACCCAAATTAGAATTTGGCAAAAACATTACATGATATTATAACAAAAATTACTTGAGAATTAACCTAATCACCAATGGTGAGGAAATATCACAAGAAAGCTGAGGATAGTTCTAGTATCTTCTTCAGAGATGAAAATATAATCTTGAAGGAAATCTGTAAAGGTAACTCCTTATTTGGAGATAAGAACCTGAGTCTCAAAGATTGAGATTTTGCATTTGAATGTTATTAAGTTTTGTCCATCCAGAGATTTAAATATGTTCCGGTGATTGTAGGCATATATCTCAAACATAAACTTATATTTGAATTAATGGATATTCCTGATGTTAAAACATAAAGTGTTTTTAACTCGTTAAAATTAGCTGTTAATACCTAAACCTGTCTACTTATGAGTTTGTTACTGGGAAACTAATGAGATTAGGAGCCCGGTTTGTAATTTTTTTAATGTTTATTTAATTTTGAGAGAGAGAGAGAGCACACAAGCAGGTGCAGAGAGAGAGGGGTCCAGAGGATCTGTATCAGGCTCCACACTGACAGCAACAAGCTTGATGTGAGCCTTGAACTTACAAGACATGAGATCATGACCTGAGACAAAGTCAGACAGTCAAGAAACTGAGCCACCTCGGTACCCCAAGGTTTGAAATTTTTGAATCTAACCTCTTCTAAAAAAATATATGGTCAGATATTATAGAGGATAGAGGACATAAAGAGTATTCAGCTTTGTAATCAATAGGCTAGATTTAAAGATTTAAAAAAAAGCTTGTGGGTATCTTCATGGACTTTAATCTGGACATTTCATTTAATGGAGACATCACAAGGAAAGAAACAAAACAACAAACTACCATATGGAAGAAACCATGTTAGGTTCTGCCAGCAGCTAACACTACACTACAGTGAAATTATAAGTTACAGGTCACTGGATCCTTCATTATCACCTCAAATGACAATATACTAGTAAAATAAAGGAGAATTTTCAGCAGCGTACCTTTGTCCTCAGGCTGACTCAAACTATGCCACACAGGAGGCAGGAAAAGTAAGCCTGGTGGTTCAAAAACTGCCTCAAACTTTAGCTCAATGGAAACTTAGAATTTTACAAACCTTTGGGGGAAAAAAACTAATATGGGAGTTACTTGAAATGAGGAAAGCAGTTATTCAAAATAGTGCATCTTCTAGCAACTCAAGGAAGTATTTACACAGTGTTATGAAAAGGCTGTTACACATTTGTTTCAATAGATTTAACAGAAGTCTATAACTTCCCTACACAAGCAAAAGATACTGCAAAACAATCAAAGCTGGGGATTTGATTAATATTCTGTTGTCTGAATCTTCATTGTCTGGTGGTAGATGGAATCTTTTTCTTGATTGGATTTAGAACATTTCAGTGCTTCTTTCAGAGTATATTTCAGAGTTTGATAATAATTCACCTTCTCATTATTCTCACCATCACATTTATCAATATACCTTCTCCAAGGGTTTAGGTGCTATTGCAGTCTGACTACAAAGCAGACACAAAAGCTAAAGGCATGTTAATTGTAACCATTGTACAAAAAGCCTCCCAGACCTAAAGACTATAAATGTGGGGCTCTTGGACAATGGTCCAGTGGTCATATATGATGGTATTTGTCATGTCATAACACCTAGAAAATTTCCTATATAAAGCAACTTATTTTACTGAAAGTATGACCCTGATTGACTATTAGCTTCAGAGACAAAGTACACCGTGCTCATATATAATTTCACAATCAACCTGCTCTTTCTGTTCCCATGTGGATACAGGTAACTGCATGGAGGAGAAATAAAAGCAGAGCAATAATATTGGAAAACATGTCCTGAAGCCCCATCACTCACAGCAGCCATTTTTAGCCACGTGGCAGTGTCCAAAGTGGCTGAGCAGACAAGAATATTGAGTTTTCCAATTGGGCAGAAAATGTCTCAGCATTTTAAAAACATCAAAGTTACTGCATGTGAATTAGATATTATGGTTGTGAAATATTTTAATAAAAATTCCTGATATTTTAGGAAGTATGTTGATGATGAATGTGCAATAATCATCCATTTTAATCATGATTTAGAGGAAAAAAGTAAATTATTATTGTTTCCACAAAATTGTTGCTAAATATGCCAAATTATTTTTTCAGTGACCTATTGTTATGGGTTGAATTATGTGCCCCCACAAAGGATATGTTGGAGTCCTAAGGCCCAAATGTGACCTTATTTGGAAAACGGGCCTGTAGGGAGGCAGTCAAGTTTGCCTTGAGGTCATTACAGAAGGGCCTAATCCAAAATTACTTTCATCCTTATAAAAGTGATAAATTTTGAGAGAGATATAGATGTGCATAGAAGGAATACAACGTGAAGCAATGCATGAAGATGATTGTTATCTGTAAACTAAGGAGAGAGACCTGGAAAAGATCTTTTCCTCACTGCCCTCAGAAGGAGCCAACCTTAAGACACTCTGATTTTGGACTTCCAGCCTCTAAGACTGTGAAATAATACATTTCTGTTTAAGCCACTCAGTTTTGTGGTACATTGTTTTGGCAACTCTGTCAAACCAATATGGATTTTGGTACTGGGAAGTGTAGTGCTACTGAGGAAAGTGGCTTTGAAATTGGTAAGGATAGGGGGTGGAAGAGTTATGAGGTACATGATAGAATAGGCCCAGATTGCTTTGAAGAGACTGTTTATAAATATAGATGTTAAAGGAGATTCTGGAGAGACTATCATCTCAGAGAATACTATAATTAATGAACAGAATGTTGCAAGAAATATGCATGTCAAAGGTGCTTTGGGTGAGATTTCAGATGGAAATGTGAAACAAGTGATTAGAAAGTGTAAGGGAAGTTGGTGCTCATTTTAAAGTGATCTGGGAGCCCCAAACACTGTGGTACCAAAACCCTTTTGTAAAGCGCTAATGCAGGGTACAATTGGATTGGAAGAATATTTTTAAAAATGTAAAGATTGATAGTATGACAGTGAAAATTTAAATATTTACACAGGCTTTGTGTAAAGAAGTTGCTTTCTCTTTACCTAAATGTTTTGTGGGGATTAATATTATGTTATACTAGGCAACACTTTCCCTACCCAGGATTGTAAAATCAAAAGTTGTTGATGAAGTCCTAGTGAGGCTACAGTTAGGTGCATAGGGGTTAATGGGATTAAGGTGAAAGTTATGATAATAATTATGTTTAAACAGACTTTATAGGCAGTGGTTTTATCTCTTTTACCTGAATATATTTTAGGAGTGCCTTGGTGTTTTTTTGGAAACATTTCTTCTATCTAGTATCATAAAACAGAATGCATGCAAGTTGATCTATCGAGAAATATTAATTGGACTTGCTAAATGGGAACAAATAAGAAAGCCTGAGTCCACACAGTGTAGAATAGAAGCAGAAGTGCTGGTATGGACAAATTATAGACAGTCTTTATAGTCCTATGTAGAGTGTAGATCGAAGCTTATGACAAAAGCCTGTGAGTGCTTCCCATTAGCAACGACTGGGATTTTGAACAAGAGAATTTCCATTTGAGGGATAATTACTAGCTTGCTATTGGACATTCGTTGAAACTACCTTCATAACTGAAGGACATAAGATAATCTTAAGCTCTAAAATACCTGTGATGTCTGGGGTAATTTGGAGAAAAACACTATATGGGATGGCGGTGCCCTAAGGAAGTCCATAATAAAATGGAAATAGCTCATACTACCTGAGGATTGAAAGAAGGTACTCCCAAGCAGGAAGTCTCTTTTCCCCCAGGACTGACTTTGGAACTGCATGAGTACCTGCAGGATTCTATCATTATTTAGTGTCTATGAATAGCTCTTTACTGTCTGACAAAGAGCTGCTTGGTTTGTGGATGGCAGTTAATAAGGTAAATGGACAAAATCCTGTTAGGAAGGATGTCACTGATCAAAGGAGAGGCAAATCAGCTTTGTGCGCTGAATTGCATGCTGTTATCCTAGCAGTGATGGATGAGTGGCAAAAGCCCCTATGTTTGGATTTTTACTGACTTATAGGCAGTGGCCAATTGCCTGTTCATATGGTCAGGCAGAGGGAAATGGAAACCTGGCCTATTAAAGCGATGCCCATATGCGGCATAATCATGAGGAAATTTAAGGGCTGCGTTAATACAAGACATGTTGACACTCATTGAAAGAAGTCCCTTCAGGTCCAGAGAGTAATTGGGATTGGCAAGCCATATCCTCCTGGGCTTACTAAAGGTAGCCACCTGGCTCCATGAAATGACTGGACATGAGAATACTGTAGGAATGCAGAGAAGAGCTGTGTATGCAAGACATACTCCTCTTGCATCTTTTGAAGCTCAAAATGACAATAAGAACTGTTCTGTGTGTCTGTATAAAAGAAATATATATACTGCATACAGATGGCTGCCTATGTGGTAGATTTCCTCATGGGAAAGTCCTGATCATAACTGGCAAGTGAGACTGACGCTCATAGCCTTAAAGGATTTCTAATGACTGGAGTAGACGCTGCCTCTAGACTGGGCTTTGCTTACTCGGTAGTAGATGCAAATGCTCAGAGTACTACAGAAGAATAGAGCATATTGCATCCATTTGGATAACCAACCATCATTTATACAAACCAAGGAACACAGTTTGCAGCCTAATGTCCACCAACAGGCTGGGATATATCCTCTTCAGAGTAGTAGTTTGATAGAGAATTGGAATGTGTAATTGAAATATTGGTTGTCTAAATCATGCTTTCAGGAGGGTGAGCTCACACTAGATAAGAGGGACAGTAATGGAGGCATCACCACTGGATATTTTTTTCAGTTTTTCTGGTAAATCTGAAGAAGAGGCAGTGGAGGAGAATTCTGGTATTTTCACTATCTTAATGGTGTTTGCAATTCATGTCAAGGGTGGAAGGATGTTGGTGTAAAGACTGTACTTTTTCCCCCCACATCACCTAAATATTTTTCCCTCTACTTGATGTAGAAATTATAGGACCAGGGCTGCAGCTATTAGTGCTGGAAGCAGGAATAATTACTAAGCAAGAAGCTATATGTTTTTAACTTGATGTCAGAATTCCTAAAGACCTGGTGGAATGAACTATGCCTTTACCCTATCTAACAAAATTACAGTGAACAGTGAATTCAGCATTATCACCTAGCAGTAAAGATAACCCACTAGTTCTAGACCTATGTTATCTTATTTTATGTGAATGGAAGTGGACTGAAGGGGACACACTTGCTAAATTAGTTCTACCACCTGCAATCCAGACAAGCACAGTGGCTAAACCAAATGTCTTTTACAAAGATGGGAAAATTTGAGCATGCATTGAGAGAAGAAATAATAGCTGTGAATAAAGGAATGAATAAATAGATTATGCAGTGACGGAAATCCAATATTACATTAACACCTCCAAAAAGGCTCAGAGCAAGAGATAGTATTATCTCTGAGCTTAATTATATCAGATGCCTCAAAGGAGTAAAGCCATATATTGCTAAAACCATTTCTGCTTTTAGAATCTGACAAGATCAAATGGAAACCTGAGTGGCCTTGCCATGAGAGAACTTTTTGTACAATATGATATTGGTTTGGACTACTTATTAATGATGGAATGGGATTCTAGTCAGATGCCAGTGTCCTTTGATTATTATTTGATTATCATTTGGCTGTCAGGAGTCCATGGCCAGAGACGAGCGCTAGACTGTACCATAATAAGAAATGAATATTTGGTTTCCGCCCCTGCTTCCTGGCACAGAGCTCTTAAAACCCTTGTTATTTCTTGAGTGGTAGGGTTACTAGGAGCATCTCTTGCTTACTATTTAGTCTTTGATCCTGGTTCCAGTCACAGAGCTTTTCTTTTTTTTTTTAAATTTTTAATGTTTTTTATTTATTTCTGAGAGAGAGAGAGAGAGAGAGAGAGACAGCATGAGAAGGGGAGGGTCAGAGAGAGAGGGAAACACAGAATTCGAGACAGGTTCCAGGCTCTGAGCTAGCTGTCAACACAGAGTCCAATGTGGGGCTCGAACCCACGAACTGTGAGATCATGACCCGAGCTGAAGTCGGCCACCCTACCAACTGAGCCACCCAGGCACCCCAGTCACAGAACTTTTCTGAAATCCTTGTACTTTCCTGAGTGATAGGGTTGCTAAGAACATCTTTAGTTCTAATTTTTGGCCCTTGACCCTAGTTCCTAACACAGAATTCCTAAATCCCTTGGCACTTCCTGGTGATGGTAGTGTCATTTGTTCTAAAAGGGCATTTCTTGGTGGACGCCCAGATAACTTCAGGATGGGAAAAGTCACCAGAAAGACCAGCCGTGATGAAAGTCACCAGAAAGACCAGTTCCCCCAGGGGTGGGGGAACTTTCAGCCCCACCCCTCATCCTCTGGGGAAGTGGTGAATCCTCCATAAAAATCCGTACACTACTGGATGGGGAGAGTTTCTGGGTATGCAAACATGTGTGCGCTGGGAGTGTGTATACCCCGACTTCACGGGGATGGAGGCTCCTGTCAAAGTTTTCCTTTAACTTTAAGAGGTGATAAATACTTCACTTGTCTGTGCCAGAAAGATGTGAACACAGTTTCTAGTAAATAGATAACAAATTCTGGCACTATTATTTATGTTTATATTATATTTAGATTAAACACAAACAAAATTGCTTGGTTTGTAACTTCTAGGTGACAGAAACACTGAATAATGAGGAAATTTCTCATTGTTATCCAGGTTTTCATTTCACATTACTTACCTATTAATCTTTTTAAAAATTCCCAGTTTAAATGTATACAAATCAATTGCTTTTTAAAATTTCTTCATTTGTAAGTTCTTCAGATCAATTACTATAACTAGAAGGCTTTTTGTCACAGCCAAGGGAACCTAAGGAGACAGGTCGACTAAAGGTAATGTCGTGTCCTAGGGAGCCTGGGTGTCTCAGTCAGCTAAGCGGCTCACTCTCGATTTCAGGTCTCAGTTCATGATCTCAGGGTGGTGAGATGGAGCTCTGAACTGGACTCCGTGATGGGCATGGAACCTACTTAAGATTTTCTCTCTTTCTCTCCCTCTGCCCCTCTGCTGTGCATGTATTCTTTCTCAAAAATTAATAAATAAGTAATAAATTAAATTAAAATTTTAAAATATAATATTATGTCCTGGATGGGATCCTGTAATAGATGCAAAGATATTAGGCAAAAATCATGAAAACCTGTTTAATTACAAATTAAGTCAATCATAATGTAGCAGTATTTGCTCTTGAATTGAGATAAGAAATCATAGAAATGTAGTAGGGGAAATTCGGTGTGTGCTGTCAGGGACATTGTATTATGTTTGCAGTATATTCTGTAAATCTAAAACTATTACAGAACTTAAAAGTCTATTAGAAAGAAAGAAAATCTGCAGTCTTTCAAAGAGAAATACTATGTAACATGAGCAATACTCAGTTGCCTTGGAATTTTTTAAATAAATTCAATATTTTTGAAAACATACCAGAAAGTCGTTTAACGAATTATTTTCATCCATAGTATCACCAATGTAGAAAAAATCTTCTTGTTTATGTATTACAATTTCGAAAACATTTCTAAAGCAAATTATTTAATTTGTATTTTTATTTAATAGATTTGAATGTGTAAACTTAGGATGATTTTTTAAAAATTCAGAGGATCTAAGAAGAAATATTTCTGCCCTGTTCATTTTTATAGGATATCTGTTCTTCTCGGTGGCAATTTTACTGTATAAGTTGCAATGATCAACATGAAGAGTTAATAGGAAACTATATTTCTTGACAGATGGCATTTAGATGCATAAAAAATCCATTTATCTCAGAAAAGTTCTCACATTTGTAGTTTTCTGCGACTATTCTGTATTTTTACCTCTGTTAAATAAAACATTTGTAATTTATAGAATTTAGTCATTGATCTCAAAAGAATCTCCTTCTACATTTAAATATTAATAGACTAAAATAAGACTGGACTAGAAAGTGAAATAAAAGAAATATATTGGTTGACATAAATTATTTAAATAACCATTAGAAACACTCTAGTAACTGAGAAAATCTTGAAAGATTAATAAGGCATCTTGTACACGATTCATTTATTCAGTAACCAACAAATTACTTTAATTGAGTTCCTTAAGGAAAAAAAAAGTCTTTATGAAATTGAAAGTGGTATCTAAATGTCAATTTCTCTGTTTCCCATGGAGTTTTTTTAACCTCTCACTGTGACAACTTCCTACATTGTTGAATTGTTTTCAGAAAGTAAAAGAAGAAACCTCCATCAAAATACTTCTCTGATAATTAGAATGTTTCCTCTATAGCAGAATAAAAACCTTACTACACTCTTCCCAGAGACCATTTTCCAGGATTTCTTTGTTTCTGTTTTTGTAAGAACAGCTTAGTGCTTTTCCATCATAACATATTTATTAGTAAGGGGGAAATCTCAATTGTATATCTCATGAACTATGTTTCTTTAACTTAATTAATGTATTTTTTTTTTGCAAAGATAACATTTCATCTTCTATAAAGAGTATGGCGATAAATATTTTCTTGTACAAGCTAATATGAAATATAATTTGGAATGGTTCATTTTTCTTTGAACTGCTCTTAAAGTAATGTTTTGTGAATTATTAATATCAACCTAATTTTATAACACAAATATATTTCCACTTTGGTTACTCATTTCTTGTTCTTTCAGAGCTTAATGCTTTATAGTTTTGTATATTCAATGCCTAAAACTGTGTCATAGAGTAAATGTTCAATAAATACTTGTTGAATTTATGTAGCATTTACAGAAGTGGAAATATTACTCTCTTTACTTTAGAATTCCTTCCAGATCCTATCCTCTTTCCTATGGAAGTTTTGAGCTAGTAGGAAGGGTGGTGGTGGAAATAAATTTGTAACTTAAAAAAAAATTGGTATTCAGATGGTATGCTTAACCAACTATAAAGCTTTTAGTTTAAATAAAGGGTGAGTTGAACTTAAATGCTCTGGCTAATAAAAATATATTTTATATTTTTGTTTAAGAGAAAAGGGGAGACATATTGCTGGAAATATAAAACTTTGAACAAGAAACTTTCAACAAGCTTCTGTGTTGTTCATAATGTGATTCCTCTTCCCGATATTCTCTGCAATCTTCACTAGGGGATTTATTTTGTTAAATACACACCTAGCATTTATTATATATGAAAGCTTTATATAAACTTCTTATTTATACATAACTCAGATATAGTATATAAATATATGATGTGTGTATATATGATATGTTTATATATACACATATTATATAATTGTGTATATATATTTCTGAGGATGTTTTTAAAGTTCTATCTTACTTTATTTTAAAATGTTTTATTGTTTTATTTATTTTTGAGAGAGAGAGAGATACAGCATGAGCAGGGGAGGGTCAGGGAAAGAGGGAGACACAGAATCCCAAGACAGGCTCAAGGCTCTGAGCTGTCAGAACAGAGCCCAAGCAGGGCTTGAACCTATAAACCGTGAAATCATGACCTGAGCCGAAGTCGGACACTCAACCGACTGAGCCACCAGGCGCCCCAGTTCTATCTTACTTTAAATGTGAATATAGAATGAAAGCAATGAACACTTAAGAAGAAATAAAATCACATCTTAGCTATTGTCTGAATAATTTAAAAAGAAAGAAATTGAACTGCTAATAAGATTTAACAGTATGTTTTAAATAGGATGAGTGTAAATAATATATAATTATAATAAACCAATAATTATATATAGTCTCCAAATTAAGGAAAGTGAACAGCAGTAATCAAAGGATCATTTGTAAAAGTATTGTTCATCATAAAAGGATATAAACATTTGTAGCTATTACTTAAAAGTATTCATTAGCAGAACTTATTTTTTAGGCAGTTTTAAGGAGCAATGAATGGAAAGCAGAGAGAATTCCCATATACCCTGTCCCCCCGTGTCAGGTTTACAATATTAGAGACTCATCTATATAAGCTCTAAATACACAAGAAACTTTTTCCTCTTGTAATCTCAATGACTGGATATTCTCAAGGATATCTTGGCTATGCAACACCCCTTAAAATTGTTTTGTCTATATGTTCTTCTCCACTACAATCTTGTCAAATTGGACTTCCTTAACTACTGTTTGTGTGTAGCAGTACATTATGCTTCAGATTTAAAAGTGAAATGATCCTCCATTTCTTATGAATAGATTAGGTTTCCCTTTTTAGGCATTTCTATAAACCTGAAATTTATATCCAATCTATCTTTCCACATCTACAATAACTGTATATATGCATATATATATGTATATATAGTATTTTCTAGCATTTAAGTATTTGAATGCTGTGGATAGTCTAGATTCATTTCTGGAATGGCTCAGGCAAGTTATTACTCTCTATTGGTGTCAATTTCTTCACTCATAAAATGAAGCTAATAAGATAACAACCTCTTGATTAAGTAAGTTAATACCTTAAAAGCAGGTGGATATGTGCATAAGATATTTAATTCTGAAACCAATTTTACTTGCATACAGCTTTTATTTATGGACAATAGCATTATTTTGTATCTACATGATAACCCAGAAAAATTGGGGTTTGACTTCTAGTATTTTAATTGAGCTTATTAGTGATGAATTTGAATGGGGATGCATTTAAACACACACGATCACAGAATTATTTCTCTTCTTGAGAATAAATTTATAAGAAACAAAGACATCAAGCCTGAAGAATAGTAATAGTTTGAAAATTGTTTGGCTGTTTTCAAGTAGGGATTATTTTACCCGATGTTTTTCTTCCCATTTAAGTTTCTTGTTTATTCTAAAGGATATTTTTTGCTCTTTTTTAAATGTTTATTTTATTTATTTTTGAGAGAGAGAGAAAGAGCATGAGCAGAGGAGGGACAGAGAGAGAAGAAGACACAGAATCCGAAGCAGGTTCCTGTCTTCAAGCTGTGAGCACAGAACCCAACACAGGGCTCAAATTCATGAACTGCAGGATCATGACCTGAGCTGAAGTGAGATACTTAAAGGTTGAGCCACTCAGAGATTCCAAATGACTTTACTGGTCATTAGAAAAACATTCAAATTGTTTTTGTTAAATTGAAGTATAATTGACATATCATATTATTTTAAGGTATATAACATATTGATTCAACAATTCAATATATCACTTAAAGCTCACCATGATACATTTTACCATCTGTCACCATACAACATTATTACAATATTATTATGTATGCTATACCTTTCATTTCCATGACTTAATTATTCCCTAACTGGAAGTTTGTACCCCTTAATTCTCTTCATCTATTTCACCCATCTTCCCACCTACCGTCCCTGTGGCAATCACCTGTTTATTGTCTGTATTTAAGTCTGTTTTTGGTTGTTTGCTCATTCGTTTTGCTTTTTATATTCCACATGTAAGTAAAATCGTGTGTTTGTCTTTTGCTTTGTTGGGCTTATTTCACTTAGTATAATACCCTCTAGGTCCATCCACATTTTTGCAAATGGCAAGATGTTATTCCTTTTTATGGCTAAGTAATATTCTAACACACACACACACACACACGCCCCTCATCTTCTTTATCTATCAATTCATCTATTTTTGGACACTTGGGTTGCTTCCATATCTTGGCATATTCTGCTTTTTTGCTTTTAAGAATTTGACTGTAATTTGATAGAATATTATTAAAATAATTAAACTCAAATCTAAATTTTATTATGACAGCAATTATGTCAATTATGACATTGACATAAATTTTATTACTACAGCAAGTGACTTGCTGACCTAAAGTTTAAATAAACTTTAAAGAAAGCTGTCTTAAAAGAAGATTTTAGAAAATAATGACTATTGCCATAGTAACAGATTAAGTTATTCTCCTTCAATTCTATGTTGATATCCTAGAGAAAATCTGCTGCAAAAATTCTAATGATTGTGTTTATAAGTCCTAAGGATTACATATATTAGCAGATCATAAAAAAGCATGATATTTAGCAAGCAATCTAGCAAATAATAATCATTCCATATGTAACAGATACTGTAGGAAGGATATGAAGGCATTATTAGAAAATTTATGTTCATAGAAAAGCAGCCCTGTTTTATACTTTGCACAGTTTAATGTATATATTCAAGAGTTTTCTCTTTATTTTTTACATTTTTTAATGTTTATTTTTTAAAGAGAGAGAGATAAAGCACTTGCAGAGGAGGGGCAAAGAGAATGAGAGAGAGACACAGAAACTGAAGCAGGATCCAGGCTCTGAGGTGTCAGCACAGAGCCCAACGTGGGGCTGGAACTCACAAGTTGTGAGATCATGACCTGAGCCAAAGTCCGGCGCGCCACTGACTGAGCCACCCAGGCACCTCAAGAATTTTGTCTTTAAATGGTATGTATATAACAAATATTCTAATATGCCTGAAACCAAACCTTGAGCTTTAAATATTATTGAAAACACCTTTCCAGAAATGTTTCAGGAAATTTTTATTAGTATGCATATTATATATCTAATTTCCTAAAGCAATCTTTTTTTAAATATAATTTATTCCCCAATTGGCTTTTACACAACACCCAGTGCTCATCCCAACAAGTGACCTCCTCAATGCCCATCACCCACTTCCCCTCTCCCACTCACATCAACCCTCAGTTTATTCTCTGTATTTAAGAGTTCCTTATGGTTTGCCTACCTCTCTCTCTGTACCTTTTTATTGTATATGTATACATATACACAATGGAATACTACTTGACAATGAGAAGAAATAAAATCATACCATTTGTAGCAACAGGCATGTAACTGAAGGGTATTATGCTAAGTGAAATAAGTCAGTCAGAGACAGATATGTTTTCACTCATATGTGGATCTTGAGAAACTTAAGAGAACACCATGGGGAACAGACATAGAAACATCTTTTTTTTTTAATGTTTAGTTTCATTTTTGAGAGCTGACAGAAGCAAGCCGGATATAGACTCAAACTCACAATCCCTGAGATCATGACTTGAGCTGAAGTAGGACGCTCAACTGTTCAACAGACTGAGCCACTCAGGCACCCTCCTAAAGCAATCTTTAAAGACATTTGAATTTTAGTAACATTTCCCTCTCAAAATTTTAGTTTCTTTTGAACTTGCTTCTTTCACGTTCACAGCCACTCACCATCACACTAGTTGGCATTATTGAGTTTGTTCTCTTTTTTCTTTTTTCTTTTTTTTTTTTTTTCCTATGAAACCTTTGCTTTGTGCCTTATTGAATTCATTTAATGGCTATTCAGTAATTTCCAAGGGGGGTTAATTCTTTTCATAGATTCAAAAGGTTTAAGAATTTGGATTAAGCTTGATAGCAAAATTTAAAAAGTACATGGCAAAATGACACTGATCTCAGTTCTTTCTGTTTTCTTTGTGATGTATATGTACACAGAATCAATGAGAAATGTGAATTCATTAAACAGTCCAAAATATAAGTCAGTTGAGAAATTATTTGGGTCAAGAAGTCATAACCCTTGGGTTAGGAAAGAGTGTATAACTCCAGTTTTGGGTCAATAACCTTTCCCAGGTAGAGACTTCATCCTCTGATAAAAAGGGCTTTACCTCTGGAAAGAGTTAATTGCCTTGATCAGATGCAGAACAGATCTAATTCTTGATAGCAAACCCAGGCTTAATATATTTTGCAGTTAAATCAGTATATTTGATTTTCCCCTGTTCCACTTCATCAGTAATGTGCCTCCTTTAACATGAGATAACAGTATCCTTTCCAAGAAAAAAAGAACTACTAATATTGTCATAATAACAAAAAATTAAAATAACTGTAAAGAAGAATGTCAAATTAATGTGTTGATCAGAGTGTTTTTTCTTCCGAGAATACTGATAGCTTATTCAATAAGACAAATTATAGCAACAAGCAAATGATTTCAAGCATGTGTAATTCAACTTGCACCAGCTATATTCAAAACCAAACCCATATGCTTTGTTTCAGAGAAAAATAGCCATTTTATGGAGACACATTCTAAATTATTTTATATCTATTTAACTCTGTCTGAGGTTGGGTGTGCTTCTTATTTGAGAAAAATAAGGAGATAAACATTAATTCTATTATTGATTTTTATAAAGTATGAATTGTGTATGAAACAGTGATTATGCTATGTACCTGGTAGTAAGAGAAAAATAAAATTTTCAGTGGGTTTACAGTAACAAATAAAAAAGGAATGTGATAAAGCTTTTAAACTTTAATAAAAGAAAAATATGAAATCAAATATTATTTAATGACGATAGGGAAAGTTTAGAAAAAAGAATTTTATAATACAGGAATTAACCTATAAAGGTATTGGGTGATTATATATATATTCAACTGATGAAAGATTTTCTGTGTGAAGTGTTCTAAAAATAAATTTATAAAGTTAGGACACTTCAGAATACAGAAGGATAGCTCTTTGTTAATTCGTGCTCCTTTGTTCATGCTACATATTTGTAGCACTGAAAGCTTGGTCTTCGAAACCTCTTTTTTGTCACTTAATCTCTTTTTCTTTGTATCTCTCCTTGTATATCTCGTGCCATGGATTTAAAAGTCATTTCTACATTAAATTGATACCTACAGCCTCTTCTCACCAGTAAACTTACAACCACCCAACCAATTGCTAATTCCAGTTGATGTCTAAAAAGAATCTGAAACAAAATATATCCAAAAGATAACTTCTACTCTCCCCCCCTGACCCCCCAGTTACTATTTTTGCCATGCCTTAGTTGACAGCAGCCCCATCTACTCAGTTTCTCAAGCCAAAGCCGGAAAGTCTTCTTTGACATTATTTCTTTAACTTTCCATGTCTAAGTAACCTTCAGTTTGTTATCCGTTGTATAACAGCTATGTACTAAATCTTTTCAGTCCTTCTACCACCTTTATAATCCTGGTTTAAACTATTTGCATTTCTCATATGAACTGTTGTCATGGGTTTTTACCCTACCTCCATTCTTGCCTTTCCCAGTCGACTCTGCAGTGGAGTGAAATTTTAAAACAGGAAAAAATATCATTTTTCTTCTCTGCTTAAAATCTCAGTAAATTGTGACTTCTCTCGGTTTTCCTTTGGTTAGTTGGAATAGAGGTTTACCATTCATTTCTTATACATATCTTTTCAAAACCCAATTTGGGGGCTTAAAATTTTTTTTTCTATGATATTCCTGCTATCAATTGCATTGATTTCTGTTCTGATATTTTTTCTTTTTTTTTTCTTCCTGTTTGCTATAAGCTAACTTTTAGAAGTTTCTCCTTTTTGACATATGCATGTACTACTATTAATTTCCCTTTAAGTCTTACTTTCACTATATTCCACAAATTTTGATAAATTGTGTTTTTATTTCCATTTACTTCAAATACTGGCTTTTAAAAATATTCCACTGAGGGGCGCCTGGGTGTCTCAGTCGGTTAAGCGTCCAACTTTGTCTCAGGTCATGATCTAATGGTTCATGGGTTCGAGCCCCGCATTGGGCTCTGTGCTGACAGCCAGCTCAGACACTGGAGCCTGTTTCAGATTCTGTGTCTCCCTCTCTCTCTGACCCTCCCCTGCTCACGCTCTCTCTCTCTCTCTCTCAGAAATAAATTTTAAAAAATAAAAAAATATTCCATTGAGACTTATTCTTTGACCTATGTATTATTCATAAGTGAATTGTTTAATCAACAAATATTTGGGATTTTACACTTAACTTCTTTTATTGATTTCTACTGTAATTTCAATGTAATCTGAGAACATTATTTGTATGATTTTTATTTTAAATTTATGTCCAAAGGTGAAGAAAGTGGTCTAGCTTGTGTTTTAAGGCAAGGAATGTTCCATTTTACCTTGAGAGAATGTATTTTCTATGTTTGTTGAATGAAATACTGTACAAATGTTAATTAAGTCAAGTTGATAAATAGGCTGTTTAGATTAATTTTATCTTTACTGATGCTCTGTCTGCTTGATCCATCCATAACTGAAAAACGGTGTTGAAGTTTCCAGTTGCAAAGTAGATTTTTTATTTCCGCATGTGGTTCTGTTTTGCTTTACAAATTTTGATGCGCCACTGTTAGTTGCATACACATTTAAAATTATTTTGTCTTCTGTCTTCATAAATGGACACTTTACTGTTATTTAATGCTCCTTTTTATCTCTGATAATTTTCTTTGTTCTCAAGTCTACTTTGTTTGAAACTAATAAAAGTATCTCAGCTTACTTTTTATTAGTGTTTAGGAGTATATCTTTCTCCTTCCCATACTTGCATGTAATTTCACTGAGCCTTTATATTTAAAGTGAGTCTCTTACTTACAGTTTTAAAATAAATAAGTCAAGGAGCTAAAAAGAATTAAGCTCAGGGAATATAGTCAGTAATACTGTAATAATGTTGTATGTTGAGAGATGACAACTACACATATTGCGGTGACCATTGTGTAATGTATAGGATGGTTGAATCACTATATTGTGCATTTGGAACTAGTATGATATTGTATGTCAATGTACTTCACTAATAAATTTTTGAAAATAAATAAAAACAAAGTGAGCAAATAGTTCTTATTTTATATATTATCTTTTATAATAGAGAAAAGTATATATAAAAGATTTACTTTATTTTCAGTTATACCCTTATTGATGTTCTTTCTTTTCTGTAGATCAGTGTTTCCGGCCAGTATCATTTTTTTCCTTCTCTCTAAAGAATTATTTAAAATATTACCTGTGGGTCAGGTTTTCTGACGATGCGTTCACTTAGGTTTTGTCTACAGAAGATTTTGGAACAATAATTTTTCCAGATATACAATTTTAGTAATGGTAATGGTAATTTCTATTCCTTTTATGTTTTAAAATTTTCACTTCATTCTCTTCTTACTTGCATGGTTTCTCATGACAAATCTGCTATAACAGTTTTTTTTCTCCCTTTCTATATTATTTATTTATTTGGGAACTTAAAGCTTGTAGCTCTTAGTCACCTTTATCTGTTTCACCCATCCCCCCACGCACCTTCCCTCTAGTAACCACCAGTTTGTTCTCAGTATTTAATGATGCATTTATTTGCTTCTTTTTTTCTTTTTTGCTCATTTGTTTTGTTTCTAAAATTCCATATATGAGTGAAATCATACAGTACTTGTCTTTTTCTGCATGACTTACTTCACTTAATATTATACTTATAAGTCTACACAGTTGCTGTTTAAGTAGATACCTCCACCCAGCCCCAGCTTTGTTTTTCACATTTTTTTCTTTCTCTTTAGTTTTCTAAAGTTTGGGTATGATATGACTCAGTGCACATTTTCTAATAGTGATCCTACTTGGTATTCTCTGAGCTGCCTGTATCTGTGGTCAGTGGCTATCATTAATTTTGGAAAATTTCTTGGTCATTATTATTTCAGATATTTCTTCTGATCCATTCTTATTCTTCCTGTATTCCAATTATGCTTATATTACCCTTTTGGAATTAACCCTCAGTTCTCAGTATATTGATTGGTATTAGCTTCTGTCATTTGTTTTTCTCTTTATATTTTAGCTTGGGAAGTTGTACTGACCAGTCTTTAAGCTCACTGATTTTTTCCTCAGCTGTCTCCAGTCTATTGAGTCCATCAAAGATATTCTTTATTTCTGTTGCAATATTGTGGGTTTTTAAAAACAATTTTATTTGATTTTTTTCTTGGAGCTATCACCTCTACACTTATGTTATTCATATGTTATTTCAGTTATTTACTTTTTCATTAGATCCTTTAACATATTACTTTATATTCCTTGTCTGCAAAATCTAGCACCTGTGTTATATCTGAGTCTGATTTGGATGCTTCCTTCGTCTCATTAGACTGTGCTTTTCCTTTGCTTTCACCATGGCTTTTAAGTCTTTGTAAAAATCCAGACATGATGTACTGGTTAATAGACTACAAATTAAATAAGACTAGTGTAAAATGTTTTTGTTAATTTGGTTATGAGAGACAGGAAAGTCAGAGGAGGTGGGGAGTGGGAGAAATCCCTTTCCCCAAGTTAGGGTAAACTCTGGTAAACTGTTTCCCACTGTACAAGAGGCGTTTTTATGGAGAGTGCTCTGCACGCATTTTAAATAATCACACTTCCC
This sequence comes from Hyaena hyaena, assembly GCF_003009895.1. Classification (NCBI taxonomy): domain Eukaryota; kingdom Metazoa; phylum Chordata; class Mammalia; order Carnivora; family Hyaenidae; genus Hyaena; species Hyaena hyaena. The sequence continues at coordinate 1,031,964 of NW_024080955.1, read as the reverse complement.
TTCCACCTGCTAGAGCCACAAGAGGATACTTCTAACTCTTCACCACAAGGACCTGGTAGGGGTCCTGAAAATAAAAACCCAAAATTAAATAAAACACACACACACACAAAACCAGGGTTTTGGGCCCCACTAAGTCTGCAGATCTGAAGTACTTCCCACTCTTCCTCTAGTGTATCCTCAGCCTCCAGGAATTTGTCACAATTACCATTTGAGTGTTTCTGCCAGTCTGTGCCTCTAGTAGCTTCTGCTCCAGAGAAGCAGGCCTCAGAAGTAATCAGCTGGGTTCTCCTGCCTCCCAGATTTTATGGTGGTGGTTTGTTGTGCAACCTCAGTTCTCTGATGGGTCCAAGTAAGGGGTGGTTTTTTTGTTCACCTTTTCTCTTGTTGTAGGGTTGAAAGTGACAGCTTCCAACATTTTATGTGGCAGCCCTGAATTTGTTCTTGAACTCTAGAAACTTTATTGTTTAAATTTTCATATTTAGGCCTTCAATCATAGATTTACATTACACAATGTACAACTAAGTTTCTTTTTTTAAATATATACATCCAATTGATCTAGTAATACTACTCATTACAATACACAGTATCCTTTGCCATAAATCAGAATTACTATATATGTTTGAGTCTGGTTATTGCTCTTATTCTGATAGTCTACTATCCAATATTCTACTCTCTTAATTATTGCAGCTTTAAAATAAGTATCAGTAAGTTATCATTTTAATCCTTCAGCTTAGTTCTTTCTCAACACAATCATTTTGGTTTTTTTGGTCATTTATGTTTTCCATATATACTATAGTTCTCATGTAAATGATGGAATTGTGACGCTAATTGTTTTTGATGATTTAAAGTAATTTAATTGTCACTGTAAATAAATCTTTTAAAAATCATTCTATAGGTTTGTCAGGCAGGCTGCTTCACAGTGATGGGGAATTTTCGCAACCAACTAGTTCTTTGAGCATGAGTCAATAAATACATTTCATTTGTTGTGAAACAGTTCTTTGTTTAGAAGCAACATTCTGTAGAATCTCGTGGCATTAACACATGCTGTGAGTCTAAAATTTTTGACTTTGGCTGAAATATTGAAAGCATGGAAGGCATTTGACATAGGGCCATTAAGACAAGTCTAACTCGATTAATTTAGAAAGCTAATTTTTAAGTTTCTGTTTCTTGGAATTATTTCTGATGGCAGTTTTTTTTTCATTAGAGTGTATGCAGAGAGGCAGAACTCTACCAGCAATATCACAGATTTGTTGAGATTAAGCTTAACTCAATTTTGAGAACTAGTGAAGAAGTGCATGTTAACCTGTTTTATGGTTTGTTATATGAAGCAGCAAGATATGATTAGTTTTCTGGGCTATACTGAAAAGTCTCTCCTTGGCTGGTAGAGGGACAGATATAAAAATGTCAATGTCTCCTGAGTATTCTATTACAGATGATGAAATGAGAGTAGCACAAAGTAGTGACATGTTGTAATTTTACAGGGATAGGGTGGGGAGATAATAATGATATAACAAATTTTACCTCATGTCCCAGAAGGATTTTTATTGGTTCCTTACTCTTCCTGGAACTATGCTTCCAAACTGAAGAATTCATGACACAATATTTCTCCTTCTCACATGAGGAGATAGGAGAGTTTCCAATATTCAAAGAGGATGATATCTATAATAGAATATTAACATGAATTGGTCCAAATGAATTTAAGAAAATGTCATCATATGAAGTCACTGTATCAGGAACTAATCTTCCCAATCAAAACTGCAAAGCACTGATAAAGATGGGTAGATATGTTGTTAGGTGAGTAGATAGATATCAGGTAAAAATTAATATAATGTTTTCCTATATATAGAAAACTTTTTTAATATGTAACTACCTGACACAGTAGTCAGGCTCCAGCTCATTATTAACATACCTTTCACTCATAACCATTCATATTCTTGTCAGAATACAATGTCTTTCTGCTTCTATACCTCCTTGTAGGTTTCTAGGCAGTAGGGAAGATACCCAAAATCTATGAATTTAGTACTTAAAGACAGCACCCAGTGGTTGTCAAGGGCTAACTGTCAAAAATATCTTGTCATAGCAATTTCTTTCCAAACTGATATTTAGTGGCTATAAAACACATGTCATTCAAGGTTGTCAGCACTGTGAAGCGATTACTATTTTCTTATTGGCTTTGGCAATTTGAAAAATACATGACAATCACAATCACAGGGACACTGTGATCTTCTGGCCTGGTGGAAAGTGTTAAAGTGACAAATGAAAAGAGGCACTCAAAAGAATTCTGCCTTTTGTAAGCCCAGAAAACAAACAAAAATCATTATCCCTGTGTATGCAGCAAAAAAGACACAGATTTTACTTTAAGTTTAAATTAGTTCCTTGATTATCTTAAAATTAATTTTCAAGATTAAGGAATGACAGTACAGAAAGGTGGCCTGAGGGAGTTCATATGATTTTTTTAAATCTTAATATTGTTTTTCTTGTTTTGCTTTAACTCTACTTTCTCTTATATTCAAGTTTAGGACCTTTGAGTTTAAATAATACTCTACCATAATACAAAAGCTACAAATTAACAAAAGGAGGTATTATTTCTTGTTTACCATTAGAGGTAATTGGAATCTTTTGTGTGAAATAAAATATAGAGAAGACTAACAAATTTACAGCAGAAAAAAATGAATCAAAACTAAGCTTTTTAATTTGATTCTGTGTTCAAAGATTATATGAATATGCTTTTGTCTTTGTTTTGAGATACGAACTTTGGGCAGCTCTGAATATCACAAACAGGACTGATGAACCATACTCAAGGCTAAGCTGCTAGATTTAATGTCCAAATCTTGCCAAAAAGGAAAAAAAATCACTTCCACATCACTGTGAACAATACCCTACAATTTGTATTATTGGCTTTTCTGTGCCAGGAACTTGACTTTGCTTCAAGCACTACTGCCTCCTGCACAACTTCCTCTTTCCTGCCAGGTACTTACCCATATATCTTTCCTCCACAGTCACCCTTACCAGTCTAAGACAGAGAGAGCATCTTGTGACTCCACTTGCTACCTTCTCCTTTTTTGGTCACCAGCACCTGACTCAAACTCTGGTCCAAATTCTTCAAAATGGCATATTCTTGGCTATATGCTTCTTTACTCCTTATGGGAAAAGATGGGATAATAAGTATGTCATAGACAGAAGCATTTTCCCAGCCCAACTGAGTAAATTCCTCCAACATTTAAAGTGTTCAAATCCAGGATCACCTAGGTGGCTCTGTCAGTTAGTTCCTGACTTCGGCTGAGGTCATCATAATCTTGCCATTCGTGAGTTCGACTCCCGCGTCATGCTCTATGCTGACAGCTCAGAGCTTGGAGCTTGTTTCGAATTCTGTGTCTCCCCCTCTCTCTGCCCATCGCCCACTCACGCTCTATCTTTCTCTGTCTCTCAAAATAAGCATTAAAAAAATTAAAGCATTCAAATTCAACAGAAGAAAACAAAGTAAAAGTGCCTGTTTTAAATATAATTATTGTAAAAAAAAGAAGCATAGTTTTATGTTTTATAGATGGTATTGATATTGCCGGTGGTGTTAATGGTAGTATATGTATATTCGATTGGTTTTGCTTTTATCTATTTTGGCTTCAATCCACTGAGACAGGGTATAGGTTTAGGTTGCAATATGAATAATTCAACTTTATCCTTAGGAAAACAGCAAGTTATAAATGTAAGTGTTGAAACACTACCCTACTGAGTACTATGACAATAGCTTTCATTTTACTTTTGTTAGAAATGTTGCAACATAATATGTATTTCTGTCTTTGTCCATGTTGTACATCATGTCTTATTCATCATGAAGCTTTATTCCAGCTCTAGTTATTAACTTTCAAGTAGAGTATTTTTGTCCACAATCCCTCCTAAAATTTTCATTGAGATCATGAGTTTCATGGCATGCCGTAGAAAAGTATGAAAAATACAGGTAATTCTATGCTTCCACAATCCTTAAAAATGTAATTTCCTGTAAGGTCCTAAAGCCCTGCTTCTCACGTATCTTTAAGTTATTGTGCTTTCCAAAGGAGCCTTCTAATAAAATAGGAAAAAGAAATTACTCTCAGACGGTGTTTGCATTCTCTTCGGCTAATTTTAAGTAACAGCTCTGTAAACATCTGTCGAATAAAAATCTGACATTTCAGAAGAGACTTAAATAAACAGTAACTGGAATTCTTATGAAAGGAAAAAAACTATAGAGCAAGTCTCCATTGCCATCTTTTTATTTATTGTAAAAGGAAGTCTTTTTGCTATCTACAGACATGCAATTAACAAAGTAGGATCAAGTATAGGAAAATAATTATTATCTGTTATTTCACATGCTATACATGATTTAATTTTTGTTTGAGCTGGAAGAGTATAAAATATGTTTAATATATGGAAATTAGAAACAAAGATAAATCCTTCTTGTCTCATTTCACTCTAAATAACACTGTTTTATAGCTGAAAATCTAGTCATCAGTTATTAAGCTTACAGATTTGTTGTATCAAATGAGATAATGCATTTGCAAATGCACTGTAAATTTTGAAACAATAAAATCAATATGCAATGTTACTGTTTTCAAAGATTAAAGCGAATGACCTACAGCAAGCAAACTTATCTAATTAAGAAAAGACACATGCCAGCTTTGGAAAAAATTAGTGCTCCCTCCTGCTTGTTATATTTTATTATCACAGATTGCTAATTATTTTAAAAAATAAATATTGTGGATGGTGTGTGTGCCCTAGCTAATTCTTCAGCAAATGTTATCAGCTCATATTGATCAAAAGGACTTTTGTTAAACTTACTAAAGCAAAGAATTACATTTATGCTCACAGCTTGTATGTCTTCTAGAAAATGTGAGTATTTTATGTTACCTTTAATATAATCCACAAAGCAACAGCATTGGAAACGAAGTCCCATACACCTGGAAATAAGTGCACCTGGACATTCTTCAAGTAGGGTTAATGCTAAGAAACATATTATATTAAACATCTTGTCATCTTTGAATATCCCAAGAGCAAGGAGGAGGGATATTGTCCGTCAACCACTTAATTATCTGCAATGTATATGCAAATACTCAGAGTTTGATGAGGTCTTTACATTTCACCTCCAAGCACCGCATTAGTAATTCATGAATCCACTACTAATGTTTCTGCGGCATTCAGGCAGCAGTGAAAAATTAAGCAATAATGACTTCAAAGGTGGAAGAACCACAAAATAACTCTGTACCTTTGAGGTCATTTATACCATTTGAACACAAATTATATGAGTGCACTTCATTGGCTTCAGCACTTGCAAAGCATTGCTAATGAATAGGGAGGTTATTTAGGAAATGGAGTGCAGGAGGTGGATATAGATAGAACACTGACGCTTAGCAGAATTGATTCCAAATATAAAAAGAAACACATTTATTGCTTTTAAATGGCCTCAAATGCAAAATCCACAGATGAAACAGATTTTCAGAAAATCCAGGGAATGCACTAAAGTTGTTCAATCAGCATTATCAACTTCAGGTGCTTGCTTTTTGTGACTCTTCCTCGGTTCAGTGGCAACCCACAAGTAATCATGTATAAAAGCCTCTTTGCTCTGCACAGTAGTTGTTTTTGAAAATGCAGTCATATATGACAAATTATACCCTCCTTAGAATTGCTTAAAAGCAATTTTCCTCTAGCTGACTAAATTGTACATTGATACATATTATCATTGTGTTAAAAATATTAAAATGGTGTAGTAAAGCAAATTGGCTAAGTCTTAATTCTGAATTTTCAAAGTAATAAAAATGATAAGGGAAATAATAATTTGCAAAGGGTCCATTGTTTTTAAAGTTTTGGAAATCATTATGCAAAATGATGTAATGCTAAACATAAAACTTAATATATTTTGATATACTTTAGATTATTTAATCGACACCCACCAATCATCCTATCTATAGTATATATTGACTACAAATAAGTACATGTTCCCATATTACCATAGGGTAACCATAAGAATCAGAAAATCAACAATGATCCGTTAATGCGTGTAATTCTCAGTACCCACTCAATTTTTTTAATATGGATTCCCAGGGTCCACCCAGTGGGGTTACAGATTTTTAAATTTTTTAAAAATGTTTATTTATTTTTGAGAGACAGAGAGCAGGAGAGGAGCAGAGAGAGAGGGAGACAAAGAATCTGAAGCATGCTCCAGGCTATGAGCTGTCAGCACAGAGCTCGACGTGGGGCTCAAACCCACAAATCGTGAGAACATGACCTGAGCCACAGTCAGGTGCTTAATCAATTGAGCTGCTCAGGTTCCACCACCACCCACCCACTCAATTTTTTTTAATGTTTTTTATTTATTTCTGAAAGAGATAGAGAGAGACAGGTGAGCAGGGAGGGTCAGAGAAAGGGAAACACAGAATCAGAAACCGGCTCCAGGATCTGAGCTAGCTGTCAGCACAGAGCCTGATGTGGGGCTCGAACCCATGAACCGTGTGAGATCATGACCTGAGCCCAAGTCGGGTGCTTAACCGACTGAGCCACCCAGGTGTCCGTCAATTTTGAGTTATCTCAATAGTGTCCTTAACAGCAAAAGGCCAGGATCACTCCTTTCATTTCATAGCTCATCTAAATCTCTTTCCATCTGGAACATGTTCCTAGTCTTTCTTTGACTTCTGTGTCCTTGACACTTTTAATGACTATAGGCCAGATAGTTTGTAATTTCTCTCTTCATTTGGTGTCTGTGATATTTTTATATGATTAGATTCAGGTTAGGCAGTCTTGGCAAGAATATCACAGAAGAATATTCTGCTCTTCTCACTGTGTCCCATGAAGTGTACCTAGTACATGTTTGTCCCACTACTTGGAGTATTACCTTTGATCACTTTAACAAGGTTCTATTTTTCCATTGTAGAGTTATTCCTTTTTACTTTTGGCCTTCATAATATTTTATGACATCATACTTTGAGGCTAGACAATTGTCATTCTTCATTGAGATATTATATCTTATTATTAACAACCATTCCTGTTTTGGCCTGAATTAAACGAAGTATGATGGTGGCAAAGTAATTCTCTAATTCCTTCCTTCCTTCAAAAAGATGAGTTGGCCTTATCCCACACATAACACCTTTCAAGTCTCCCCATTTATCACATCTTCCTCTAGCTTATTTATATCAGTAGGGTTACATGAACTGCTAGTTTATTCAACAGGTTATAAAATTTTATTATTATTGTCTGCATTGATGTTCACATTGTCCCAGTATTGGCCAATGGGAGTCCTTCTTTGTCTTTTTAACACATTCCTATTCTTTTTCTCCATGATCTGTAACTTTCTGAAATAAAAAGATATCCCTTCACCAGCCTTGGAATCAGTTATTTCAAGAAGCCCTTGAAATACTTCTCAAAGTTCGCACCTGACTCATGTGATCAAAGTAAGGATATGATAAGGAGTAAGATAAGTCCATAATGTGCACTGCCTTTCAAGATGCAGTGAGAAGGCTAAGACATTCTTTTATGATTTTCTTGCCAGGAATATATAACTTGAATCTGATAACGATATTTGGAAACCAAGATTTGAGTGTTAAATATGCTCACTATTGTTAGAGGTTGTTGCTTTCAGGTTTTGTGTGTGGGTAGAACTGGGGATTACAAAATATAGATATGTACATCTATATTTTTTTCTATATTTCTCTTCATGTATTGAAAACTGTAAGTGCACAGTTACAAAACTGATTTTGATATGATATGCTAGATCCTTTTGTGAGAAACCTAGCTTCCATTATCTTCAATATCTTCACTAATTTGATCAATTCTCCTGTTACAATGGTAACAGCCCCCTCTTACCATTGAGGCCAATGACCTTCTTTATAGTTGCACTCTTCGCCTTGGTTGTGCTTTGACATCCTGGAGTGAGCAACTCAACCTGGACTGCCGTCAGTGTAGCCCACTCTCACATGAACATCTTCCCATCAAGCCTGGGCTCTGACACCCTACAGTAGGGTGTTCTTTCCCTCTGCTCAGGTTCTGACTGGATTAATGCTGCCCCTGCCCAACCTTGCTCAGCCTTATTCGGCCTCTCCTAGTGACTTTCAGACTGAATAAGTCAGAGAAGAGGGACACCTGGGTGGCTCAGTCGATTAAGCGTTCAACTTCTGCTCAGGGCATGATCTCAAAGTTAGTGAGTTCGAGGCCCACATCCAGCTCTCTGTTGTCAGTGTAGGGCGTGCTTTGGATCCTCTGTCTCCCTCTTTTTGCCTCTCAACCATGCTCTCTCTCTCAAAAGTAAATAAACATTTTTAAAAAGTCAGAGAAGAGACTTAGTATGAACTTTACATATATTTTTATATAAAATATATAATGCACATATATGTATGTAATACATATAATACATATTTATAAATACATATATAAAATACATGTATTAATATATAACTATATATGTATGCATCATAAAATGTATAAATACATCATATATATAAATGTAAATTATATAAGTGCATATAAAATATATACTATATGTCTGTATATATTTATACTTCTATATATCAAATGGATTATAGTCTTAAATACTAAAACAATTCATTCTGGTAAATTCTATTTTCTGTATTTTACAAAAGAGAAAATGAACTTCAGATGTGTTAAGTGACTTGCCTCGGGTCACCTCACTTGCAGGTGTCAAAGGTGGGATTTACACTCATCCATCTGGTCTTGGAGCCAGAGTTTCTTGCACAATGTAACTAACACTGGCTCCTACCACCTTCATCTAAGGCAAAAGTGCCGCTTGTATTGATTACTGATTTGAGGGTTACAAATAAATTTTAGTGAGTAGGTAAATTTGCAAAGGTGGTATCCACTAATGGTGAGAATCAATTAATTAATGTATATCCATATATATATATATATATATATATATTTCAACCTATATCTATATCTATGTTATATATTTAGGAATGTGTTGAAGACGATTTTCCCTGTATTTTTCACATTTCTGCACCATCTGGGCTTTCTGAGAAAAGGGCATGTGTGAGCAGCAATCTTGTTTTGGCAGTTAGAGAAAGTATTCTCCAAAAGAGAGAGACTGCAGAAATATCCCAAGGCTAATAAAGATAAAGCCTTCTCCATCCTGTCCTAGGGACAGCTGCTTACATTCCAAGATAATGAGTAATTGCTTTCTCTGGAAGGGGGCCTGAGCAAATGAGCCAGCAGTTCATAAAAATTTCAGTTTGTGATGCAAACCCACTGCATGTGCAGGTAAACATCTGACCTTGTCATGTTTGACCATGGAGATGGGCAATAGGGTACTAATTGTATCTGGCTGCTCCCTTTCCTGTGAGTAGTAAACCATATGTGTCTCTGACTCAGGTTCTAGTGTCTTTTGTCAGTGTACATACACAAAACTGGGGCAGAATAACTTGTTAGCTTTTTAAAAAAATGTTTTATTTCTTTATTTTGTGTGTGAGAGAGGGAGGGAGGTGGTGACAGAGAGAGAGGGAGGCAGAGAATTCCAAACAGGCACTGCACTGTTAGTGTGGATCCTGATGTGGGGCTCAAACCCACCAACAGTGAGATCATGACCTGAGCTGAAATTAAGACTTGGACACTGAACAGCTAGGCCAACTAGATGCCCCTAAAGAAAGGTGAAATAGGGATGCCTGGGTGGCTCAGTTGGATGAGTGTTCGACTCTTGCTTTCAGCTCAGGTCATGGTCCCAGGGTCATGGAATTGAGCCCCACATAGGGCTCCACACTTTGCATGGGACCTGCTTAAGATATGCTCTCTTCCTCTGTACCTCTACCCAGCTCATGTGTGCTCTCTCTCTCTCAAATTAAAAAAAAAAAAAAAAAAAAAAGGCAAGGTAAAAGATATCCTTCATAGTCATAGTTTTGGACTTAATACCAATCTTCTTTAAGCAATATAATAAAACTAAACAAACCTTAACATTATATCTCAAAGAATTATATCTAAAACTTACAGATGAAAAGAAATGCCTTTATTAATGCTGTATTGATTTTAATATGCCTAACCCTGGTCACAGAAAAGAATAAGGAATTTTCTCCCCAACTCAACCTAATCCCTAATGCATCCCTTCTCTCTCTCTCTCTCTCTCTCTCTCTCTCAGTCTCTCTCTGTGTCATACACACACACACACACACACACACACACACACACACACACACATCCATCGCTAATGAATCCTCAAGTTCTGCTGCTTTTGCACTTTGTATTATTTAGAATGGGCTATTTTATATAAAAATAAAAAGAAAACTGTACTGTCAAAAACACCTGCTTAACCAATAACACAAAACATGTGCTGATTCAGATCTTTAGCCATTTTCCAACTTGATTTCTTATGAAACTGTTAGCTCCTGAAATTTTCTATATTATTCTAGCAGCCAGCAAAATGCTAAAATAACTTCCGTTTGCATTTCACTGTTCTCAGGTTCTGCATGGGTCCTGTGAGGTGCAAGAAATATAGCCCACAGCTACCCATTTAACCAAACAACAATTGTTTACACTATAAAAGGGGAAGGTAATTTTTTGGTTGGAAATATAACTATCTCAGTCACACTTTAATATATACCCTCCTGTAACGCCTGTTTTCCAACCACAAATAGACTCTTGCCATAGCTTGCACATATTATTAAAATAATCCATAAGTGGTTTCAATGTCCCCTCTCTTCTCCTACCCACTAAAATCCACTTTCTTTCTTCAAATTGATCTTCTTAATTATAAAATTAAGCATGCTATCTACCTTACTATGCATTCAGTGATCTTTCTCTGTTTCTAAGGTTGATTTATGAAGAGTCTGTAATAGCTGGCCTCTGCCTATGTTCTCATTCTTCACTTGGACAATTAAAAGCTCATATTTTACCATCCAAAATGTGAACTTATAATTTCTCACACATCACTTCCTTTTCTCCTTGAATTATCATTAAAGAACTAAGTCAGAGATTACCTACTGTATAACTTTTGCGTGTTCATATTGGTTGGTTTATAAAAAGTGACAAAATGCAATATATGGTAGATTTTTAAGTTATATTTGGATTCTTAAAGTTTTAAGACCAAATGACATAGTAATTAAAACTCTAATAGGTGGCATTATAAAATTCTATTGCATTTACTATATTGTGCTATTTCAAATATCAACACATTCAACATAGAAAAATGGAAAGAAAAAAGTCCATCTTGTTATATGAGACAAAGGAAATGACTATCATGCTGCTTGAGCCAATTTCTCTGTTCCAATAGCAACTTACATATACAATATCATTTCATAATCTAGACCATATTTTGCTGCCTTTATTCCCCATTGATTTTTAATAGCTTGCAGTGTAGAAAGCAATTTTTTAAAAGTATTCATTTAAGAGAGAGAAACAGGGGGCACCCGGGTGGCTCAGTTGGTTAAGCTTCCTACTTCGGCTCAGGTCATGATCTCGCGGTTTGTGGGTTCGAGCCCCCTGTTGGGCTCTGTGCTGACAGCTACCTCAGAGCCTGGAGCCTGCTTCAGATTTTGTCTCTCTCTCTCTCTCTGACCCTCCCCTGATTATGCTGTCTCTCTCTCTCTCTCTCAGAAATAAATAAAACATTTTTAAAAATTTTTAAAAAGAGAGAGAGAGAAACAGAGTGTGAGTGGGGGGTGGGGGGTAGGGGGCAAGGAGCAGAGAAAGGGAGAAACACAGAATCCAAAGCAGGCTCCAGGCTATGAGCTGTCAGCACAGAGCCCGATGTGGAGCTGGAACCCACAAACCGTGAGATCATGACCCGAGCTGAAGTCAGAGTCTTAACCGACTGAGCCACCCAGGCGCCCCACAATTTTTTAAAATTTATTACTGAAATATAGTTGACATACAATGTTATCTTGGTTTCAGATATACAGTAGAGTGAGTGACAATTCCATGTAATATGCGCTGCTCAGTACAACAATAAATATAGCCACCATCTTTCACCATACATCGCTATTCAAATATTATTGACTGCATTCCCTATGATGTAATTTCCTCTCTGTGACCTTTTATTTATGTATTTATTTATGCTTTTTTTAATTTATTTATTTATTTGAGTATCATTGACACACAATATTACATTAATTTCAGGTGTGCAACTGAGTGATTTGACAAGTTCATATATTATGTTATGTTCCTCACAAGTGTAGCTACCATGTGTCTCATTATATCATTATTACAGTATCATTGACTATATTCCTTATGCACTGCTTTATATTCCAGTGACTTTGTCATTCCATAACTTAAGACTTTTAATTCATATTTTATCACTTGTGTTAGCAGAAGAGCTAGATCATAGATAGGAGTCATGTTTATAAAGCTTTTTAGAATTTGGTATACTTCAAATAAAATATTATTTTAAACAATCAATTGTGTAAGGTAAATTAATTTGGGATCTTGATTGGAGCAAGATATTTTTAAGACACAAATACAATAATTACATAAAATATTTTGTTCCATGGGTGAAAGTGGTAGCATAATAATAATATAATTCTAATCACTGACATTATTTATGAAAATTATAGTTTTGCACTCATGTGAAAAGCCATTCTATTTACTTATTTATTTATTTATTTATTTATATTTTTTCTGGCTAAGGGATCCAGAGACATACTGGGAATTGCATTTTTGAGCTGCTTTTTTCAATATTTACCTACTGCTTTCAAACTGATGATCTGAATCTTTTAAAATACATCTTTGACTTTCTATATTTTAAACTAATTTTATTTCTAAAATATTTATCGTTTTTAAAAAATTTTATTTATTTTTGAAAGACACAGATTGAGAGAGAGAGAGAGAGAGAACAAGTGGGGTATGGAGGAGAGACAATGAGAAACAGAATCCTAAGCAGGCTTCAGGCTTTGAGCTGCCAGGGCTCTGTCTGTGCTGACAGCTCAGAACCTGACACAGGGCTGGAACTCACAAACCACGAAATCATGACCTGAGCTGAAGTTGGATGCCCAACCGACTGAGCCACCCAGGTGCCGCAGATATTTATCATTTTTAATGGACTTTTGAAGACTTCACGTTTGTTTTATTTATTTATTTATTTTCTTATTTGAAATTTGGGGGAAATTTCTCTTTACAATCTGATCTACTAAGCTTATCATGTGGAATAATTTTGTGTTTTCTGAAGACTATTTTAAAGTGCATTAACACTTTGATGCCATCACTAAACTTAGTAATAATAGTTTTTAAAAAAATTAATATATAATATTATAAAATTTAAATATGTTAAATAATGCATACATATACCCTTGATATTTCATTCAAATATTTTGAATATGAAATGGAATCACATCTTAATTGGTAAGCTGCTTAATAAGAAATCTTTATTCAGCTGCAATTATGTAAATTAGTAGAGATATATATGCTATGCACATATTTAACACATAATGTTCTGTTGTTTCAAAAATAAAAGTCAATGATACTAAGTAGAAAAGACTGAACATGTCTTCATTCATATATTCATTCATCAAATAAGTCCAGATTGACTACCATATAAAAGATACTTTGTTAGAAATGGGGGCTTTGCTTGACACTTATGTATGTATTTCCTGTTTTCCTGTCATGATAGACAAAATGATACGTATATAGAAAGAATGTCTATGTGAAGAACACACACACACATACACACACACACACACATATATATACATATATATATATATATATATATATAGTCCCAGCTGTTGATTAATCTTACAAAATTAAAAGGATGTAGAAACAAAGAATTATAACTAACTCCCAAAGTGACTACATCTGCTTCCAAAGAGCTTGGAATGTATATATGCATGGGTTGTCTTATATAATCAAAGAAAAAGGCAAGGGCATCTCCAGGCAATTATTTCATCTTTGGTACATATCTAGTTATTATCACTACATATTCTCAAATAGGAAAAGAAACTTTAATATAAATGAGAGTATTTACAACTTTTTAAAAAATTTCTAATTGGAAAAAGGAAATTGCCTTACCATAAAAGAGGGAAACAAAGTCAATGACAATTTATTTTGACTCTATGTTATTTGCATTAAATCATTTTTAAGTGACTTAAAACAATGGAGTTGTAATTTGTAAAAAATATCTAGGAAATGTATTTTGGAAAGGTTAGTCAAGAATTAAGCTGTATATTGGGGTGCCTGGGTGGCTTGGTTGGTTGAACATCTGTCTCTTGATTTTGACTCAGGTCATGATCTCAGGGTTGGTGAGATGGAGCCCCATTTCGGGCTCCACGCTCCATGTGCTTGGGATTCTCTCTCTACCATTCTCTCTGCCCCTGATCATAAACACTTTCTCTGTCCCTCTCAAAATAAACAAAAAAAACAAACAATTTAAAATTTAAAAAAGAATTATGTCATATATTGTGTAGCAGGCTATGAGACATTAAAATAAAATCAGCAGTATTTGTTATAAATTAAAATGCTAGAGATATCACTGGTAGGTGGATAAAAGTATAAAAATATGTGAAGATTTTTTTCCTTTTTAAATGTTTATTTTTGAGAGAGAGAGACAGAAAGAGAGAGAGAGAGAGAGAAAGAGAGAACAGGCAGAGGAGGGGCAGAGAGAGGGAGACACAGAATCTGAAGCAACCTCCAGACTCTGAGCTGTCAGTACAGGCCCAACATGGGGCTGGAACTCATCAACTGTGAGATTATGACCGGAGCCAAAATCAGATGCCTAACTGACTGAGCCTCCCAGGTGCCCCATTTTTCCTTGATTTGTAAATAATAGTTATAAAATGCATGCCTAATATTCTTTCTATTTGGATTATTATCATGGAAGAAAATATATTTGTTTCACCCAATAAAGATTTATAGGAAATTTACTACATACTATCATTGAGGGGCTGCATGGGAAAACAAACAAAAAACCTGTCCCTGCTAAAAAGAAGTATAGTAAGAACTAGATTCAATAGAATAATTATCACAACAAAATATGTCAGTAATCCAGTAGCACTATACAGAGAGATCTATAGAAGCACACAGGTTGTTACAAATTTCATCCTGGAAAAATAAGTGAATTCTCCAAGGATGAAGTGATTAAAAACACTGGTAAACTAAGATAGGGAGTTGGGAAGCTACATTTAGAAGAATAACACTGTTCTAAAAAGTGGGAACAATGTTTACAAACTAACTGATGATTCTTCCAGAGACTCCATATAACAGGAATAAAAAGAGGTGTGGGGGGGGGGACTTTGAAGTGTCTATATCACAGGGTTATATTTTGTTAGTCTAAGTTTGACCTGTGTTTTGAAAACTGTGGCACACTTTTTGCAGGTCATGTAAGCACTACTATATAGACATTTTATATTTCCTACAAAAGGCTTTTTTTTTTTTAATTTCATAACTATCAGGTTAAATGGCAGCATACCTTATAAAACTTCTTGCAATTCTGAGTTATTTGTTTTCCAATTTCAGACCTGCAGTTTTTTATAAACAATAATTTAGCTTCAGTAGTAAGTCTTATTCTCACCGTAATAAGAATTTGAAAATCAAATTTGAAAGATACATCTTAGGCTAAACTACCATCATCTTCTGAGGAGGCTTAGCTTAGTTTTATTAAAATAAATTAGTTCTCTTAGATATATAATTTCTAAGATCCTCAAAATGTTTTCTAAAATACCAAATCACACAGTGTTCCATATGTCCTTTCATTAAAACATTTTTATTATCATGCAAAATGAACCAAAAAACAAACAAACAAAAACAAGAAACTTTATCTGTATTAGTTGTTCTACTAACAATGTGGACTCCATTGCCCAGGGTCATACTTTCTACCAGAGAAGGTACATTAAAACAACTAGGTTAATCAGGGGGCACATTTTACTAACGCAAATGCAAGTGAGCTCCTCTCCTCTCCTCCTTAATATTTTAGTTGGTAATTTTACATTTATATAGGAAAATGTGAATCATTCTCACTATTGATTTCTAATGTCTTTTAATTACATCCTCCATAGGGTGAAGTTTTAGTTGAATTAAGAATAGAGAGATCCAATATATATGGATTCTGTGTGTTCTAGTTTTAACACATCACAGTTCATAAGTTGGATTCTGTCACTACTCTGCTCAGAAGCCTTCAATTATTTTTTATTTTATTTGGAGCAAAGGTGAATCAATTATATTTAGGCTGTTTTTTCTTTAATCCAGAAAAACATCCAGAATAGAGGCACGACACTGATATGTTCCTTTGCATTTTCTTTTTTCTTTCTTTTTTTTTCATTTCTTTCTCTTTTTTTTCTTTGAAGTGATCTGATGAGAGTTTTATTAGCCAGCGTTCCAACTATATTTGGGAAGAGAGTGAGAAAGATTAAGTGAGGAGGGAGAGTAACTTTGTAATTAAAATCTCATTTGCACTAGAGACAGCAGAATTTTCATTATAATGCAAGTTACAAAATAAACACACTTTTGATGACTACAGCCTGAAATCAAGTTTGCCTAATATGAGGAATGATGAGCTGCTATGGTTTAAGAAAATATTGTTCTCAACCCAACCAAAATGTGTAGACCTGCCTACACAGAACCTAGCAAGCCTAGCACAGAAGAATGAATGTTCCCTGAATGCAGAATTTCACAACAAAGAGATTTGAGATGACTATTTTTATACTCTCCATATGGAAATATATTAACATGGCAAAAAACACAAGTGTAATTTTGGCTTTAAAAAACTACATACAATTTCCAAAATGAGTAAGTCTCACTAAGTCATCTTGTTGGAAAATTTTTACATTATCACATTTTGAGAATAAATATATTCTGAGAATTGAGCCCTGGTATCCTAATCAGTGAAGACTTATCATGGCTTTAAGTTGTAAGAATAACCTCCAGTTTGCTGGGCAATCCTGCTAAGCCTGGATGCTGCTGCTTTGTGGGGATGTATATATATTTTTTTCTTTCAGATTTTTTTTAGTTGTTTGTTTTGTCCACTTCTTTGTGTTTGTTCTGAGTTTTTCTGGTAGATATTTTGATTGCATGTAGTTTTTCAGTACAATGGAAAATGCTACTATATGAACTGTTTTGTACATGTCTGGTGTGAATAGGTGTAGTGTATTTAATTTTTCTAGTGTATTTATTCAAGAATAAAATGGCTGGGTCATAATTATACATCTTTTCAAATTTTCTACATAATTACTACAAGTTTCCCATGTATTTTTATCAGCTTCTGCTCTAATTATCAACATAGGTTTTCTTTCTCTAGAGTACTTCTTTGCACCTAGTAATGCCAAACTTAAGCTAGAATGGTATTTTGTTGCACTTCAACTTGTATTTCTTGGGTATATATTTCAAAACTAATAAACTAAATTCATTTAAAAAGAATGCTTTAAATATAATATGAATAAGCCATTTAATTGGTGAGGATATGGTTAGAAAAACAGAAGATGCTCTTGGGTATAACCTAGAAGGAGATTTATCATGAGGAATTAAAGGTAACAAAACTGTTGGTAAGTCAAGTAGAACTTAAAATCATAAAAAGTTGTCAGAAATGGGTGATTCACAGATCGTTTGGAAGCCACAGTGAATCTCAGCAATGTTATTAGAAGCTGCTACCCAAGAGATTTTTCAGTAACTTTCTTAGAATCTAAAGTAAATGTCAGCAATTGAATTGTGTTTTAGCTGTCTCATATAGCAATGCTGTTGATTTCAAAAGATTTCTCTCTGCTCATGCAACTTCCTTCTATGGAAAAAGTTTTCTTCACTTCTTCCAATTCTATTGAGAATTTTTTAAGTGTAACCCATACGGAGAAATGGAGCAAGTCTCTTGAGCAAGATTCCTGAGCAAATCTCCAGGTTTCCATCCGTGATGTATGCAACTGCGTATCGGTGATGCTATGCAACCCAGTCTATGCCGAGCCCCTACAAACCCTTTAAGTTGTGCCAAAGCCTCTGAAACAAAAACCAGAATACCCACTGCACACAGTTCAGCTGTCTCTTAGACAACAGAGAACACAGTTATGTTCTCTTCTTAAAGAGAGTGTATAAATCTCATAAAACTGCATCCATTTGTGGTGATAATCAATGTTATGCTAGCTAAGTCCCTATCACATTTTTATCCACTATTATTCTAATCTTGAATAATATGTTCAACATATCCAGGAAGAGGGAAGGGGGAAACTGACTGGTCTATACAAATATGGACATAAAAGTACATAATAAAATGTGCTTGGTTTCCATATTTCTTGTTTTTCCTAATGGTCATGTGGCCATAGTTGCTATTTATATTTTCCTCTCTCTGCTCCACATTTATGTTCCCCAATTTTTATTGGGCACCTCATCTGGCTGTAGTATTGCATCTTCAATTTCATGAAAGAATTTACACACACTGATAAATATGTACACTGAAAATTATATGAAATGAGTAATTTCAAATAGTTGAGGAAAATATGTATATAAGGCCAATCAGTACCATAGCTCAATATTATTATAACTATAAAAATGTGTTATATTCAGAAAAGTTCCAACATTTTAGTAACTATCTGTATAGTGCATAACAATTGATTTCCAAGAATAAGATGTTTTCCAGATAAGAAGTATAGATCTTACATAGAACCTGTTACCCTCGTAGTAAAATTGGATACAAAAAATAAAACACTTGAAAATAAAACATTAACACAAAAGCACTGAAATATTGCAGTAAAATGTAATGCAATATAGACACATAAAAGCACATATCTGATCAATTGAAATTAAAACCCAACTTTATTTTTTTAGTCTTTTAAAAGTTTATTTTTCTTGGGGTGCCTGGGTGGCTCAGTCAGTTAAGTGTCTGACTTCAGCTCAGGTTATGCTATCATGGTTCCTGGGTTCGAGCCCCGCGTCAGGCTCTGTGCTGACAGCTAGCTCAGAGCTTGGAGACTGTTTCGGATTCTGTGTCTTCCTCTCTCTCTGACCCTTCCCTGCTCATGCTGTCTCTCTCTCTCTCTCAGAAATAAAAAAAGGTTTTTTTCTTTACTTTATGGAAGAAATAGAGTGCAAACAAGGGAAGGGCAGAGAGAGAGGGAAACAGAATCCCAAGTAAGCCCTGCAATGTTAGCACAAAGCCCAATATGGGACTCAAACTCACAAACCATGAGATCATGACCTGACTGGAAACCAAGAGTTGGACACTTAATCCATTGAGAGACTTAGGCACCCTTAAACCCAACTTTAAATATGGCTGACACTGCTTTTATTTCCTCATATCCTTATGGTATGTTTCTTGTCAATAAGAGGTTGGATATTAAATAGACAATCTCTGCTTGATGATGTGTCTAATGATTAAATGGCCTAATTCTCAGCCATGTAAATAGAGGTTTAGGACCAAAAATCAACAGTACTGTTTTATTTAAACCAGATATACTTTATTTTTTTTAATATTTAACGTTTATTTATTTTTGAGAGAGAGAAACAGAGTGCAGGTGGGGGAGGGGCAGAAGGAAAGGGAGACAGAATCTGAAGCAGTCTCCAGACTCCCAGCTGTCAATCTGCTTCAATTTTGATATGTATGTTTTGCTTTATTATAATTATCTAAATTTGTATTAACCTTTCCCTACAATTTATTACTTTCCAAATGCTAAATTAGTGGCTTTATATTTGCATTTTTATTTTTTTTATTTTTTTAATGGTTTGTATTTATTTCTGAGAGAGAGAGAGACAGCATTAGCAGGGGAGAGTCAGAGAGAGAGGGAGCTACAGATTCTGAAACAGGCTCCAGGCTCTGAGCTGGCAGTTAGCACAGAGCCCGACACAGGGATCGAACCCAGGAACCGTGAGATCATGACCTAAGTGAAAGTTGGTCGCTTAACCGACTGAGTCACCCAGGTGCCCCTATATTTGAATTTTTAATTTATTTTATCTCCCTTGTAGTTTAGAAGACCTAATGGTGTTTTACTGATTATAAGTTTTTTGTATGTAAAAACAATGTTTACACCTTTTTACATCAGTACCTTATTTCCTCTCTTCCTCCACCACTTCAGAGATGAGATATAAAGTTGATCTTGTTCCTGACTGGCATCCCTATCCATTTCTTGGATTTTGCTAAAATGAGTCAGATTTTGAATTCCAGGTATTATTACATTTTCCTTTACTCTATTTTCTCATTCTCTTCTGTAGTATAGGATGGTTCATGTGAAATTATCCTTCCGTTCTGTGCTCTGGAGATGACATCTATATTCACCTAGAACATTCTGCTCCAATTATTATTATCACTCACTCCCTCATTGTTTTGACTCCATTTCCTCTCCCCTCAATCATACAACAGGATTGAGTAATAATTTTTCCTCCATCCTGCCTGTGTAAATTGGTGTTGGAACTTCTCCTTAGATCAAGATTTATTGATTAACATTTCATTATAAAAGAGATGCCCTTGTGAATCTTATTTAATTGATTTTTCAGATTAATTGAAATATTTTCTATCATCTCACTAATTATAATGAGTGTTAAATTTCAGGAATGATGTCTAGTTTTTATTAAAATTAGAGCTGTTAATTATGTTCTCTTCCATAGATGATAAAGTTATTTGTTACATGAATTTGACCTTACACAGGGATTGTTAAGTAGGCTCTGTGTGGCCACTGTTTTTGAATTTGATGGCAAAGTGGAATAGGGAAGGTATGCAGCAAGATTGGGGAGAGCAAGTACAAGCAAGGACCCAGAAATACAAACACAAGCCACAGGACAGAGTGAAATCCATGTGTTTGTTGCTTCTGGCCTTTGTGATATAGGTATCCTTCAGAAGCTAGGATTGTTGGTTCCAGAACTAAACACACACAAACGTGCCCCAACAGTCAGAGAAATCAAAAAAGGGTCTCATGGAAGGAAGAACAACAAAGGCATTGCTACTGTGTGATCCCACCCAATGGTCCCCTAGATCAGTGACAGTGGAGATGTGCCATTAAATGGTTGCAACCTCACGACCACCTTTCAAGTCTTTCACAAGAAACATTTTCATGGCCCACCCAAACCAGAGACATAAAAGAATGGTAATTCTTGAGGAAGTAGTTTAATTTGGCCAAGTTGTCAGGTCACTGAAATGAGCAAAAGTAATACCTTAGCCCTGGGGATTTTCACCCTACACAATTAAAGTACACAACTTTTTAGGTGACTTTCAAAAGGATTTTAGTCTTGACTGATGGTGTGCGTGTCTTGCATTCATTTGGTTTTAATATCTTGGAATGATTTGCAGAAGCAAAGTAAATAGTATATCTAATTTTAATATCTTAGAAATTTCAAATTTAGATAGGTTATGTTTTTCTTTGAAGGAATAGAGGGATAAAGAGGTTCAATGGCTTGATTAATGAAATGACAAATATTTACCTAATCTGAATATAGAAAATCATGCATAATGATTCCATGACCAGCGATTTATATTCTAAATAACATATGATCTGATTTTTTGAGGAGAGCGGAATTTTACTCAGAGAGGACCTTTTAATTATACTGTATAATCATTGTAATGAAAGGAAGATTTTAAGAAGGATGGATTGATAAAAAGACAAAATGGATATGGTTCATATGTTTAAGTAGAATGTAAAGACTCTTGAACAATGGAGAGTATTCCCCCATAATATATCATCTACTGCAATATTTACCTTAGAAAATCTTGTAAACATTGTTAAAGCCTCCATGAAGTAAAAAAAGGATAATTATCATCTGTTTTCAAAGTAGATGCTCAAGAGGCTCCAGAATATTTATTTTTTTCTATGAAGGAAATGAAAGCAAAGAAAGAGAGGTAATTTTTCAATTCTTTATATTATATCTTATAGCATACAAAGGTTTGGCTACCAGAATATATAATAAATGACTGAGAATCTGAAAGGTGAAAATTACAATATCGTCATCATTGTACTCTAAGCTGATTTGACAAGAACAAGTTACTGTGACATATTCGAAATACTATCCATTAAAAATTGAATACAAATATTGTATCTACTCACATTTTTTGTAAAAATGGTTGATGGGAATACTGAGTGCATTTAAATAAATTGTGATGTTTTCTCCCGAGCCTCAACCTCTTTGCAATGCTGTCAATTCTTATATTTAAGTGCCTACTGGAAATCGTTCAAGCAATTCAACATTAAAATTTCCCAAACTAAAATTTTGATTTAATTCTAATTTCACTAGCACTGCCTGCTGCGGTATTTCTCCATGGTGCCCCACCTCCATAAATAGCATGACTATTCAATGTGCTGCCCATTGCCCTTGAATCTTCCCTGTCAGCAGTAATTCTCATTAATCTCTAATTAATCTATCAACAATGATTGTACTTCCAAATATGCCTACATATGGCTATTTCTCCCTCCATATCCACCTACATACCATAAGAATAAAGACAACATGTATAGGTAGAAAGACTTGTAGAGATATGTTGCACTGTTAATTACTTATTTGTTTATTTATTTATTTATTTATTTATTCTAATAACTTGATATTTCTACACACAGTATAATTTTTAAATATTTCTTTTTGAAGTTTTTACTTAAATTCCAGTTAGTTAACATACAATGTAACATTAGTTTCAAATGTATGGTAGAGTGATTCAACACTTCCATACAACACCAGGTGCTCACCAGAAGTGCACTCCTTCATCCCCATCACCTGTTTCACCTATCCCGCCACCCACTTCCACTCTGGTAACCATCAGTTTGTTCTCTATATTTAAGAGTCTTCTTCTTGGTTTGCCTCTGTCTCAGTTTTTTTCTTTGGCTCATTTGTTTTGTTCCTTAAATTCCATATATGAGAGAAATCATATGATATTGGTCTCTCTCTGACTTATTTAAATTAATGTTTGTGGTTATTGTTGCTTTTTTTAAATTGGCATTGCATTGCAATTCTTTATTTTAGATATATACTCACCTTTTGAAAGCAAATTTGTGTGTGTGTGTGTGTATATATATATATATATATATATATATATATGTTTTCCTAAGGAAGAACCCCCGAGTTGTATGGACTTTATGAATACACTCAGGGTTAATGAGGACTCCTCCCAATTTGGGTTCTCCAAAAGTTTCTTGACAGATAAATGTATTGGCAGGTGTTCTGTGGAACACTCACAGTGGGCTTCCACAATTTTGAGTAGAATGGAATAATACTGGCAAAGAAATCAACTATGACTTCAATGACAGCTTTTCAGAACCTATGAAGTAGATACAATAAACATCTGCAAAAATGTAGGTCCCATTGCTTAATATATAGTTGTCACTATGATAACCCTGAAAAGCCAAATACTGTATTTCTCAGTTGCCCTTGATTCTAGGTGTTGCATGTGACTAGTACTTGCCAATGAACTATAACCAGTAGTAGAGAATGTTACTATGTGGCCCAAAGCATTTAAACAATAAATGCGCCTTTTTGTCGTATTCCCTTACCTGCAAAATTAACAAGATCTTACATATGCTGTAATCAAAATATAGGAGGAAGTGAGACGCTAAATCACCATGTGGTGGAAAATATCTTTGTAATTAATGTAATATAATTACAGTCCTTTTGAAGAGTCCTTTGAATCTCTTGACCATTAGAAGAATAATGAGACAATATGAATTAAATATTGAAAACAGAGCCTGTTTTAAAGTAGCATCTCAAAAATAAAGTTAGCTATATTAAAATTTTCTTTCTTACATCATGCTTAGAACCTAACGGTTTGATTTGTTTTGTTTTCTTAATAGATTTTATTTCTTAAGAGAACTTTTAGGTTATACCAAAATTAAAGAATAAGTATAGAGTTTGCATGTACTCCTTATCCTGACATATACATAGCCTCCCGCATTGTTAACATTTTGCAGTAGAGTGTTCTATTTGTCACAAGTGATGAATCTGCATGATTCATCAGTTAGTCTCAGCTAATTAGGCTTTAGTCTTGATTTTGTACATTCTATGGGTTTAGACAAACTTATAATGACATGTGTCACCAGTATAGTATGCAGAAGAGTTTCACTGCTCTCAAAATCACTGTTTCACCTATTCATCCCACTCTTCTCTCTAAATTCTGGAAACCTTTGATATTTCTACTGTTGCCATTGGTTTGACTTTCCTAATATGACATTCAGTTGCAATCATCTAGGCTACACCTTTTTCAGATTGGCTTTTTCACTTAATAATATTCAGTTTAGCTTTCTCTATGTTTTTTCAGACCTTGACAGCACATTCATTTTAAGCATTGAATAGTATTCCATTTTCTGGATAGACCAGTTTATTTATCCATTCACCTACTGAAGAACATCTTGGTTGCTTCACAGTTTTGGCAGTTATGAATAAAGCTGGTATAAACATCCATATGCAAGTTTTGTTTGTACATGAGTTTTCAGTTCATTTAAGTAAATATCAAGGAGCGCAATTGCTAAATTGCAAAGGTAAGAGTATGTTTAGTTTTGCTATTTATTTATTTATGTGTGTATTTTTTCATTTAGCTTGAGAGAGAGTGAGTAGCGGGAGGAGCAGAGATAGAAGAAGAGAGAGAATATCCCAAGTAGGCTCCACACTGCCACCACTGAACCCGATGTGGAGTTCAAACTCAAAAACCATGTCATGACCTGAACCAAAATCAGGAGTTGGGCACTTAACCAACTGAGCCACCCAGGTGCTCCAAGTATGTTTAGTTTTGTATGAATCTGACAAATTGTCTCCTAAAGTGGCTGTACCCTTTCACATTCCCACTAGTAATGGGTGGGACTTCTACTACTCTGCATCCTCGCCAACATTTGCTGTTGTCAGTGCTCCAGATACTGGCCATTCTAATCGATACGTAGTGGAATTCCATTGTTGCTTTAATTTGCATTTTCTTGATGACATATGATATGGAGTATCTTTACGCATGCTTATTTACCGCCTATATATCTTCTTTGGTAAGGGATCTCTTTAGGCCATTGGTCATTATTAATTGAGCTGTTCATTTTCTTATTGCTCAATTTTAATAGCTACTTGTATATTTTGGATAACAGTCTTTTATAAAATATCTTTGCAAATGTTTTCTCCTAGTCTATGGTTTATCTTCCCATTTTCTTAACAGTGTTTTTTTGCAGAGCAGAAGTTTTTAACTTTAATGAAGTCCAGCTTATCCATATGTTTTTCCCAAAATTGTGCATATAGTGTTATATTTTAAAAATTATCGACACACTATGGTCACCAAGATTTTCTCCTATGTTATTTTCTAGAAGTTTTATATTTTTTGTCTTACATTTAGATATTAGAAATAATTTTTGTTGAGATCCGCACTGGCCTCACTAGATGACAGTCACAGCGAGGAAATGTCAGCGTTTGCACAGCTCCTGCCATGAGAAACAAAAACTGGTATCTCCTTCTGCTACTACTGGCTCATGTTGGAAATGATGCTGCTTGTATTGACCAGTCCTCACAATATTCCAGATCAGACCGATATTCCCCACACAGATTGCTCATAAGGAAAAGCATATTCCTGTCTCTCCTAAAGAGACTTCAGATGAAAGCATTGTGGATGATTGTTAAAAGGCTCTTTCTATGGGCCTTGCAGATCCAAGACTTACATAATAAAGGGGGCTAAGAACACAAGAGTTACAATTGAATCTGGCCCTGAGACAAAGAGCCTAATTTAGAGTTAAGGGCAGATATCCATCCCCACCGACTTGTTTCTGCTTGGAGCACTGCCCCCCACCCAAAGCATTTGTTATCAGTATTTGGAGTGATTTATATTGGTCTTGAATATGCTGATTGCTCCCTGTGAAGGAACCTAATGAGGAACTTCTTTTGTGATTGTGGAAGCAGAGGTGTCTCCTGAAAGACCTGTTTGACCCCTGCGCACAGCACAAAGAAGTAACTTCACCGTTTTTATGCTAAAAACATTGTCTGGTATGCTAAAGATGCCTTCCTTCCCCATAGGATAAGCATCTAAATCCTCTACCTCAATCATTATTGATAAAGGTTATGCATGATTCTTCTATATATCTATGATCTGGGAAATTCTTACATATCAAAGAAGTTTGTTATCAGAAATCATTGTCTAAGGCAAATGCCACTTCTGTGCTGTCCCCCAAACACTTAATTATAAAATAAAGTTGAGCCCCAGTCAGAGCAGAGATGCCTGCCTGGTGACCAGAAAGAATTTCTCTTGGCTCTCTCATCCCTCCCTCGCCGACACCGTCCATCCTTCAGGGACCCCTGGACCCCGGCCGGGGCCGGCCTCCAACAAATTTTTGTGAAAGGTATAAATCTGTTCTTAATCTTTTTTTTTTTTTTTTTTGCACGTGGATGTCCCCATGTTCCAGCACCGTTTGTCAAAAGACTATTTTTTGCTCCATTGTATTGCTTTCACTCTTTTGTCAAAAATCTGTTGACTGTATTTATGTGGGTCTATTTCTGGGATCTGTTTTCTGTTCCACTGATCTCTTTGTCTATTGTTTTTACCAATGCCACACGTTTTTTATTATTGTAGCTCTATGGTAAATTTTGAACCAAGTCAGCATCAGTCTTGTGACTTTGTTCTTCTTTTTCATCAACATTGTGTTGGCTATCCTGGGTCTTTTGCTTCTCCATTTAACATTAAAATCAGTTGTAGATATCCACAAAATAGCCTGCTGAAATTTTTATTGGGATTGTGCTGAATCTTGAAATCAAGATGGGAAGAACTAACACCTTGATGATATTTGGACTTCTTATGTATGGACATAGAATATCCCTCCATTGTTTAATTTTTCTTTGAATTATTTCATCACAATTTTGTAGTTTCCCTCATATAGTTTATTTTTTTACATATTTTTGGTGGATTTATACCTAACTATTGCTTTTGGGGGTGCTAATGTAAATTTTGTTGTGTTTCCAATTTCAAATTCCACTTGTTTATTGTAAATATATAGGAAATTGATTGACTTTTCTATATTAACTTTGTGTCCTGCAAATTTAACATGATTCCTTATTAGTTACAGGGGTTTATTTTGTTTTGTTTTGTTTTTGTCAATTCTTTTGTATTTTCTACATAATCATTTCATCTGTGACAAAGACAGTTATATATCTTTATTGTTATCTGTATACCATTAATTTATTTTCCTAGCCTTACTGCATTAGCTAGTATTTTCAGTACAGTGTTAAAAAAAAAAAAAAAAAGAGTGGTGAGAGCAGACATCTTTAACTTCTTCCTGACCTTACTAGAAAAGCTTCAAGCCTCTCACAGTGAAATATTATGCTAACTAGTGACTAGTTTCTCACCATTAAGTATTGTAGATAGTCTTCATCACATTAAGAAACTCCCCCTCTACTCCTAGTTTACTAAAATATTTTTTTCTTTTTCTGCATTTTTCCTGCTTTTTGTACCCAGACTTTCTTTTCTTTTTTTTAGTCTGTTTTTCCTCATTCTGTTGATAGGTTGGATTTTTAAAATAATTTCAGAATGCTGAGTCATTGATTTTTTTCTATTTTAATTGATTTTGTTTTTAGTCTACATCCTTCTGAATTCGCTGTGTTGATAACTTAGATAATTTTGTTAATTCTGATTTTTAACTTTTTTCTTCTTCTCCTCTCATTCTATTTCCCTTTGAAAATACCACATATTTTAACTGCTTCAAATACTTGTGTCTCTCAAATCTTAAATCAATTATTACACTCACGTTTAAGCTCCAGAAGACAGTAATAGTAATGATATTACTTATGTTTATATGATAATATGTAACTTTTTTGATTACATATGTGTCATTCTTATATGCATTTTATTTATAGTGTTGGCAATACCATTAACTACATATCAGATAGCAGAGGCCATATCTGTTGGGTACTATGTCCAAAGTTAAATTTAACTACCAAGCATAGGATTCAAAGGGATTTTAGCTCAGCAACCTGTAACCAACTACATACTGATATTTCATTTTGAATGTTCTACAAACACCAAAAATTAAACAAATAATTAGTTCATAAACAACATATTTCTAATTGTTATGTATATGTCAAACACATACATGCACACATACAAACACACACACATGCACACATGTACTCTTCAGAGCTGAGCCAAGAGTTTACACCATTCATCAGACATGTAAAAGTTGAAACATAAGGAGGAGACATATGTAAATAAAAAGAGGTAGAAAAATACAGTATTTTTATACATTTAATAGTTTTTCTAAGCTATAATAATGAAATAAAATAATTCCTAGAGAGTTCAATGAGATAAAAGAAATGCTATGTAAAATATGTCATTATTAATAAGCATAATATTGAATAACAATTTTGTTACCTTGAAAGAAAGCTTTAAGTAGTATGACAAAGTGATTAAACTAGGGGAAATAAAACTGATTCAGATACACACAGAAGAGAACACTATTGAGAAGAATGGATCTCTTTATCAACCAAAGATATGATGTTCACCCAGAAAGCAAAGAATCCAGTGAAGAAATGGGCTAAAGACATGAAAGACACTTCTCCAAAGAAGACATCCAGATGGCCAACAGACACATGAAATGATGCCTAACATCACTAATCATCAGGGAAATACAATTCAAAACTACAATGAGATATCACCTCACACTCATAAGAATAGTTAACATTAACAATTCAAGCAACAACAGGTGTTGGTGAGGATGCAGAAAAAACGGATCCCTTTTCACTGCTGGTGGAAATGCAAACTGGTACAGCCACTCTGGAAAACAGTACAGAGGTTCCTCAGAAAATTAAAAGTAGAACTACCCTATGACTCAACAATTGCTCTAGTAGGTATTTATCCAAGGAATATAGGTATGCTGTTTCAAAGTGATGCATGTACCCCAATGTTTATAACAGCACTAGTAACAATAGCCAAAGCATGAAAGTAGCCCAAATGTCCATCGATGGATCTATACACACACACACACACACAACACACACACACACACACACACACACACAATAGAGTATTACTCGGCAATCAAAAAGAATGAAATCTTGCCATTTGCAACTATGTGGATGGAACTAGAGGGTATTATGCTAAGCGAAATTAGTCAGTCAAAGAAAGAAAAATATAAGATGACTTCATTCATATGAGGACTTTAAGATACAAAACAGATGAACATAAAGGAAAGAAAGAAAAAATAATATAAAAACAAGGAGGGGAACAAAACATAAGAGACTCTTCAATATGGAGAACAGAAGGTTACTGAAGGGGTTTCGGGGGGGTGAGCAAAATGGGTAAGGGACATTAAGGAATCTACTCTTGACATCATTGTTGCACTGTGTGCTAACTAACTTGGTTGTAAATTTTAAAAACTAATTAAATAAAAAAAATTTTTAAAGGTGTGATGTTGACCATAAATGAAAGATTATTTAAAATCCAATAGAGAGATATTATATGCTTATTTAAGATACAATTTCTATTGATTATAAAGATGGAATAATGATTCCGACTTCTGTTTTTCTCAAAATTTAATAAAAAAATAAACATTTGCAAAGAGTCTGAAAGCTAATATATATAACACTTAAATATCCCTTATTAGATTCATTGCTTTTTAATATTTGCTATTTTTGCATCTCTTACTATCTTTCTCATTCACTGATATATATTTTTATATGTACACATATATATGTATATATACGTATTTCAAGTCACTCAATTATATATATTTAAATATATTCATATATAAAAATGAGTGACTTGAAAGGTATTTGCAGGCATTAATGACACTTTACATTTAAATACTTATCATTTGCAAGAGCAAAGACATTGGCTTCAATATGCACAATATTATCATATCTACCTAAAGAAACTAACAATCCTTACATCTTATCATCTACTTTCCTGTACAAATTCAAACTCTCCTTCTTGCCTAAAATTTTTTTGAAAGATTTAATCAAGATTTATGAGTTGTATTTATTTATGAGATTTTTTTTGGTCATTGAAAATCAGAGAAAATAATCCCATTATTTTTCTTGACATGGACTTTTAAAAAGTTTACCTACAGAATATATCTCTTTGTTTCCTCATGTTGTCATTTAATTTATTATAATACTACTTGTATTCTATATAAAAATGTCAGAAGATGAATAGACTCAAAGTAATCATAGCAGATTATGAATCCTTTCCATCAGGAGGCAGATGATGTTTTCATACTGGCATTAAGAAAAATATCTTTGAACAGTTGATCAAAGTGGTAACTGCCAGATCTTTCCAGTATACAAGTTTATTTTTTCTTTTGTGATTAGTTAAATAATCTGTGGGGAGACACTTTTAGACTTCAGTAATATCTTCATTTCCAAGTCAACCATTCAGTGGTTTCATCCCACACTGATGTTCCTTGTGTTAATCATTTTGCATTGGAGATTATAAAACAATGGCTTTTCTAATTAATCTCTTCTCATTCATTACTTGATGTTATTGTGTAAAGAGTTTTACTAATTTTCTTACACTCTTTAAATTCTTCTCAAGGATTTTTAATTCATTGTTTCATAATCAATTATGATCACTATTTGTGTTGCTTAAATTCCAACTTTCCACCGAGAGTGCCTTTATTGTTAGTTTCTCTACCGTTTTGCAAAGAAGCTGTCTCAAGGAACTTCTTGAAACACTATGCCCTACCTTGTATTTCCCCAACATCAGAACTTGAATAAACAATGTATCCAAGAACACTTGGGTCTTGTTATTAGTCATGGGCAATAGTAGTTTAAATCAGAGGTCTAATCTCTAAGTGAACAGTTTATAACTATTTATAGAATTAACATGTCTATGTTATTTTTAGTTGTATCATTCATTCTGTAGTTTATTAAGCCTGTTTCCTATTAATAGTTATTTTAATTGTTTCCACTCTTTTACCAATACAAATACTTGTTTTATTTATTATACATTCCCTGAAGTGGAATCGATAAGTCAAATAGCAATTACAATATCTATGTATCTGGATATTATACACAGTGTATCATAAACACTATCTATATACACAATCTATGATATATACACAATCTATAAATAATTGTATATATACAATTTATATACATTATATAAATACAGTCACATATGTCAGATATTGCCAAGTTCAGTATCCATAGGTATTATATAATTTACTTTTTTTGTTCCCTAAATGAAACACAAAGCCTTTAAATGCAAGACCAGGTCTGTTTTCACAAGACCAATCAGCAGAGTGCTTGTTCAGTTCTTGAATATTTTCCAAGTTATGACTTAAATGGTCAGCATTAATTTTGTATATAGCCAGTGTTAATCTTTTGTACACTATGACCATATTTACTTACATGCACTTGTTCACTGGATGATAGGAATATGTTCCAGGGGCGTTTTAAATGGAATCTACACATTGGAAAGCGTCTGACCTTTGAAAGTCTAGAAATTCTGATCACTGAAATAAATGAAGATGGTAAGATAAAGATTTACCTACCTCCATTCTGAGCCAAAAGCTTTAAAATGCTTTTCAAAGGAAAGAACCATAATTATTTTTAATTAGAAATTCCAAAGTATCCAGAAGACTTAAAGGTCTCCCATACATGAATGGTTCTAACCAGTTCTGGTAATCAATCTAATACTGCTTCCAGAGACATATTCAACAGCATTACAATCCATGACAAAGCTACAGAGAGGAATCACTTTCACTAAATTGAACTTATGTAAATAGTAAAGCATAGCAGATCAGGACATGAAAATGTCGTGTCAATGTAATATATATGTTTAATCTTTTGTACAAAACAAAATGCCACTGAGTTTCCATCTAACATTTATTTTTATAAGAAATTTATTTGATACATTTAGAGTATTGGTCTGTTTAATTTTAAATGTTTTTGTATAAATACCTTTTTTTTTTATCCAAAAAAGTATCTAATAAACATTTTTCATTTAGGAAAATTACATCCAACCACCCAAAATCTGAAGTGGTCCATATCTATTTATATCTATACATATCTTGAAAATTTCTCAGATGCAGAGGTCTTGCTAATATCATCAATAGTATTTTCATAATATTTTATAAAATATAGAAGTTTAATGTCAAATTCAAGTAGGAAAATGTATATGAACAAACTCAAGTTTTTTAAGAAATAATATTCAATATCTGTAGAGTTATATTTGAAAAAATATGAAAAATCATTCGTCTCCTCGGAAGCCTCACAATGCGTTCAATTTTAGAATATGCTAGCAATCACTATCTGATTCCGTTATCAAATTAAGTAGAAAGGTTAGCTTGACATTAAATTTTTTTCAACAAAAATAAATTGAATTTTTCTAGAGTAATCTGATTAAAATAAACTGCATGTAATCACTTTTTTAAAACATTAGAGAACTATTGTTTCATGTTACAATGAGAAGTGCTTTTTATTACTAGAAAAAGTAAATATTACTTCTAAATTAGGTAAATACAATGGATTTTCTTTATTTTCTGGATGATCTATAAGGCAAACAGTATTAACATTGTTTCTTTTTTTGAGCTTTAATTACTTTTATTGAGTTTGAGCTTATAGCAAGATCTTGAAAGCCAAACATTCATAACCAATAACACACATCCTGCAAAGGTGATATGTTAGAAACTTGAAAACCTATAATGAAGAAGCTTAAAAGTCTATCTTAAATGCTGACAACTATGACACAAAGTGTAGACTGTAAAAGTAGAGTCAAGTTGTGTGAAAGATGAAGGGCAGAGAAAAATCTGCTTTGAATAAAAAATAAATAAATAAAGCTCAGAGAGCTTTGCTTTAGAATGTGAATTACCATCATACACAATCCCTCCCATGCCCCTCCCATCATTCACCAGTGGAAGAGAGATACCAGAGTAAATCAGGTTTAATCAAGCCCTGAGTTTAAGCAACTATTTTTACACTCCATCCATTACTGGCATCTTAAAATAAACCAATCAGTTGTTAGTTTCTTGCTGAATTAAATTGATAAAATATTCACTGTGTCAACAAAGATTTAATTTAGACATATATTGATAGAAAGAGGGTTAGTACTTCTTCCATGTTGTCCTCTAACATTAGTCAAGTCAGCCTTATCAAATGTGGGTTACGTCTTCATGCTATAAATGTTCAAGAATGAGGAAGCAGAATGATGTTCAAGGCAGGAAAATGCAGATCCTCTGAAATAACGGTCAGAAAAATTGATAGGACACAAGGAAGAGTCAATCAAGGGAAAATAACTCACTGTTATGGTTGTTTACACTGCCAAATGAAGGAAGATCCATAAGGGAGTGTCACCGTACTGTAGTTATTTCCACAAAATTGTTACATTTTACTAAATAATTTGGTTATGTTCTTAATATATTCCCTTCTTTATCTTAAATACTATAAAACACACGCATATCTACATCTCTATAATACAGGCAAACAGACACACACACATATTGTTACGCCCGGATTGCGGTTTCCCCAAAATTCCAAGACCACCAAGGAGTCTGAGTCACGTATACTAAAGCAAAGGGCGTTTATTCGGGCTTAAGCTCAGGCTCCCAGACCTCACCAACGCAGTGGATCCGTGCTGAGAGCCCCGAACAAAGGAGGAGTAGGGTTTTTATCACAGGGCGGGGAAAGGGGTGACGGGCAGAAACTATAATGTGATAGGACAGAGTGACGGCAGAGGTTGATGTGGCGCAGAGGGATTGGTGGGTTTAAAACTAAGCGGGCCAGAAAAGTGGCGGGAACATCTGGTACTTTCCCAACCTCCGGTGATTGATTCGGCCAGGGGGAAGGGCAGTTGCTTAAGCCTGCTGAGTCATGTCTCAGAAACTTGGGCCTTTTAATTTCTGGGCCTTTTAATCTCTCTTCTGAAGCCTGTCATGGCGCTGATTTGGTTCTTCAATACACTGCGGGAGTCCAGCTCCATTTGGGTCCAAGGGTCCCTGAAGGATGGACGGTGTCAGCGGCGGAGGGATGAGAGAAGCGCAAGATTCTTTCTGGTCACCAGGCAGGCATCTCTGCACTGTCTGAGACTCATCGTTATTTTATGATTTAGTGTTTGGGGGACGACATAGGAGTGGCATTCTGATGATAAATCCTTTTATCAGTAAAGACTTTCCAGAACATTGATATGCAAAAGGATGGGGAACAGCCCAGAAGTGACATTAGCATAGTAAAGGCGAAAGTCATCACTTAATGGGAGGTATCAGGTAAGCAATATTGTTCCCATAACCACAAAAGAAGATGTTCCTACAGTAAGCTCCTTCACAAAGTGCAATCAGCATATCAAAGCCAGAATGAGTCACTCCTAATATTTATTAACATGGTGAATTGGGGGTTGGTACTCTAGCCGAAATAATTGGGTG
This sequence comes from Hyaena hyaena, assembly GCF_003009895.1. Taxonomy (NCBI): domain Eukaryota; kingdom Metazoa; phylum Chordata; class Mammalia; order Carnivora; family Hyaenidae; genus Hyaena; species Hyaena hyaena. Next base: position 997,822 of record NW_024080955.1, on the reverse strand, counting down.
CAGGTGGATATCAGGGTCGCCATCTGAAGGTAAGAGTCCGTGCAACTTACCTTAACCTCATAAGGAGTTTTCTTAACCTATGAGTTCAGAAACGGCTCCCAACAATACACCCATACTATACAACCACTACTGCCTCTTACAGCCACAAGACTTTTTCTCTCTCAGACTACCTTGCTGTAATTGTGTGAATTGTTGAGCAGAAATATGATCATAGGCAGCAATTTCATTGTGCAATTTTCATCATAGAATCTTTATGTTAAGAATACATTATAAATGAATGAGTGTATATGTGTGTTTTAAATAAACACAGTACTAATATAGAGTAACTGTGGCAATGAAGAGAATTACATAGCCTGTTTGCCCAGCCTGTTTAAATTATGGGGAGAATTCATTAATACTGCCATTTTATAGGTTACAAATAAAGGCTCATATGATATTCTTCTAAATGTTACTTAGTAGTATCTAACATAAAAATTCTCAATCTTTATCTCAAGGTTTATTCTCCTTCATTCTTATAAATATCTCTCCACTCGTTGTGACATAATAAAAATTTTATCATTTTGCACCAGGAATATGAAATATAAGTAAAAAGAAAAAAATGATTTACTCAAAACAGAGACAGAGAGACTGATACCTTTGGTAGATATTTCATTTGTGATATTCCTCAGTTTTCTGTGTCCCATGAAATGCAGTGCAATTTAGTGGACTGATCACTGGATTTAAAATCAAAGGGAACTGAGTTTAATGACTCCTACTCTAACCAAGTATATAAGATCAACCGTTCATTATAACAACCACTGAGTTACAACCATTTAGTAAAGCTAAAGAGTAGCTTTACTTTCATCATCTTTAAAATAGTCTATTTTGGGGGTGCCTGGGTGGCTCAATAGGTTAAGCATGCTGACAGCTCAGAGCCTGGAACCTGCTTCAGATTCTGTGTCTCCCTCTCTCTCTCTGCCCTTCGCTTGTTCACACTCTGTCTGTCTTTCTCTCTCTCTCTCAAAAACAAATAAACATTGGAAAAAAATTTCAATGGTCTTTTTTCTGTCCTAAAATTTGTCCTTTATTTTTTTTGTTTTAAAGAAAAAATAAAAATAATTAGTAAATCCCTTTCTAAATTTTAATACAGAGAAAAACAAAATAAGTTTTAAATACCAAGTTTTAAGATAAGACTTAACTCATATTTGGCAATAAAAACTCACCCTGCTTTACTTTCCAGAATGTTATTAGCATATCATTGCCTGACATGCTTAGACTAACACTTATTGACTCATCTGTGGCTGGTATCACTCTGTTCTCTGTTTATGGCTAATTGCCTCAGCTACTCTCTTTCAAATGACATGGTAAGTTAGAGTAACAGTCCCAAACACTATTATATCATTTGTTTAAGGAACCCTAGATAGATAATTAATACAGTTCTCCACAGGTCGAAATCTAGAGTTCATAATGAAGCCTGAAAATCTATAACTCGACCCAAGGGCACCTCTCAGGAGTTCAACTCCATCCATTCAGGCAATTAAAAGGATCTCACAATCTTCCATTACACTACTCCTAATATCTGCACTGAAGAACAACAAACAGAAAGCTTTCTGTTTCTATGTCTTCTATTCTTATATTATCACTTAGCTACAACTTGGCATATACATTCATGTCATTTCTATGTCCTAAATGAGTGTATCAGTGAGAACTATTTTAATGTATTTCTTTATCAAATTAGAAATATTGTATGATTTGAACTTAAATAATCAGATAAAAAGAGGTGCTAATGAAAAAAACACACTCTATAGATCAAAATAAATTATATTGTGTTGTTGGTTTTTTCTGGGAGCTGCACTGGACTCGCTGGATGACAGTCACAGCAAGGAAGTGGCAGCGTTGGCACAGCTCCTGCCATGAGAAACAAAAGCTGGTATCACCTTCTGCTACTACCTGCTCATGTTGGAAATGAGGCTGCTGGTATTGACCAGGCCTCACAATATTCCAGATCAGACCGATATTCCCCACTCAGATTGCTCATAAGGAAAAGCATATTTCTGCCTTTTCAAAAGAGACTTCAGATGAAAGCATTGTGGATGATTGTCAAAAGGCTCTTCCTATGGGCCTTACAGATCCAAGATTTACATAATAAAGGGGGCTAAGAACATAAGAGTTACAATTGAATCTGGCCCTGAGACAAAGAGCCTAATTTAGAGTTAAGGACAGATATCCACTCCCACCTAATTGTTTCTACTTGGAGTAATGGCTCCCCAAGGCATTTGTGAGTGACTTATTCTGGCCTTGAATATGCTGATTGCTCCCTGTGAAGGAACCTATTGAAGAACTTCTTCTTTTGTGATTAGGGGAGCAAAGGTGTTCCTTGAAAGTCCTATTTTTCTTGATAGTTCTGCCTTAAACAAATAAGCTATTGACCCCTGTCCACAAAGAAGTAACTTCACCCTTTTTATGCTAAAACTATTGTCTTGTATGCTAAAGATGCCTTCCTTCCCCATAGGATAAGCATCTAAATCCCCTACTTCAATCACTACTGATAAAGGTTATGCAGGAGTCTTCTACATATCTATGTTCTGGGAAATTCTTACATATCAAAGAAGTTTGTCATCAGAAATCACTGTCTAAGGCAAATGCCACTTCTGTGTCATCCCCCAAACACTTAATTATAAAATAAAGTTGAGCCCCAGTCAGAGCAGAGATGCCTGCCTGGTGACCAGAAAGAATTTCTCTTGGTTCTCTCACCCCTCCCTCGCCGACACCGTCCATCCTTCAGGGACCCCTAGACCCTGCTGGAGCCAGTCTCCGACAGGTTTTATCCATTCTGACAGGTGTGAGGTAATATCTCATTGTAGATGTGATTTGTAATTCACTGATGATCAGTAATGGTGAGCATCTTTTCATGTGTCTATTGGCCGTCTGGATGTCTTCTTTAAAAAACTGTCTATTCATATCTTCTGCTCACTTTTAATTGAATTATTCACTTTTTAGGTGTTGAGTTTTATAAGATTTTTATATATTTTGGACACTAAGTCTTTATCAGATATGTCATTTGCAAATATCTTATTCCATAGTTTGCCTTTTAGTTGTGCTGATTGTTTTCTTCACTGTGCAGAAGCTTATTGTTTCCATCATATTTAAATTTAAGGAATTTTATCTTGCAAAAATATTTTTAGCATGGTATTCAATGCTCAGGATAATCTCTTAATAAAAATAAAAATCTCTTAATAAAAATCTCTTAATGAATCTCTTGATATTCATTTACTTTGAATCACAATTTCGGATAAAAATGGGAAGTAGTCATTCTAAAAGAAGAATTAAGATTTGGTAGAAATGAGATATTTTCTGAATTATTCACTACTATGTAATTGAGAAATATATCCATTTTCTTGTTATGTAATTTCCTCTACGAGGAAAGAATATTTTATGTTGGAACTGTATAGTAATCAATTAATACAGTATAACAAATAATTATAACTTCCATGTTTAGATATGCATCAGAGTAACATCCTGCAGGAAAATCACTTAGTGACCCTGTGAATACTTGGGGTAGAGAATGGGAAATATGTACAATATGTTGTAACTGAAATGGGTTGTTGGGATGAGAACATTCGCAGAGGATGGGTAACCTCTGAAAGCATCTGAAATGGACATTGGAAACCATCTGAAATGCACATGGACCATGATTCCGTTTCAGATTTGAATTCCACAAATTTTTCCTCTTTGTGAAGGACCGTTATGGTGTGTGGTATCCCCTCATACTATCTTGGGGTCAGAACCTATCTAATCCTAATGTCCCTGGATGATTTATTTTCCTCTAACCTTTTGATTAATGGTAATAAATCCCTTTAGGAAAGGATTGGACAATTTCTTGTCATATATTTGTCTTATACTTTTATTGTACCATTTCAGGATTTTGGCTCAAAAGCATATGTCTCCTCAATGGTTCTGGGTTTAAGATTTGGCTTAGATTTGGAAACTAGTAAGAAATATGGTTGTACTAGTTAATATCGGTATTTTGCTTTCAGCTCTCAATTTTTTTTTTTAATTTCTCCATAGATAAGCCAGGAACTAGCCTGGTTAGCTGCAGAACTATCTTGACACCAGAATGACAATGATGTTTTAGCTTTATTAGTCATCCTTGAATGTCAAGGCATCCAAGTTGCCATTCTAGCCTTGTTGTCCATTGAGGTAATTAAATCTACTTTTTTTTTTTTTTTTTGTCAGTTAATTGGAACTCCTGGGCTTCTGAAATTTCAGAATCCTATTAAGTTCAGTGAGAGTAGGGAGCACATTTCCACACTCAAATCTCCTACTATTAACTTTGGTTAACAAAGGCAAACACCACAGAGCTTTTCAAACATGACAGTGCCCTTCGCCTTTTCTTTTTTTACTGAAGAAAATGTTCTCCCTTATTTTTTCTTCCTTTATTGAAGGGGGTCATCTAAGTTCTCCTAGGGAATACAGCCAAATGTTAAATTCTGTGTGTCCCTAATAAATGCTCTAACCTTAGTCCACAACTATCTGAACCCTTACTCCATACTCTGCTAAGGAAGTCCAAGCATGTCCTACCACATTGACTATAGGTCATCCTATTTCAAGTTTCATGGAGCTATCCCTAGAAGTATTTTAAGATTTTTCCCAGGTTCCTTTCCTGAGGTATTAAACTTGAGTGATGAGTAAACACCTTCATTTCAATAAAGTAGCCCTTACAAAGCTCTATGTTTTACCCTACCTGCTTGGCCTGAGAACTTCGCAAGGTTTCTGCATGAAGACTAGCTGATTTCCTCCCTAAAAGGTAAAGGAGGTGATTTTACTTGCCCAAACGGTTATGGGAAATGTGCGTGTTCAGGATTCTCAAGCTCTGCCACTTATATATCACTGGCAAGTCTAGGCCCAAAGTTGCCAGCCTTTCCCTATCAGAGAACTTGTCAAAGAGAACTATTGAGACACTGTATCCCATCCCCTTTGTATCTTTTTGTTATCTTTATGATTACATCCTGTGCCTGATTTCCAGGAGAGTCTTCCCTATGCTTATAAAAGCTATGGGTGTCTTACATAAGGGTCATGAAGGTATTTTTACTTTGACAGTCGGCCTCGATTTGATGTTGGTTAAGTTGAGACTGTTTCTTTTTTCTGGGCTTCTAAAACTATTGCCACAAGCCAATGATTACTATAATCTTTAAAACGAACATTGATTGTCTTATACCATTCATGACCCATACCTGCCGTAAGCAAATGCTTCACTATACACCTGAAACTCATTCCAGTCATCCACCTGTGAGGTCCCTGCTAACTGTGATCCTACTATATGCCTAAGGTTCTCACCATGCATTGATGTGCCACAAATGTGGTGAGGGTCCTTGTCTCTGCCTGCAGAGTGTCAGTGTCTGAGAATTTCGTCCATAGATTAACTTCTCTTGGTTCCCATCCCATCACTGGATCAACTGCTTGAGTGTAGATTGTTCAACATGGGAAGTGAAGCAAAGGAAAAGAAGCAGAACTAAGAATATACAAATAAGGCCTATGGTAAAGCCAGTCTAAATATGTGTGACTGAATTTGCTATAGCTTTGTCCAACTGGGGTTTAGTTACCTGAGGCCACTCCAACAAGCCTAGTGGAATGAGCTTTAGATTTGTCTATCTGAGTGGGCCTGAGTGGCTCAGTCGGTTAAGCATCCAACTTTGGCTCAGGTCACGATCTCACAGTTTTTGGGTTTGAGCCCCGCGTCAGTCTCTGTGCTGACAGCTCAGAGCCTAGAGCCTACTTCTGATTCTGTGTCTCCCTCTCTCTCTCTGCCCCTCCCTGGCTCAAGCTCTGTCTCTCTCTGTTTCAAAAATAAATAAACATTAAAAAAAAAAAAAAGAATTGTCTATCTGAGAAATGAAGGAGGGGTACACTAATTCATGATTTTCTGTTTCTCCATCGAGTGTTCCACATGTGTTTATTTTTCCAGACTACCAAAGAATTCTCCATTTCTCAGTGAACTCTAATTAGGTTTCCCCACAGTTTAACTCACTTCTGACACCATCTACCAGGAGATAGTATCAGAGCCCACAAGTTAAGATTTTCCCCTCCCTCCTTAAGATGCCAGTCACAATCCAGGTTGTTAACTGGTCTTCTGAACAAGCTGGTTATAAATCAGAGGTTCCCAAGACCCCTTCTTTATGTTTTATTAATTTGCTAAAACAGCTTGTTCTGCAAAAGAAACATTTACGCAATTTACCTAGTTATTAGAAAGAATATTTCAGGAACAACCAGGTGGAAAAGATGCATAGGGCAAGTTATTGGGAAAGGATGAATAGCTCCTTGTTTTCTCTGGGTGGGCTGCTCTCCCACAATCTCCATGTGTTCACCAGTTTGGAAGCTCTCTGAATCCTCTCTTTTTTGGGTGTTTATGGAGGTTCCATTACTTAGGTGTGATTGATTATATCCATTAGCCATTGGTAATTGATTTGACCTCCAATGCCTCTCCTCTCCAAGCATAAAAGTTCTGACCCTTCAATTTTGGTTGGTTTCCTGGCAACTAACCACTGACCTAGGAGCTTTCTTAAGCTTAACAAAAGATATCTTCATTGCTCTTAGGAGATCATTTAGGAAATTCCAAGGGTTTTAGGAGCTCTGTGTTTGGATTTTTTCAAATTCTAAATCACTATATCTCAGAGTATCAACTTCCTTACACTTTTGAGTTAGCCCTTCTCATGCTGTAACTGGTGCACATCTTGTTGGGCCAGCAGCATCTGCACCAAAAACATAGGTCCAAAATATGTAAAACAGAGTAATACATGATTCTTCAGTGTCTGGTCTATAGGAAGTAATAATTCTTAGCTGTTAATAAGAAATTATTAGTAGTAGCATTATAATCATTCCTAAATGTGAAATAGAAAATGAGCAAACTCATAATTCTGTGGAATTCCACAGTGGAAGGCAAAAAATCAACAAAGAAGATGGATATTGGAGTTTCAGTTTTTATTCTCATATTAATGTACTTTTAAATGTGGCATCGAATCACTTATTTAAAGAAGCAGTATAACAAGTCTCATAGTCAAACATTTTTTCCTTACAGTTTGTTAAGTACATCTATTTTATCAAGTGAAATAACTCTAAAAGACAATTCATGTGATACAATTCTTTATTAAAACTTATATGATAATTCTTATTTGCTAGTCACTCATTCTTAAAATTTGTTATTTAATATTACTGAAATACTAGTTCTGTGAACTTCACATCTTGTTTCTTTTTTTTTAATGTTTATTTATTTTTGAGAGACAGAGACACAGTGCAAGCAGGAGTAGAGGAGAGAAAGAGGGAGGCACAGAACCCGAAACAGGCTCCAGGCTCTGAGCTGTCAGCACAAACCCAGATGCAGAGATGAAACTCATGGACGCCATATCATGACCTGAGCTGAAGTCGGATGCTCAAATGATGGAACCATGCAGGTGCCCATAACCTCACATTTTGTTTCTATTCTCAGTATTTTTTAATGTAGTGTTTGTCTACTAAGTCTTAATATCTATGCATTAACCTGCTGATTTATGTTTAGAGATTATGTCATCCCTTTTGATAAACCAAAGTCAGTTATAACCTCTTTGCTCTGTATGACATGTGTATCTTTTCCATGCAAAATTTATTATACTCTTTATATTTTATTAAATCATTAATTACATACCCATATTTCCTATTAGATTACTATTTTTAATGGCATTATCATGCTATATTTATCTCATTTGTACTGTAAGGATAAATTCTAAGTAAGTACTGCTGGGTTCCTGACTCTATCAAATACCCCTCATACTATCTATTTTTCCTCACGGATTTATGGCTATCCACAATCTGTTTCTGAAAACTAGACATCTTAACTTAAGTCTGCTCTTGCATTAAATGCCTGCATTTTTTAAGTTAATTTGTTAAATTCCTAAACACTTAGCTCCCCGTAAATAATAGAATTGACAAATCATATTAAAACATGCATCCCCATTCCAGACCAAGCTTCACTGACAAGCATACTTTCCTTTAATCTTCAATTAAGCACCCATCAGTTTTTAATAAATCATACTTAGGTTTATCCATATAATGGTATTTTGGGACTATTAAAAAAGTGAAGAGGAAAATAATATAACATTTATTGGGATCCCAATTTATGCCAGCATTTCTATTTAAATTATATAAAGCCTTGACCTTATCTATATAATAATTACTTTATATTAAGTGTTCTTATTAGGAAAACATGGTACTAACAAGCTAAACAGTTTTGGCAAGGACAAATATCAATATGTAGCAAATTGGCAATTTAAAATTTTAAATTAAGCTTTTCTAAGTCCAAAAGCTGTTCTTTTTTTTTTTTTAGCAAGATTTCAATGCATAGAGAAGCTAAGTTGATCATTAGTGGTATATACTAAGCTGTATTACCTTTTACTTAACAAAAACTGTGCATTCTACAAGATTCAATTAGATTTGAAGTTAATAAAACTCCTACTCATCCAGATTGAATACCTGCATGCTATGGAAGAAGGTTTTTGTAATACTAATGCTTAAACATCTCTAGAGCTAAAGTAAAACTATACAGTTTTCTTAAAATGTGAAATCCTTGTAATTAATTTCAGGTAGAAGAGGATAAAATGTTCTTAGAGACAGAGCACACAAATACATCAACCTACAAGTACCACATTTACAGATTACTCATTATATTTGTGGTAGAATAATATTTTGGGATAAAAATAAAAGTTTGCTTTTCTTCTTTCCACACCTCGTATGTCATTTTCATTTCACCTTCAGAGAGTGGTTCTTATGGTATAGCATAGCAGAAAAAAAAAACAGAAAATATTTTGCATTTAGAAGCCAAACCTTTAGGCTTATGATACTGTGGTTTGGGGTTGCAATATCTTAAGCCCTGAAATATGTAGGACTATGGGTTTGGAAGCCTAGATTTTTTAAGTGGTATTTTTTTTTCCTGTCCTAGACAAAAATAATTATTCATTGGTTGGTAAGGAAGAGAAAAAGAAATCTTTGAGAAAAGTTTATATATATAATTCATTCATATATATATATATGAATACACACACACACACACACACACATATATATACATATGACTATCTGACAACATACCTGACCATCTGACAACATACCTCTTGATGCAAATGGGGACCAGAGAAGAAGAGATACCTTGCAGTAGAAGACTGAGTGCAGCAGCCATAAGCAATAACTGGCTATAACCTCCAAGTACAGAGACATGATGGAAGTCCCAGGACAGGGAACCATAAAATAACTAGGCTTTAATTAGTTAAGATTTGATTAGCTGCTAATGAAGTTCAACTCCAAATGATGATAGAGTTTTCAAGATGGAAGATACATCTTTTTCATGTTAACAGCACCCAAAGAAATCTTGTCTAGAGCTATGTGATTCTCTGATGCATAATGTTGGAATGTCAGACTTCCTCTCTCTTGTTGCTCTACACCATGGCCATGGTCTTGGTGTCATCTATAGGTCCAGGACAGCAACTTTAGATCTAGTCACCATGTCTTCATGTCTGCTTTTAAAACTATAGAAAAGAAGAAATGTAAGAAAGATGTGCGTGTCTTTCTATATAAATATAAAAGCCTTCTCAAATTCTGCTCACACTACTTTTTCTTACATCTACTTGGCAGAATTAAGTTGTGTGACCACAACTGACTTTAAAAAAAGGCACAAACAAAATGCTACCTTTGTCTGTAGACACATGTTCCTAGGTTATAATATTTTACAAAAAGGAAAGGGACAACTAATTATAGCACATTTAATAGTTTCTACAACCAAAAGGAACCCTCAGTGATTGAGATTTATTTTCAGTCACCTAGAGAATTTGTAATTTAAATGTAAAAATTGTGTTATAGAAAAATAAAATCCCATTTTATGCATAACAAAATTTGTAACCCATTTGTACCACAACATATTTCTGCATGAAAATCAGAAAATTACATCATGAAAATAATTTGGAGTCACACCTCCATTAAGAACAGATGAATAATCACACTTTTTAAACTTCATCTATCACTAGTAACTTCTTATAGCCATCTGGATATTCCTTTGTGGCAATTCCTTTTTAACATTCTGTAATCACAAAGTAATTGGGCAATTTCTTACAAAAATTAAGAAATTATTTTTATAAAACCCATATGTTTCTAACATGAATACAGTTTAAAGAGTTTAAAGGGTGAAAAACACAATTCTTTAGGAATCACAAGTGTTGGCGGCAATTTGTCTCTTAGATAAGTGACAAATGGTTTAGTTATCTGAGTTTGCATATTAAAATGGATTCTCTAAATGTCAAGCAAAATTAAACTTAAATCTTACATCATCAACTACTTAAATATTAATAGATTACAGAAACAGTTGAAATATTTAAGACAGATAAAATCAACTGGTAATCACTTAAAAAAACCATAATGTGATTGACACAATTTCATACAAATTTAGTTTGCAAAATAAGCATAGTAGCAACTTTTTCTATTAGAAATGATAAAAATGATTTTAGTAGTCCACATTGCTTCCACATATCTATAATAATGGGTAAGTTTTTGTTTGGAAATTGTCTTGATAATTTTTTTAAGTGATATGATGGCTAACTCAGGTTATGGAGGTAGCTCTGCATCTAAGGCAAGAAAGAAACAATGGGTATTTTGACTCATTCTTTAATGGTAGAATCGTAATATGTCCTGAGTTGCTTGTGAAAGCCCCAAAACACCCTATTGTCCAAGAATAATTATCAGTGTCACCCACTTTCACCTTTTTAAAATATATGTACCAGAACATGGAGTTGGAACCAGCAAACTAGCCCTGCTAGCATTACTTTGTGACACTCCTACTTTTCAATTTACTTTGCTTACCAAGGAAACTAGAAAATTAGTATATGTGTTTATTATAGCCTTTCTTTTTTTTTTAATTTAAAATATTATGATAGAATATGTAATCTAGATTCACCCTGTCCTTCGAGATTCCTAAGGATTTGTCTCTACTCCTGCCATGTTTGCTGGAAATTCCACCTGAACACCAATCTTTCTGAAGACTCTAAGAAAAAGGATGGCCATTGATGACCTGCGATTTTCTTAGTCTCCTCTAGTTAATGAATTCTGCTTCTCTTTGATAGTTGGTTTATGGAATGTCTTGATGATCTACACATAGCACCACTTATTCTCTTCACATTGAAGCAACCAAGTGCTCAATATCTTAAAAAATACTCACCAATATTACATATGCACACACATACACACACTGAACAAAAACAAAGAAAAGCATAAAAACAATATTTTCTTGGGGCATCTGGGTGACTCAGTTGGTTGAGTGTTTGACTTCTTCTCAGGTCATGATCTCATAGTTTGTGAGTTCTAGCCCCACACCAGGGTCACTGCTGTCAGCCTGTCAGCATAGAGACCACTTTGGATCCTCTTTCTCCCTCTTTCTGCCCCTCTCCTGCTTGTGCTCTCCCCAAAGAAATATTTTTTAAAAAACAATATTTTCTTTAGTTATACATCACTGAAAACTTGGAGGGTGAATGGATTTCTCAATGGAGAAATTTTGTTACTCTTTTTTTAAATTTTTATTTAAATTCCAGTTATTAACATAAAATATAATATTTGTTTAAGTAGTAGAATTTTGTGATTTGTCATTTACATACAACACCCAGTGCTTATCACAAGTGCTTAATATCCATCACCCATTTAACACATCCCCCTGCCCACTTCCCCTCCTTTAACCCTTGGTTCATTCTCTAAAATTAAGATTCTGTTTTTTGGTTTGCCTTTCTCTTTTTTCCCCCATATCCATCTGTTTGGTTCCTTAAAAATACTACATATGAGTGAAATCTTATGGTATTTGTCATTCTGTGACTGACTTATTTTGCTCAGCATAATACACCTAGTTCCATCCATGTGATTGCAAATGGCAAGATTTCATTTTTTTTATGGCTGAGTAATAGTATATATATTATATACCATTATATATGTACATACCACTTCTTTATCCATTCATCAGTCTATGGAAATTTGGTCCCTTTATTTTGTATATCATTGATTGATAATCCTGCTGTAAACACTGAGATGCATATATCTCTTGGAGTCAATTTTTGTTTTAATTTTTTGGGTAAACATCTGGTAGTTCAATTGCTGGATCTACTTCTAACTTTCTGAGGAACCTCCATACTATTATCCAGAGTGGCTGCATCACTTTGCATTCCTACCAACAGTGCAAGAGAATTTCCTTTCCTCTACATCCTCAGCAGCACATGTTGTTCCCTGTCTTGTTAATTTTAGCCATTCTGACAGATGTGAGGTTATATCTAATTGTAATTTTGAATTGTATTTCCCTGATCATGAGTGATGTTGAGCATCTCTCCATGTATCTGTTAGTCATCTGTATGTCTTTTTTGAGAAAATTATATGTAAACCAATAACATATTGGTTTACAATAAGCAATAGTTTATTGACAATAAACTATTTTAAGAAAGAAAGAAAGAAAGAAAGAAAGAAAGAAAGAAAGAAAGAAAGAAAGAAAGAAAGAAGAGAAGAGAAAAGAAAAGAAAAGAAAAATGTCTATTCATGTCTTTTACCTATTTCTTAACTGGGTTATTTGTTTTAGGGCTGTTGAGTTTGAGAAGTTCTTTATATACTTTGGATAGTACCCCTTTATCAGATATGTCATCTGCTGTCAAACTTTCATGCTCACAGACAACATGATACTCTGTATAGAAAACCCTAAAGACTCGACCAAAAAACTGTTAGAACTGATATATGGATTCAGTAAAGCTGCAGGATACAAAATCAATCTACAGAAATCTGTGGCATTTCTATACACCAATAATGAAGCAGCGGAAAGAGAAATCAAGGAACTTATCCCATTTACAACTGCACTAAAAGCCATAAGATACCTAGGAATAAACCTAACCAAAAATATAAAAGATCTGTACACTGAAAACTGTGTACTCCGACTGGAAGAACAAATAATGTTAAAATATCTATACTACCTAAGCAATCTACATATTTAATGAAATCTCTATCAAAACACCACTAGCATTTTTCACAGAGCCAAAACAAATAATCCTAAAATTTGTATGGAACACAAAAGATCCTGAATATCCCAAGAAAACTTGAAAAAGAAAAGAAAAGCAAAGTCCATGGTTCTGGACATCAAGTTATATTACAAAACTGTATTCTTCAAGACAGTACAGAACTGGTTCAAAAACAGACACATAGATCAGTGGAACAGAATAGAAAACTCAGAAGTGGACCCACAACTACATGGTCAATTAATCTGCAACAAATCAGGAAAGAATATCCAATAGAGAAGAAAAAAAAAAGGCCATCTCTTCAACGAAAGGTTTTGGGAAAACTGGATGGCAACATGCAGAAGAATGAAACTGGACCATTTTCTTACACCATACACAAAAATAAATTCGAAATTTATACCTAAATTTGAGACAGGAACCATCAAAATCCTAGAGGAGAACATGGGCAGCAACGTCGTTGACCTTGACCATATCAACTTCTTAGGAGATACGTCTAGAGTAGGCAAAGGAAACAAAAGCAAAAATGAACCATTGGGACTTCATCAAGATAAAAAGCTTTTGTACAGTGAAGGAAACAATCAACAAAACTAAAAGGCAACCTTCATTGAAGAATTTTTAAAAACCAACATATGTCATAATTTTTAAAATATCCTTTGACAATTTTGGCAAATCAAGTTCTAGAATTATGCTATTTTCTTAGTCCCCTAATATTTCTAAGAGTTCTGGAGATGGAGAAGTCCAAGATCATAGTGCCAGCTGATTCATTTCCTGGTTAGAACAATTTTCCGGGCTTGCAGAAGATTATCTTTTCCATATTTGCTCACATGGTGGAAAGATCATGTTCTGGTGTCTCTTCTCTTTCTTGTAACATCACTAAACCCATCATGGGAACTTCGCCCTCATGACCTCATCTAATCCTAATCACTTCCCAAAGCACCCTTTAATAATATCATTATTTTGAGGGTTACAGCTTCAACATATGAATTTTGAGGGAACTTAAATGTTAAGTTCTTAACGGGATAATTTTACCACTTCTATCCAAAAAAAATGAAGTCAAATTCTTTTTGAGAAAAAACACTTATGACAGTCAAATATAAAACATGCTACAGAAATATTTTCTGAGGAAAATTATGGAAGTCAGATACAAGAAATTACATTAAGATATTTGACCTAGAGAGTATCTTAAAATGCAACTCTGATAAAAATTATAAAATTTTAAGATATTTTAGTTCATTATAGTTATAATCTACCTAAATTACGTTATTCTGATATAAACTTTTAATAGAGGATAAGCATGTTTTGTGCAGCTATGCTCTTATACTGCTTACTATCTAGAGACACTGCATACTCCATCAATTAGTAAAACAAAAATATTTTAAATAACAAAAAACCATTTTGCAATTACTTGGTCCAGTGACTTAAAGATTTTTTTGTAAAAGAAATAAATATTTTTATTCTAAATCAAAATTCAGTGTATTCCATTTATTGAAATATGTCAGTAAGTACTTTTTCATGATCATTTTATGGGTTTTTAAATATTTATACAGAAAGCAATTGATCAAATTTTGAACAAATGTCAATCAACAACTACTACTGCAGGAAGAATAGCATTGTGCAAGACACAGAAGTCACTGGTTTATTAAGAGTTCTTTAACACATATTACATTCTCCATTAAATGTACAAATAGAAGGAAGTGGGTTTCACAAAATCTCTAAGGATAAAATAAGGTCAGTGGAAAAATATTATCTATGGTTAAGTAATGTGAGAGTTTTCATGAGTGAGGTGGTGTCTGTGTAGGATATGTTAAAGCATTTGTAAAACTTCGACATATGGAAATTACAGTAAAGGCAATGCTGTCAAAGGGGAAACCACAGCTAACACATTGTGGTAGGAAAACTTCAGGCATATATTATCTCAAATTAAAAATAAAGTATTGGATTTTTAAGCCATATAAGAGATAATCTTGAATAGTGGTATAAGCAATTATTTAATCTTGTGAACAAAATAGCTGGTTTGTGTATGCCTGTGTGCGTGTGTGTGTGTGTGTGAGAGAGAGAGAGTTAGAGAGACCCACAGAGAAAGAAAGGCTATGTTCAGACTGTATTTACATACCAGTGAAGGGAAAATTATTTTTCCTCCCCTATTTCAGTATTTCAAAGTATTAGTAATAATTAAACACAATATTCTATGTTGGTTTAACTTATTTGGTTCTAGTGGGGAAAAAAATCGACAATTCTCATGCATTAACGATGTTTATGGGATGGATTAGAATGTCCACACAGACACACAGACACACAAACACACACACAAGTCTGACTAAAATATATACTTCAGTGTTTTCTTTTAGTTCATTTTATATTTATTCCATAATATAGTAAATATTTCATAATATTTAGTAAATATATAGTAAATATATTTCATAGTAAATGAAATACAAGTACAAGATTTAAAAATCCCAGTGTAATATACCTTTAACTACATTGCCAAAGGCAGACTCTTTTAATCTTTTCCATTTGATGTTCTAATATTTCATTCTATTATAATAGTTAAATAATGTATTTAAGGATCTTTTCTATGAAAAATGAGAATTTGGCCAACCCCACCAGTTTTAATTATTCTTCCCCTTCTGAAAATATTTGTTTATTTTATTATTATTTTACTATTGGACTTACCAATATATTTTAAATGTTTATAAATCTATTTTTAGCAATTTTGCTTTAAAGTTGAATCCCTCTAAGATGAAGATATTAATATTTATCTCTTTCCCTTGCTGCTTTTCCCATTTCCATCACCTACAAAATATAAATGTACATTTACATGGTTTCTTCTAATCTTATTAGACTTTTCATATTTTATCTGTAATTTGATTAAACATTTGGAAAGTGGTAATATTTATAATATTAAAACCAAGTAATTATTTTTCACTGAAGTACTAAAAAAAGTGCTTTGAATAATGTTTCTTCATTAAAATCTTTCTTTCTTTCGAGTGGGAGGGGTACAGAGAGAGACAGAGAGAGACAGAGAGAGAGAATCCCAAGCAAGCTCCACTCTTTAAGTGCAGAACCCCTTGTGGAGCGTGATCTTACAAACTGCAAGATCAATACATGAGCTAAAATCAGGAGTCAAGGGTTCAATAAATTTTCTATAAATTAGAAATTATTTTCTAAGAAATCAAGAGATTTGACTAATGACCTTTTGACCCTTGTGATTTTTATTTGTGGGGAAAGGATGGAGGTTAAATATCTGACTTGAGGATTTTTTTTTTTTGCCTATTAATTTTTAATGTCTAGGACAACTTGATAAATTATATCTTTGTAGAAAATTTGTATTTTACTTAGATATTCTAATATAGAGTATATACTTTATCTTTCAATTCTTTTGTATTTATAATTATTGACCTTTTTATTTATAAATTATCTCTTTTATTAATTTAGTCTTTATGAGCCAGGAATTTAAGTTATGGCTTCCTTAACTTTTATTTATATTTTATTAACTCCACTGTCATTTTTATACAATCTTACCTTCTATCTTATTTAGGTTTATTTTGTTATTCTATTTCTTGATTCAAGAGTCAAAAACTTCAGTGTTTTGTTAAAATTCTTTTTTCTAATATACACAATTTGGCAGAGGATTTCTACTTCTGGGAAGATAGAGTAGACATGCTTTTCCCTACATCTCTTGAAAGTACAGTTAAAACCCCTAGACATTACACACACACACACACACACACACACACACACAAATTGTCATGAAAAGACTGTTTTCTCTAACAGAAATACAAAGAAAGGGATGACCTAGGAAACAAGAAAGAAACTTTTAGAATATAATTGCTCTACTCCAGCCACATTTTTCCAGAGTGTGGAATAATTATAAAGTTTCACCACTTGTCTTTTGAACAGCATTACTTGTCTCAATGCTTAATAACATCTACTTGAAACACACCTAAAAATACATGGAATATTCATACTGAGGCTCACTGTACTTCCTTTTAAAACTCATTTAAATGATAATGACAATATTAATGGCAGCCCTTAGGAATGTTTACTGTTCATCTGTCAAAGAGTACTATCAATTCTTTTCAATAATGCCTTCAAGAGATAATAATAAACTTTCTAAAAAGTTTATTTTTTTGAGAGAGATGGGGAGGAGCAGAAAGAGAGAGGGAGAGAGAATTCCAACTAGGCTCCATGCTGTCATCAAACAGTCCAATGTGGGGATTGATTCCATGAACCCTGAAATTATGATCTGAGCCAAAATCAAGAGTCAAATGCTCAACCCACTGAGCCACCCAGGCACCCTGGGACACAGCCACTTCGTTCTAATTTAGATTACTTATCTCCTCTTTTAAAAAGATATTCTTTCAATATTACTGGATCTGAGGTGCCTCTACAACATTCACTTCAATTTGGCCCCTTAAGATCTTTTTATTTCTAACTTTCAAGATTTTCAAGCCATTTCTTCAGGTGCTTGAGGACACTGAATTTCTGTGTATTATGTGTGGAATGGATTTGGAAACTATATTTCCAGTTAACCATCCATGGCTCCTGCACATTCTGAGACAAATTTATTTAGGCCTTAGGAGACATATAAAAATTAAACTTTCTATCATCGTCATTTACTTGATAATTTTGAGTTTAGGGTAAGAACTTGGACCAAATTATAAAATGGGGATTCTTTCTCTCTCCTCTATGAATGGAACCTAAGTACATGATTTTAGAAGGAGCAATGGGAAAAGACGTAGTCTTTCCCCACAACACAGGAAAGGTAAATCCCATCCCAGTGAGCACATCATATCACAGAGGAAAGCAAGGAAAATATGTGTCCCACATGTGCTAAAGGAGCTCACAATGAAAGCAAGAGAAACCATTGTTCTCATTTTTCAGCCAAAAAATCTCACTCACTATATTATGGAATGTGAAAAATCTCCATCACCTGGGAGGTGATAATCAAAGTCTGATGATGAAGGAAAGTGTGCACCACATACTACACAGACACTGCATTAAGAAACTAGGGAGATATTTTGCAAAGACTTGAGGGTAATTTTTGCATAATAGGGTGCCATAACATCCATATATTATTTGTAATGACAAAAAGATATATACTTTTCAGTCTAATTTCTGATAAATTTGGAAATTATATTTGTACATGTATATTCTGCCTACTTACAATTTTTGAAAATAATTTTGTGGATCTACTATTATTTTAACTTTGATATGCCCATATGAATTTTACCCTATTACTTTCCATTATCTGACATTGGTATCAATTACTTAGGTTATTAAAATTATTATTATTATTATTTTATTTATTTTTACTTTTTTTTTAATCCTAGTTCTACTTGGGTCATTTCCTTCCACCAATTTTTCCCTTTTTATTTCCTTCATGTTAGTTGTTAAGTGTCTTTATTATCTTAAGATACACATTGTTATTTACTTCCTTTTATTTGAATGACTCCCTGAAAGCAGAATTTTAACTTCAATGATTTTTGCCATATTTCCATAGTAACCTACTCTAAACATCACTGTCATCTTGTCATACTACTTTACCAAAGCTTTTGATATATCCCAATTACTGATTAGATAAAGTTCATATACCTCAATTTGGCATTCAAGGAACTTTATAATATGATGCACATATTTTTAAAGTCTGACCTTCCAAACTCAGATCATATTTTATTGTTTAACCAAAGTATAAAATGTCATTATTCCTTAAATACATCTTAGTTTCTCCTGCTATTTTATATTTGCTTTTTATAATGTTCATATAATGTGGAATATCTTGACCTTCAAAAATATGTCTTTAATGTCTTCCTAGCTTTAAATAAATCCACTTTGATTTTTATCTCCTTCATGAACTCTTTTCTAAACTTCTCCAAACTAATTCCAACTCAAGTTTCTCTGTGGTTTAAATATGACTCAGGCCATGTATCCGCAGACTACTGGCTTTCTTGATACCAATAATTCAATATTTTCAAAGCTGAATGTATTTCTTCTCTTTTTATAGTGGAGATTATATAATTGTTTATGAAACAATTCCCATGTACTCTTGGAAATTCAGATTAATTATATTTTCTAGTTTTCTTTACAAGTATATGAGACAAAGTGACTCAGTTCTAAACAATGAAAAGTAGGCATAAATGAAAACAAACCACTTCCCTAAAAGATCTATTAATAAAAAAGACAACTTACAATGCGATTCTTCATGTTTTCTTTCCCCATGTTCTATTTAATTAAAAAGAAGACAAGATCTTGAAAGACTATAGCGTCCCTTTCAAAACAGAAGTTTAGTCCTTAGTGACTGTTAGTTTACACTTATGTCTATTGGACTCTGGTTTGAAAAACAGATGTCTTTTGTTTGTGATATTATGAGGTTGCACACCAGTTGAGTTAGCCTAACATATATAGAAAAGCCCCTCTTTTCTTTCTATATTTATTTCCACCACTGTAGTCCAAGACATCATTATATCTTACCTGTAATACCACAAGCTTCCTAATAGCCATCCCCCACTTCTACACTCAATTAAAAATAATTTCTCTTTTTCATAGCCAGAAATATCTTTTCAAATGTAAATTTGATTATATCATCTTTGATTAAGGGGTGCCTGGGTGGCTTAGTCGGTTAAGCGTCCGACTTTCGCTTAGGTCATGATCTCGCGGTTCTTGGGTTCTAGCCCCGCGTCGGGCTCTGTGCTGACTGCCAGCTCAGAGCCTGGAGCCTGTTTCAGTCTGTGACTCCCTCTCTCTCTGACCCTCCCCTGCTCACGCTCTCTCTCTCTCTCTCTCTCTCTTAGAAATAAATAAAACATTAAAAAAAAAAACTATATAATGGGTTCTCGTTTCACTGAGAATAAAAAGAAATGAGAATAGATCAAAATTCCCAATCTTAGTTTAAAGTAATACTCATTAAATCAGAATTCTCTTAGCAAGAGACTGTGGGAAGTGAAGTTCCTATATAACAGTCTTCCTTAGAGTTTAGAAGAGGCTGCAAAAAACAAAACCAAACCAAATGGTGCAAAACAAAAGATAATGTAAGTTAATTGTTATACACACTCATACGTACATCACAGTAGATTATCTTACAATAAAAGCAAAATTATGCTTTTAAAGTCAATACTACATAGCATTATAAGTAATCAATATATACATAAAGAATAAATATTGAACAAATATAGATTGTATTCATTTTATCAAAAAAAACCCACTTCTTTTTATTGCCTATATGTATTTGTCTTTGTATTTAATCACGAGGTATCTTAAGTTATTTCTTTTTATAATTATGTATACTTACCTCTTCATATGTATATGTCTTGTACATATATTATAATGTGATATCTAGATGAAATGCTCAATTCAGATTTGTAGTTGGTATACATAAGCATGAACCATTAATTTCAAAATAAACTGGAGTTTCTTAATATAAAATTGAGGATGGCATATAATGAGCTAGAACAGATGGACAACAGTAAGTTAGCTCAACGGGATATGATTTATGGTTGGGCATTGCAAGAATCAAGAAAATTGCTCTCATCCTGCTGTCATTGACACTTAAAATGTGTCACTAAATGCAGGCAAAGTAGAGTGAAGAAAGGTTTGTATGACATGTTAAAAATATTAGCAAATTTGGTGCTGGCAGAAATCAGTTTGTCAGATTCAGTTGCAGACTCAATATTATCATTACTAAAAATGGTGCCATAATCTTTAAAATGATGCAAACACAGGATGGATATTTCAGATGAAAGTAGTTTTTCCCCTCCAATTTGGTGTCATTAATGTATTTTATATTGTGTATTTTCCTCTCTTGGATAACTTGAAAGTCATTCAATCTTTAATGTAAAATTACTTGATTCAGTAATATCAGTTGAACTATGTATTCAGCATTATGCAAAGTATTTAATACAACAAAGAATAATTCTATACTTTTAAAACGCTATAATGTTGGTGACATCAAAAATATTGAGTAATTGGTATGCGCCAATACTTACAGATTATCATATTTAAATCTCACCCATAACTCCAGGAAACAGGTACCATATTTATCATTTATATATATACACATACATATGAGCAGATTGTGGTAGTGCACCAGACAAGACTGGCACAAAATAATACAAAGTAGTCTAATAAATTATATATAGATGTGAGGTGAGTATAGTTCCCAAAAGTTCTGGAAATGTTTGAATAGTTATTAAGGAATCTTGATTGGTATTTCTTGCATGCAAAGTTATGAATTTTTTGCCACTTATTATTTTACGTAAGTCTTGCAGGCTATAATTAAATATTAGATTACCAAGGAAAAGGAATGGAATCAATGAGATTAAATAAGATGCCCTGAAATTTCCTAGGTTAAAAGATAATAAGAGTTTACTCCTTTACAGGGGCAACAGATAAGTAAAAGAGGCAATGCGAAAATGCTGAGTTGAAAAGGAAGGACTTGATAACATTAGGGTGGTTGATGAGAGTAAAAATATCTGAATATTTACTTCAAGTCATATTCTAGAGAAGACTGTACAGTTAAACAGTAACATTTTCTCAATCTGCGCTACTTAGTGGGCTCTTAATGTCCTTGTTTGTACTTGCATGGTGCTAAGCAATGAGAGATCTCCTTTCTAGACCATAGGAGAGAATAAAGCTAGGGGTAAAAACACCATTAGGAAGAACACTCAGTTTAGAGAGAGAAGATTAGTCAACATGTAATTTCAGATTATAGATAAATTCATTAAAAAACAAAAAAACAAAAACCACTTTTTTAGCCCAGTTGGAGTATTCTGGTTATCTCTCTCTCTCTACCTCTTCTTCTCTGTCTCTCTCTCTCACTCCTTAGTCTTTCCTTCTGTTAAAGATCTTTTAAGAGTCAAATCCACATGTCAGCACACACCTTTTCAATACTTGCCTATGGTATCTAAATGCAATTCTCTATTTCTTTCCATGGGTGTATTCTCCCTCACACACACAAAGGGTTGTCCAGAAATGTTAAAGAGTTAATGTCCTTGGAAACAGCCCTTTTATATTTTTTTTAAAAATTCATTAATTTCTGCTTTTACCCTCATGATATTTCATATTTATATGTGTCAATTTGGATGTTGTAACATTCTTCACTTTCATAGTTTGGTTCCAATTAGTCTTTCATATTTTCTGTTTTTGAGCCTAGAAATTTACTACCAAGTGAAATATTTCATGTGTTTTTATTTATTTTTATTCATTTTTAAGAACGAGAGAAAGAGAAGGGTGCCTAGGTGGCTCCATCAGTTAAAAAGCGTCCGACTTCAGCTCAGGTCATGCTCTTTCAGTCTGTGAGTTTAAGCCCCACTTCGGGCTCTGTGCTGACAGCTCAGAGCCTCAAGACTATTTTAGGTTCAGTTGCTCTCTCTCTCTCTCTCTCTCTCTGCCCCTCCCCTGCTCATGTTCTGTCTCTTTTGTTCTCAAAAATAAATAAAATATTTTTAAAAATTAAAAAAAGAAAGAGAGAAAGAGAGAGAGCTGGGGAGAGGGTCAGAGGGAGGGAGAAAGAGAATCTCAAGCAGGCTGCACACTCAGGGCTAAGCCCAGCCCTGTGATCATGACCTGAGCCAAAATCAAGAGTTGGATGCTCAATCAGCTGAGTCATTCAGGCACCACCATGTGTTTTAAAATATAGAATTATATCATTTAATTTTAATTATTTTATAGTTTTCTTTTGGTCCCTAAATCAATCAATTTATTTATTTATTAATGGTTATTTTTATTTTTGAGAGAGAGAGAGGGAGAGAGAGAGAGAGTGGAGGAGGAGCAGAGTGAGAGGGAGACACAGAAATTGAAACAGGCTCCAAGCTCTGAGCTGTCAGCACAGAGCTGGATGTCCCACTCAAACACATGGACAGTGAAATCATGACCTGAACCAAAGTCAAACTCTTAACCAACCGAGCCACCCATGCACCCTGACCCTAAATTTATTTTAAAAGATGTTTCCAAATGGTACAATGTGTGGGGATAGTGATACTTTTATTGCTGACTTCAAATTGTATTATTTAGTTGTGAAATATGTTCTACTTGCTACTACTGATGTTTTGCAATCTGAAAATGGGATCAATTGGTGAAAATGCTCTGTATATGCTAGGGAAGAATTTCTTTTCTTTAATGTGGGATGCAGTTGCTGCTGCTGCTGGTGTTGTTGTTGTTAAATAAATGTGTCAAAGATTATCTCTGTACCTTGACCCTTATCTCTTCACTACAGAGTGAATTTCATTAGCTCAAAAGGCCACAGAAACCAAATTCAATTTTTTACAAACCCCTCTTAGACAGTCTTCTTTTCTGGTAGTTCCTTTACTCTTCTCCTCTTCTAGATGGTGGCCCCATGGTATAAGTCCCAGAAGAGTCTTGTGTTATGAGTAATTTCCCCTCTCATGGAATCCCTCCAAATGCCACTTACCAAAACTGTATGTTACTACCTCTAGTCATCATATCTTTTTCCTTGATCAGTCCCCAAATCCCACAAACTCTTGCATTTCTATAACACCATAAATTCAAAGTTGTCCATTGTATTCTTCAAATCTTACAAAAGTTACTCATTTTTGTTTGTCTTCATAAGACAAACTTAAGGAAGAATTGATGAAATTTCATACACTTCCTGTGAATTTATCAAATTACCCCTTTAATTTTATTGAACATATGATGTATTTTATATACATATGTACGCATGTGTTTATATGCTCTATACAAATCACATGTGCAAGGTACAGCACATGTTTGTGTTATACACTACATAAATATTATATAGACAAAACTAATTGTATATCTTAGTCCATGGAAACATTTGGTTGGAAATACTAGGTATAAAATTCCCTTTGAATTAAATCTTTGAGCAATCCCTATCAAAATAATACCAGCATTCTTCACAGTGCAAGAACAAACAATCCTAAAATTTTTTGGGAACAAGAAAATACTCTGAATAGCCAAAGCAATCTGAAAAAGAAAAGCAAAGCTGGAGGCATCCCAATTCTAGATTTCGAGATGTATTACAAAGCTGTAATCACCAAAACAATATGGTACTGGCACAAGAAAAGACACATAGATCAGTGGAACAGAATAGAGAATCCAGGAAAAGACCCATAAAAGTATTGGCCAACTAATCTTTGACAAAGAAAGAAAGAATATCTAATGGAAAAAAGTCTCATCAGGAAATGGTTTTGGGAAAACTGGACAGCAATATTCAGGAGAATGAAACTGGACCATTTTCTTACACCATATACAAAAATAAACTCAAAATGGATGAAAGACCTAAGTGTAAGACAGGAAGCCATCAAAATCCTAGAGGAAAAAAAAACAGGCAACAACCTCTCTAACCTCGGCTGCAGGACCGTCTTAATTCATATGTCTCCAGAGGCAAGGAAACAAAACCAAAAATGAACTATGGAACCTCATTAAGATAAAAAGCTTTTGCACAGCAAAGGAAACAATAAGCAAAAGTAAAAGGCAACTGACAAAATGGGGGAAGATGTTTGCAAATGACATATCAGGTAAAAGATTAATATCCAAAATCCTATAAAGAATTTATCAAATTAAGCACCCTAAAAACAAAAAATCCAGTGAAAAAATGGGCAAAAGACATAAATAAACACTTTTTCAAAGAAGACATTCCAGATGGCTAACAGACACATGAAAAAATGGTCAACATCACTAATCATCAGGGACATATATTTCAAAACCGCACTTAGGGGTGTCTACGTGGCTCAGTCAATTAAACATCCAACTTTGGCTCAGCTAGTGACTCACGGCTCATGGGTTCAGGTCCTGTGTTGGACTCTGTGCTGACAGCTCAGAGCCTGGAGCCTGCTTTGGTTCTGTGTCTCCCTCTCTCTCTGTCCCTCCCTGGCTCTCTCTCGCTCTCTCGCTCTCAAAAATAAATAAACATTACCATATTTTAAAAAAATTTTTAAAAACACACTGAGATACAACCTCACACATATCATAATGGTTAAAATTAACAACTCAGGTAACAACAGGTGTTGGCAAAGATGCAGAGAAAGAGGAACCCTTTTGCACTGCTAGCACGAATGCAAACTAGTGCAGCCACTCTGGAAAGCAGTATGGAAGGTCCTCAAAAAATTGAAAATAAAACTACCCTATGACCCAGCAACCGCATTACTAAGTATTTATCCTAAGGATATAAATGTGCTGTTTTGAGGGGGCACCTGTACCCGAGTGTTTATAGCAGCACTATCAACAATAGCTGTCAGAGTCCGGCTCCAGCAGGGTCCAGGGGTCCCTGAAAGATGGACGGTGTCGGTGAGGGCGGGGTGAGAGAGGCCCGAGAGTCTTTCTGGTCCCCAGGCAGGCATCTCTGCTCTGACAGAGGCTCAACTTTATTTTATAATTAAGTGTTTGGGGGATGGCACAGAAGTGGCATTTGCCTTAGACAATGGTTTCTGATGACAAACTTCTTTGATATATAAGAATTTCCCAGAATATTAACCTTTATCAATAGTGTTTGAGGTAGGTGATTTAGATGCTTATCCTATGGGGAAGGAAGGTATCTTTAGCATATAAGACAACGTTTTTAGCATAAAAAGGGTGAAGTTACTTCTTTATGAGCAGGGGTCAATAGCTTGTTTAAGGCAAAGTATCAAGAAAAACATGTCTTTCAGGAAACACCTTTGCTCCCATAATCACAAAAGAAGAAGTTCTTCAATAGGTTCCTTCACAGGGTGCAATCAGCATATCCAAGGCCAGAATAAGTGACTCCAAATACTGATTGCAAATGCCTTCAGGGGCAGAAACAATTGGGTGGGGGTGGTTATCTGTCATTAACTCTAAATTAGGCTCTTTGTCTCAGGGCCAGACTCAGTTGTAACTCTTGTGTTCTTAGCTCCCTTTATTATGTAAGTCTTGGATCTGCAAGGCCCACAGGAAGAGCCTTTTGATAATCATCCACAATGCTTTCATCTGAAGTCTCTTTTGTATAGTCAGTAATATGCTTTTCCTTATGTGCAATCTGTGTGGGGAATATCTTTCTTATCTGGAATATTGTGAGGCCTGGTCAATACCAGCAGCCTCGTTTCCAACATGAGCCTGTAGTAGCAGAAGGAGATACCAGTTTTTGTTTCTCATGGCAAGAGCTGTGCAAAGGCTGCCATTTCCTCTCTGTGACTTTCATCCAGTGAGACCAGTGCGGCTCCCAGCAAATAGTCAAAGTATGGAAAGAACCAAGATATTCATCAACTGATGAATGGGATAAAGATATTTATCCATATATATATAATGTCCAGCCACAGATGAACTACCTGATAACGCTTTATATATGATGGAATATTACTGAGCGATCAAAAAGAATGAAATCTTGCCATTTGCAACAACATGGATGGAATGAGAATATATTATGCTAATCAAAATAAGTCAGAAAGACAAATATCATATATTTTCAGTCATGTGGAATTTAAGATATAACACAGATGAACATAAGGGAAGAGAAGTAAAAATAATAAAAAACAGAGAGGGAGAAAACCATAAAAAACTCTTAAATACAGAAAGCAAACTGAGAGTTGTTGGCATTGTGTTGGGTGGGAGTATAGACTAAATGGGTGAGGGGCATTAAGGAGGACACTTGTTGGGATGAGCACTGGGTGTTATATGTACATGATGGATCACTGAATTCTATTTCTGAAATAATTATTAGACTACATGTTAACTTACTTGGATTTAAATTTAAATAAACAAGTACATAAAATAAACATAAAAAATAAATTTTTGATTATCTTGAAGTTACTCTTTTTATCTTTAAGGTTGTTTTATTTATTAATATCTGTTTTTTCCCTTTGATTCTGTTCTGTTCAACTGAGAGATGGATTTTCTTGGCCCAATTAATTTCTTCCCTGAGGGAAACACATGAAGTTTTTATTAATTCATCCTCCTTTTCATGTTGAGATCTGCTTTCCAGTTCAACCAAGACCGTGTCATTGAACGCTTATACTGAGAAACACACACACACACACATACACTTCTACCTACCCAAACTCTTAGAGATGTTAGAGATATTTACAACTGGTTTTTTTATATATGTGTGTTAAACATTTAAATGAAAAAAAAAAAAACCACTACTTAACCAAGTTAACTCCTCTAGCTTCCTTACCCCTTATTTTATTACCTCCTTTCTTCTCATCTTATGTTTAATATAGCCTTTAGGAATAGCCATATACTTTATTACTTTGAAGTTTAATGACTTAACCCATATTAAAGCATGTTGCTTTGAGAAAGAATTAAAAAATGTAATGTCCCCCCAAAACTAATTGTATATTAGGGTGGAATAACTAGGTGGCAAACAAAGTACCTATCATATAACACGATTTCTTGGTATATAAGGAAAAGAATTAAAGGCCACATGAATGGTCTCTTTATAATGGCTGTCAGTAAGGTCAATAAAATTTCCATGTTTAATCTATATTCAAAGTTGAAGCTTTATTTTCTCTTATGTAAAATGAAGAGGTTGAATGAGTGATTTCTAAGACCACAGCTAGCTCACTTGTACCATATTTAAATATGTACCCCAAGTTAAAAAAATTCATCACTATTTTGTCTCTAAAGAGACTGAATTTTAAGGATTTTTTAACGTTAATTAATTAATTAATTAAGAGATAAAGAACACAAGTGGGGGAGGGGCAGAGAGTGAAGCAGACACAGAATCCAAAGCAGGCTACAGGCTCTGAGCTGTCAGCAGAGACAGAGCCCTACACAGGCCTCTAAACACATGAACTGCGAGATCATGAACTGAGCTGAAGTTGGACACTCAACCACCTCAACAAACTGGGTTTTATAAATGTAATATGACATGTAATTTGCACATGTATAGGAACAATCACTCTGAGAATCATCCTCAATGAGTAAAGTATTTTCTTATATTCTAAATGATTGTCCTATATGTAATGTTAGCAACTCACATTTAATAATTCTATGTGTGCTCTCTGTAAAGAACAATGCTAAATTCTTAGGTTATAGGAGTTAAATTTCCTAAAAGGCTCATCTGAATACAAGTATCAAACTTAATTTCAATTACTGTCCAAAAATTATAATCAGTGATGCTTTTAGATGTTTTATAATAATAATTATGCAATAAGTAAACATTATCTATGATAATTAAAATTAAATGATCTTTACAAAAAGTTTTTGGTGAATTTCATATTCTTGAATAAATGAAGCAGAATTCATTGTACTGAAATAGCTAATAAATTGTAAAAAAGTCACAAAGAAAAATATATTACTTTGTCTAATTTTTGAAATGATGTAGCTAGGGTTGTTGATTTTAAGGAAGATTTGACTAAGCCTTATAAGGATTTAAACTGACTGAAAGTTCTAAACTATATGGCCTTTAGAAAAAAAACATATATTTTTAAAAGCTCAAAATATTTCTAAATTCAGTGGAAATAAATTAGTTATATATCACTAAGGGGAACAGGAAAACAAGTTAAGTGAGTGATCTGTATAGGAATCTGGATTGATGTGTTTCACAGCATACATTGAAATGGCAATAGTTCTAGGAGGTCACAACTTGTTTTGCCTCCTCAAAGTCATTTCATAGGTCATCACTTCCTTGGTGCCTGCCCCCACCTTTGTTCCTCTTAACTCTCCTATCACTACATAACCATATACATACATACTTATACATAACTTTATATTTAAAATATAAAGTTGACTATGAAAATTGTCACCTCAACTGTAATCAATAAATTAATTATGGTTCCTGATTTATGTCATAACTGAACTCATATTCTACAAATACCCATAAAACTTTTTTCCTTGCTATCTTTGACTTCATATCCTGCAACTTTTCCTCTTTATGTTCCAGTCATACTAGCTTCCAAGCTATTTTTATATGCTAACCTAGAAAAGACCCAAAATACAATTTTCCAATTACTTATCTGTTATTTTGCTTTTTCTCCATTTACCTCTGAATTTCCAATTGAATGTATTTACCCTTGTTCCATTTTAAAATGCTGTAGCTTCCAGGATGCCTTCATTAATATAAATTAATAAAGAAAGGCTAAAAGAGAGAGGAAAGAGAGGGAAAATGGGGTCACATGAGAGAGAGAAGATGAAGACGAAGACAAAGAAGAAAAAGATGAAGACAAAGAAGAAGAAGAGGAAGAGGAAGAAGAAGAAAAGGAAGAAGGAGAAGGAGAAGAAAGAGGAGGAGGAAGAGATGATGATACGATTGTTACCAGAAAGAGTAAAATGTGAAAACTTGCTCCATATCAGCATTTTTACCTTCAGCACTATTTGTATTTGCGGCCAGATAATTATTTGTTGGGGAAAAGATGGGGCTGCCCTTTCACTATAAGACTTTTAGCATCATCCTTGACCTCTACCCACTGGGTGCTAGGAGCACTCCCCAAAGATTATGACAATCAAAAATATCTCAAGACATTGGTAAATAAGTCTGGGGGGTGAGGAAACAAAATGATCACCAGT
Organism: Hyaena hyaena; assembly: GCF_003009895.1. Taxonomy (NCBI): domain Eukaryota; kingdom Metazoa; phylum Chordata; class Mammalia; order Carnivora; family Hyaenidae; genus Hyaena; species Hyaena hyaena. The sequence continues at coordinate 968,360 of NW_024080955.1, read as the reverse complement.
TATCACCATTGCTCTAAAATGAATGTTTGGGACACCTGGGTGGCCAAGTCACTTAAGCGTCAGACTTAAGCTCAGGTCATGATCTCATGGTTCGTGGGTTCAAGGCCTGTCAGACTGTGCTGACAGCTATCTCAGAGCCTGAAGCCTGCCACGCTGTCTCTCTCTCTCTCAGAAATAAATAAAACATTAAAAAAAACAGGTTTGTGTTTATAAAGCAAACAAACAAACAAATAAATAAAATGAATGTTTAGAGGAATCATCTGATTATTACTAAAGAAATAATGATAAAAGTACTGTTGGAAATAGCAAACAGGGTTCTTGGTCACTCATTTTTAAGACTAACAATTTATACTGGGTTTGATATATGGAATTGAGATATGGAAAACAAGATTAAACATGAAGCATTGGCTTATTGACAGTAATTGTTGAGCACATAGAAATTATATGCTGGAAATGATGACCCTTATCATATGGTGATATTATAGTTAGTTAAGCCCTCTTTCTTTCCTTTGAAGACTGTTCATCAAATGCTATAGGTTAGGTGAAATTATTTATAGAAAATTTAGAGTTTTGTTTTCTGTAGACTGCTTCTAGCCACTTTCAGCAAAATCCTATAAAAGAAATGAACTCCTGCTACAATTTGTCAGTGACTTAGAAGACATAGGAAGGAAAGAAGATCTGATCAGGGGTATAGTTAGACTGTGGTTGAACCTAATTTGATGAATGGTAGGAGACTTGGTGCACTGTAGGATTGAAATAGCAACAGCTTCAGTGTCCCTCCCTGACACTGGCATGAGTAACACTGAAGCAGTGGTTTTCTCCTGAAGTATTGAGAGTAACTCAGTGGCAAGGGTTAGAATTAAGATATTTTCTTCCCTGTTCAATTCAAGTTTCCTATTTTGCACAGTACCAAGGAATTCATTATCAGTTTGGAGGAGGAGGAGATATAGGTGGGGCACAGTGGCTAAAAAAGTAAAAGATCAAAATGATTACATGAAATCTTGCACATGAACTGACGAGAAGGAAATTAACCATGAATTTATTGGTTTTGAAAGAATGATGTTGGCAAAGAAACACAATGTTGGCCTGTAAAAATCTGTGATTCTTTCATCCCTGAAACAACTTCATAGGACTACAAATCTTTATCAAGCAGCATGTGGGCTACCAAAACCATACCAACTTGATGATGAGAGGGTTCCACAATGGAGTTTCCACATGTGGCTAAGGAGGATACAGGACCAGGAAAGAAGCACCCATGCACACAGTGGACAATTGACCAGTGTGCACTTCCTTGTGAGGAAAATCAAATGCATTAAACAAGGCACTTTCTTTTTCTTTTTTTTCGTAATTATTTTATTTATTTTATTTTATTTTATCTTATCTTATCTTATTTATTTTCACAGAGAGAGAGACAGAGCATGAGCAGAGGAGGGGCAGAGAGGGATGGAAACACATAATTTGAAGCAGGCTCCAGGCTCTGAGCTATCAGCACAGAGCCCGATGTGGGACTTGAACTTATGAATTATGAAATCACTACCTGAGTTGAAGTCAGATGCTTAATCAACTGAGCCATCCAGGCATTTTCTATTAAAACAAAATCATCACAATTGCTTCCCAGAGGACTACTTTGCTTTTCTATCGTCTTTTTGCAAAAGAATTCTCTTTGTTTTGACTGTATTTTCTATTGCAGCATTCTACTTTGAGTGTGTTGGGAGAATATGAATTGTCCTGTTATTTTTATGGGACACTGGAATATAAAAGTCTATACTTAGGCTTGATGGAGAGGAATAGGCAGCACTCGATATTCTGCAATGTGACCCAGTGCTAATTTCTAGATAAGACTCTGAAAATGAGAAAATTATGGGAAGAGGGTACATATAGGTATTTGAGTGACCAAGTGGCACTTGGATAGATAGTATTATTTCCACCAGAATATCAGTTCTCTCCCTGTTTCCTCAGTATTTGAACATCCCAAAGTTAGGTGGGCTCATTCCTTCCTAAAATGAAATAAAACCTCTCAGGATTTTTGGAAATTGATACAGTAACTAATCAGAGGAAGTTGAGTCCCCTGAATGTTTATATATGAGGAATATAAACCACTATCTTCTTAAACAACTGCTATTTGGGGCCTTTTATTTTATTTTGGTTGTTATATTTACATTCTTAATCTAATCTAATTAAATAACATGCTAAATAATGACAAAAAGAGTTTAAAGTCACTGGAATGCATAAATGTATACTTTAAATTTAGAAAGAAAAATAAAGATTAAATTTCAGAAAAATATATCCAGGAATATTCTTTTAAAAAAATTAAAATGGGGTGCCTGGCTGGCTCAGTTGGTTAAGTGTCAGACTTCAGCTCAGGTCACCACCTCACAGTTCATGAATTTGAGTCCATATAGGGCTCTGTGCTGACAGCTCAGAGCCTGGAGCCTGCTTCAGATTCTGTGTCTCCCTCTCTGTCGGCTCCTCCCCTGATTGCACTCTCTCTCTGTCTCTCTCTAAAAGAAACAAACAAAATTTTTAAAAGTTAAAAATTTATTAATTAATTAAAATACACTTTCTTGTGATATTTGAGATTGGCATTAGATTATAAAATTTCTACAAGTCAGCTTCAAAACTGAGAGTTGAGACATTAAGGAGGGGCAAGATGGTGGAGAAGTAGGGAGCTCCATGCATTGCACTCGCCCCCATATCTCACATGGAAAAGATCTGAAGCCATAGGAAACCTTACAGAACCCAAGAGATTGGGAGAGAAAGGACACAGAATCCGCTGAGAAAGCCTTCTAACGTGAGTGCGAACTGAAGAAGATAAAATTGGGCCGGGATCGGAGATTCACAGGGACTGGGGTGATCCCCTTCTGTGGGGAGTGAGAGGGGAAAGAGACAGTCTGAAACTACTCAAGATACGGTCCCTACCGCTGGGAAACAGAAAAACCTCCCCTCGGGAAACAGGATCAGGCGCGGCAAATCCCCACGTGCCAACTTGTCCCAATCTGAGGCCTCCAATACACGGATTGAAGAGGGAGAAAAGAGAATAAGTGATTTAGAAGACACCATTATAGAAAAAGAGGAAACTGAGAAAAAAAGAGACAAACTGACCCAGGAACATGAAAGAAGAGTTCGAGAGCTCAGAGACACGGTCAAATGCAACAATATCCGTATCATAGGAATCCCAGAAGACGAAGACAGAGGGAAAGGTGTTGAAGGAGCCCTGGAACAAATTATAGCAGTGAACTTCCCCAACCTGGGGAAGGAAGTAAACGTTGAAATACAAGAGGCTCAGAGGACCTCCCTCAGACGTAATTTGAATCGATCTTCGGTGCAGCAGATCATAGTAAAAATGGCAAAATATGAGGACAGAGAATTTTGAAAGCAGCTAGGGAAAAAAGGGCCCTAACATACAAAGGGAAACCTATCAGAGTGGTGACAGGCCTATCTACAGGCCAGAAAGGAATGGCAGGAGATCTTCAATGTGATGAACAGAAAAAATATGCCGCCAAGAATCCTCTATCCAGTAAGCCTGTCATTCAAAATAGGAGGAGAGATAAAAGCCTTTCCAAATAAACAGAAATTGAAAGAATTTGTCACCACTAAGCCAGCCCTACAAGAAATCCTGAGGGGGATGCTCTGAAGGAAATGTTGCAAGGAACAAAGATACCAGAGACACCACCACAAACATGAACCCTACTAAGAACACAAAGACTCTAAACCCACATATTTCAATAATAACACTGAATGTTGATGGGCTGAATGCGCCAATCAAAAGACATCGGGTAGCAGAATGGATAAAAAAACAAAATCCATCTATATGCTGTCTACAAGAAACTCATCTTACACTGGAAGATACCTTCAGATTAAAAGTAAGGGGATGGAGAAATATATATCATGCTACTGGAAATCAAAAGAAAGCCAGAGTAGCTATACTTATATCAGACAAACCGGACTTTAAATTAAAGACAATAACAAGAGATGAAGAAGTGCATTACATAAAATTACAGGGTCTATCCATCAGGAAGAACTAACAATCATAAACGTCTATGCACCGAATAAGAGCACCTAAATATTTAAAACAATTAATCACAAACAGAAACAAGCTTATAGATAAGAATGTGCTAATAGCAGGGGACTTTAATACTCTGCTTACAGCAATGAATAGGTCAACCAGACAGAAAATCACTAAAGAAATAATGGACTTGAAAGATACATTGGACCAGATCTATCTGACGGATATATTTAGAACTCTACATCCTGAGGCCAGGGAATTTACTTTCTTCTCAAGTGCGCATGGCACATTCTCCAAGATAGATCACATACTGGGACATAAAGCAGCCCTCAATAAATATAAAAGAATAGAGATCATACCATGCACACTGTCAGATCACAATGCTTTGAAACTTGAAATCAATTACAGGAAGAAGTCTGGAAAACCTCCAAAAACATGGAGGTTAAAGAACACCCTTCTAAAGAATGAATGGGCCAATCAGGCAATTAGAGATGAAATTAAAAAATATATGGAAACAAATGAAAATGAAAACACAACAATTCAAAATCTATGGGATGCGGCCAAGGCAGTCCTAAGAGGAAAGTACATTGCTCTCCAGGCCTATTTCAAGAGATTAGAAAAAGCGCAAGTCCAAAATCTAACAGCTCACCTAAAGGAGCTAGAGGCAGAGCAACAAGAACGCCCTAAACCCAGTAGAAGAAGAGAAATAGTAAAAATTAGAGCAGAAATAAACAACATAGAGACCAAAGAAACAATTGAACAGATCAATGAAACCAAGAGTTGGTTTTTTGAAAAAGTAAACAAAATTGACAAACCTCTAGCCAGGCTTATCAAAAAGAAAAGAGAGAGCACCCAAATAGACAAAATTATGAATGAAAATGGACTTATTACAACCAACCCCTCAGAAATACAAGCAATTATCAGGGAATACTATGAAAAATTATATGCCAACAAATTGGACAACTTAGAAGAAATGGACAAATTCCTAAACACACACTCACTACCAAAATTCACACGGGAAGAAATAGAAAACCTGAACAGACCCATAACGAGTGAAGAAATCGAATCAGTGATCAAAAATCTCCCAACAAATAAGAGCCCTGGACCTGATGGTTTCCCTGGGGAATTCTACCAGACATTTAAAACAGAATTAATCCCAATTCTTCTCAAGCTATTCCAAAAAATAGAAGTCGAAGGAAAACTCCCGGACTCATTTTATGAAGCCAGCATCACTCTGATTCCCAAGCCAGACAGAGATCCAGCAAAAAAAGAGAACTATAGGCCAATATCCTTGATGAATACGGATGCAAAAATTCTCAACAAGATCCTTGCAAATCGAATCCAGCAGCATATCAAAAGAATCATCCACCAAGATCAAGTGGGATTCATTCCTGGGTTACAGGGCTGGTTCAACATTCGCAAATCAATCAATGTGATCCATCATATCAATAAAAGAAAAGATAAAAACCATATGATCCTGTCAATAGATGCAGAAAAAGCATTTGACAAAATACAGCATCCCTTCTTAATAAAGACTCTCGAGAAAGTTGGGATAGAAGGAACCTACTTAAACATCATCAAAGCCATCTATGAGAAGCCTTCAGCTAACATCATCCTCAACGGGGAAAAACTGAGAGCTTTCCCCCTGAGATCAGGAACACGACAGGGATGTCCACTCTCACCACTGTTGTTTAACATAGTGCTGGAAGTCCTAGCATCAGCCATCAGACAACAAAAGGAAATCAAAGGCATCAGAATTGGCAAAGAGGAAGTCAAACTTTCACTCTTCGCAGATGACATGATACTCTACATAGAAAACCCGACAGACTCCACCAGAAGCCTACTAGAACTGATCCAAGAATTCAGCCAAGTTGCAGGGTACAAAATCAACGTACAGAAATCGGTTGCATTTTTATACACCAATAATGAAGCAACAGAAAGAGAAATCAAGAAACTGATCCCATTCACAATTGCACAAAAAACCATAAAATACCTCGGAATAAACCTAACCAAGGATACAAGAGATCTGTATGATGAAAACTATAGAAAACTTATGAAGGAAATTGAAGAAGACACAAAGAAATGGAAAAACATTCCATGCTCATGGATAGGAAGAATAAATATAGTTAAGATGTCATTACTACCTAAAGCACTCTACACATTCAATGCAATTCCAATCAAAATTGCACCAGCATACTTCTCAAAACTAGAACAAACTATCCAAAAATTTGTATGGAACCACAAAAGACCCCGAATAGCCAAAGTAATACTGAAAAATAAAACCAAAACGGGAGGTATCACCATCCCAGACTTCAGCCTCTACTACAAAGCTGTCATCCTCAAGACAGTATGGTATTGGCACAAAAACAGACACATAGACCAATGGAACAGAATTGAGAACTCAGAAGTGGACCCAAAAGTATACAGCCAACTGATCTTTGACAAAGCAGGAAAGAATATCCAATGGAAAAAAGACAGCCTTTTTAACAGATGGTGTTGGGAGAACTGGACAGCAACATGCAGAAGAATGAAACTAGATCATTTTCTCACACCATGCACAAAAATCAACTCAAAATGGATAAAGGACCTGAACGTGAGACAGGAAACTATCAACACCCTAGAGGAGAAAGCAGGAAACAACCTCCTTGACCTCCACCGCAGCAACTTCTTACTTGACACATCCCCAAAAGCAAGGGAATCAAGAGCAAAAATAAACTGTTGGGACCTCATCAAGATTAAAAGCTTCTGCACAGCCAAGGAAACAACCCAGAAAATTAATAGGCAACCAACGGAATGGGAAAAGATAGTTGCAAATGACATATCAGATAAAGGGTTAATATCCAGAATCTATAAGGAACTCACCAAACTACACGCCCGAAAAACAAACAACCCAGTGAAGAAATGGGCAGAAGACATGAACAGACACTTCTCCAAAGAGGACATCCAGATGGCCAACAGACACATGAAACGATACTCAGCATCCCTCCTCATCAGGGAAATACAAATCAAAACCACACTGAGATACCACCTCACGCCAGTCAGAGTGGCTAAAATGAGCAAATCAGAGAACTCTAGATGTTGGCGAGGATGTGGAGAAACGGGCCCCCTCCTACACTGTTGGTGGGAATGTAAACTGGTACAGCCCCTCTGGAAAACAGTGTGGAGGTTCCTCAGGAAACTGACAATAGAACTCCCCTATGACCCACAATAGCACTGCTAGGAATTGACCCAAGGGATACAGAAATGCTGAGGCATAGGAGCACATGGACCCCAATGTTCATAGCAGCACTTTCCACAATAGCCAAAACATGGAAAGAGCCTAAGTGTCCATCAACAGATGAATGGATCAAGAAGATGTGGTTTATTTGTAAGGGGAGGGGGGAGATGGGCATGGAGGAGGGCACTTGTGGGAATGAGCACTCGGTGTTATATGGAAACCAATTTGACAATAAACTATTTGTAAAAAACAAGAACAAAAACAAAATTAAGAGTTGACATTTTATTGGCATTTGCCTTCTTAATCTGACTTATTAAGTGTTCACCTAACATTGTAAAACTTAAAACAAGGTCATAGAATTAAAGGGAAAACTTGGTTAATAAAACCATCCTCAGTCTCTGGTGCCAAGACTGATTCATTTTTAAAAATTCTATTAATTATATTTATATTTCAATTTTTCTTTGTTTCTTTCCCTGTCTTTTCGCTTAGTTTTTATTTAAATTTTACTTTATTAACATACAATGCAATATTAGTTTCAGATATACAGTTTAATGACTTAACACTTACATACAACAGCTGATGCTCATTATAACAAGTGATCTCCTTAATCTCCACCACCAACCTCCATACCACCAGTAACCATCATTTTGTTCTCTGTAGTTAAGAGTCTGTTTCTTGGTTTTCCTCTCTCTTTTTTTCCCCTGTCATCCTTTGTTTGTTTGTTTTTTTAAGACAGGTTCATTTTTGCAAGAAAAGTAACAATCTTCATTGTATTCTACTAGACAGGTGTTATTTCCTTGAGGTTTATAAAGATGACCTTATGTACATAAACAATGTTTTAAAACTAGTTTCCTAATGAGCAAATTACTTTAATAAGAGATTTATCTGTATAAATAATTACAGATTTAGGGACTTAATTTTCACTAGTTATGTATAATCAAATCTAATAAAAATTAAATGACAGGAATCCATGGGATAGAGGAAGCCTGAACCATGTTGTTGTATATATTTTCTTTTACGCTATTTTTTTCCACTTCATTCTTTATTCAGTAAGTTAAAAGTCATATGAACTAAATTTAGCACTGGTATTTTGTTCTTCTAAAAAATTATATGCCAATAAGGAATAAGGGAAGAAGCAACCCAGGAAATAATTTTCATTATCCTTTGCCTTTTAAAATTTATTTCTAATTCTCAAGCAGCTTCTACTAAAAATAACTCTAGATGATGTGGGATTATGGTAATAAAAATGTTCTTTAAATAAGATTAAAAGTGAGGGTCTATATACTAAATTTAAAAGAGGTGATACAATTTATATTTTATTAATATAAATAAAAATTGATCCAAACAAGAAAAATCCCCATAAGCAAGCTCTTATTGACAAAGAATTGACACAACTATAATACAGTATAATGTTTTCTAGTTATTTGTGGAACACTCTATTCTTCAACCAGCACTATTTGGTTCTTTAGGAATCTATGGATTTGAGTGGTTTGTCTATTTTTTTGCTATCTACATTTCCTATCATTAAATTTATGCTCAATATTCTATTTTAAATAATTACATATAGTCTGAACCTCAATGAAACAGTTTCCTTTAATGATATTGAAAGGAAAATATTTTATAAAGCGAATTTATCATAGTGCCTTTCTTAAACCACTAATTAGAAATATGGATTTTTTAACCAAAATATAAAGGTTTTGTAGTTTTTTTCTCTTTATCTTTTATTTAAATTCCAACTAGTTAATAAACAGTGTAATATTAGTTCCAGGTATACAGTTTAGTGACTCAATACTTACATACAATGCCTGGTGCTCAAAACACAAGTACACTCCTTATTCCACTCACATTTTGACTCATCTCCCCTCTGATCTCCCTCAATCAACCTCAGTTTTTTCTCTATAGTTAAGAGTCTCTTATGGTTTACTTCCCTCCCTTTTTTTCCCTTCCCCTATGTTCATTTGTTTTGTTTCTTAAATTCTACATGTGAATATTTTTCTTTCTCTGACCGACTAATTTTTATTATCAAAATGCACTCTAGTTCGATCCAAGTCATTGCAGATGGAAAGATTTCATTCTTTTGTATGACATAGTAATATTCCATTCTATAAATATACCACTTCTTTATCCATTCATCAGTCCATGGACATTTGAGCTATTTCCATATTTAGCTACTGTTGATAATGCTGCTATAAACATCACAGTGCATGTTCCCCTTCAAATTAGTACTTTGTATCCTTTGAGTAAATATATAGTAGTGCAATTGCTGGGTCATAGGTTAGTTCTATTTTTTAAATTAATGCTTATTTTTATTTTTGAAAGACAGAGACAGAGTGCAAGCAGGGGAGGGGTAGAGAGAGTAGGAGACACAGAATCTGAAGCACTCTCCAGGCTTCAAGCTGTCAGCTCAGAGTTGATGTGAGCTTGAACCCATGAACCATGAGATCATGACTCTAGCCGAAGTCAGATATTTAACCAACTAAGCCACTCAGTCGTCCCTGTGTAGTTTTAATTTTAACTTTTTGAGGCACTTCCATGCTGCCTTCAGAGTGACTGCAGCAGTCTGCATTCCCACCAAAAGTGTAAGAGGGTCCCCCTTTCTCTGCATCCTTACCACCAACTGTTGTTTCCTATGTTAATTTTAGCAATTCTGATAGGTGTGAGGTGATTTCTCATTGTGGTTTTTATTTGTATTTCCTTGAAGATGAGTGATATTGAGCATCTTTTCGTATTTCTGTTGGTCAAATGGATATCTTCTTTGGAAAAATGTCTGTTCATGTCTTCTGACCATTTTTAAACTGTATTAATTTTTTATAGTGTTGAGTTTGTAAGTATTTATAGATTTTTGGATACTAACCCTTTATCAGATACATCATATGCAAATATCTTCTGCCATTCTATAGGTTGCCTTTTAGTTTTATTGATCATTTCCTTTGCTGTGCAGAAACTTTTTATTTTGATGAATTCTATTAGTTTATTTGGCTTTTGCTTCTCTTGCCTTGGGCAACATATATAGTAAGAAGTTATTGTGACCGATGTCATGGAGGTTACTGCTTGTGTTCTGCTCTAGGATTTTAATGGTTCCTGTCTCACATTTAGTCTTTAATCCACTTTGAACTTATTCTGTGTGTGTGTAAGGAAGTGGTGGTCTAATTTCATTCTTTTGCAGGTTGCAGTCCAGTTTTCCCAACACCCTTTGTTGAAGAGCCTGTCTTTTATAATATATAAATATATTTACATATAACATATATAATATTTTAATATAATATTATCAGTCAATTATTATTAACTTATCATATAGTTGAGGGTTTATTTCTGGGTTTTTGATTCTGTTCCATTGATCTCTGTGTCTATTTTTGTGCCCGTACTATAATAACTTGATGACTACAGTTTTGTAATATAGCCCTAAGTCCAGAACTGTGATGTCTCCAGCTTAGCTTTTCTCTTTCAAGATTGCTTTGACTATTCAGGATTTTTTGAGGTTCCATGCAAATTTTAGGTTTGCTTGTTCTAGGTCAGTGAAAAATGCAGGTGGTATTTTGAGATGGATTACATTAAATGTGTAGATAGCTTTTGGGGTTAATATAGACATAGCAAAAAACAATTTTTGTTTTTCCAGTCCATCAGCATGGGATGTTTTTCCATTTCTTTGTGTCATCTTCAATTTTTTTCATCAATGTTTTATAGTTTTCAGAAGACAGATTCTTTACCTCTTTGGCTAAGAATATGGTTGTGTGGCTTATTAGCATAAGCCGAATGACAGGGAAAACTTTGTCTTTGGGACATTCCAAACAGCTAGCATAGTGCATACCATTTTAACTAGCTCATAGCTGAGAGCTACTTACCTAAAAATTCGTAGAATGGAAAATTAAATTAAATACTAATAAAAGTGTAGTCTACATGCTGATATTTTATTATGTCCTAACTAATCTACTTTGCATCTTCATATTTAAGCATTTGGAGAAAGATCATTTGGACTAAGACTAAACAAAGCTTAATAGGCTACTTAGGATATACTTTAGCCTGTTTCCATATGATTACTTTCCAAATCCCTACAGTTCAGGGGAAGTAAAAACACATACATACACAATGACATATACAAGTAATCAAATATTGATTGAGGGAAAAATTTCTATTTCAGAAATCAATTAATGAATTACAGAAAGACTACAGAAAGAAAAAATCATGGAGGCTTTTATAAAATTACGATGTTTTTCTTTACAACCCTGGTTAGAGAAGTTAGTTTTGTTGTGTTAATTCAATAACATCATAAAATTTTATCAAATGTAGTTTTTCCTTTTCAATAGAGAAAGACAGTGGGTGTTACAACTGCTGCTGCAAAGTTTAATGACATTATTTAAAATGAGAGACAGACCAGCAATCTAACAAAATGACTATGACATCGGATGTCATAAAAGACCTTGAAACACACTAATAATGTGAAAGTAGTCATTATCTTCTCTTTCTCTCTCTTTTTTTGATCATGTGCCTTGGCTGTCTTTGTAGCAGGTGACTTTTAGCTATTAGTGTGTGTCTCCTTGACCTGTTCCTAGACTGAGAAGACTTTTGTATGCAAAGGAGACAATGCTGAGTCTAGTCTGCTTATTGGATGCCCTGCAATAGAGAAAGGCACCAACCTTGGAAAACAGCAGATGGCAAGGGCAGGCATTGTGCCAGCCCATAATTATGCCCTGGTAGGCCTAGGGGACCACTTGTGTGTACCTTAAAGCTGGAGCCAAATGGATCGATATTTTTTCTATTATTCTTTCTTTCCCTTTGATGTGGTTGCTGATATGGACATAAGAGAACTGTGTGTGTGTGTGCGTGTGTGCACACGCACACGCGCACAAAACCTAAAGGATTACATAGCAACTACAGTAAAAGAAATAGAATTTGGCCATTTATAAGTAACAATGGCTCACTTTGTGCCTATAGATTTTGAACTTGATGTGTCTAATGATATTCCTTCCCATTAAGACACAGGCTGCATTTGTATTCGTTAACCACCAGCTGTGTGGTTAACTTGCAAAACAGAAAACTGTGATATTTATCATTTTCATATTTTTTCATATATGAAGGTTGATAACAAACCACTCTTAGAAGCCTATATATAATAGGACCCAATGCGTGCAATGGAATCTGTATTCAGAGAGCAGCACAGGCTGCTGCTAACAGATTGTAAATAGGTACGAAGTTAATGGGAAAGACAGTATTACATACATTTGAACTGGATTCTTCTCTTAGAGTCATATTATCCCATGAATTCCACAGCATAAAGATGAGATAAACAGCAGCTTTAGGTTTTGTAAATATAGTGAGGTAACTTAGCTTTCCCTTAATTTTCTAAACAAAGAGACTATAAGGAAAATAACAGACATTATAAGGGAGGATTGGTTATGAGAGATTTTCTTCCCACTATTACCTTAGTTGAATTCTGTTTTTATCTGCTTATTATCTTCAATAATATTATTGAAGTAGATTATTAAGAATCTGTCCCAATTATTTTGTGCCTCCCTGTACCCAACCATTCCTCTCTGCATCCCCTCCCATAGTGAATCTAAGCTTGGCCAATCGAATAATAGTATATGGGGTACACCTGGAGACTTGGATAACTTTTGCGTATTGAGACTTTCCCTCTCCTGCTTCACTTGGGAACACCATAACTCTCAACATGTGAAGAAACCTTGGTAGTATGCTAGTGGATGATAGGGTGTATGAAGAAATCCCTAGTCACCTTGGCTATATGAGACAGTCCATCGCCAAGCAGTCAAGTCCAGTCAACCCACCAGCTGACTGGAAAGCATGAGTGGGTCCAGCCAGATCAGAACTGCCCATCATTGTGAGATGATAATAATTAATTAAATCACTATAAATGTCTATTTAAAAATGATAAAATCTATATACATGTATAAGTTTTATAAATTTATAGGTGATAAATGTTTTAAGCCATTGACTTTTGGAGTGGTTTGCTATGTGGCATTAGAAAACAGATATATTTCTGAAAATGAAACAATGCCCATACACCAAGTGTCCATCTCAGGACCACTTTGATCAAAGGTGAAAAATCTTTTAGAAGTTCTCTAGCAAGGCCTCTTAAACTTTTTTGATCTGATTCACTAAATATGAGGTGAGGCCTAAAAATACACTTTTCTAACATACTCTTAGATGCTGTCTATAACAAAATTCTAGGATGTCTACCTTCCCATTTTAGCTTTATAGAAACAGAACCAGGAGCTCTACCAAATCTTGACCAATAGCTTCTTGAATACCTTAAAGTGTGTGTATTTGTATACTGTTGTAATTGTTGTTTTCATTATATTATAAATAATCAATATCATAGAAAGAAATAGTATAAAAATCTAGTGAGGTTTAACAGTTAACATGAGTCTGATATTTAAATTGCTGGAGCCTGACAAAAATGGAAAACTTAATTATCCCCTTTTTGAATAAAGAATTAATAAGATGAATGATCTAGTTAAGTGTGTTAGTCATTAAATTTACCTGAAGCAAATATTATTAAAATCAAATAATTAGCTTAGAATTAAATGTGTCAATGATTCTTGAATTTATATGTGCAAAATAAAATAAAGTATTAATATGTTAAATGATTTTCCCAGGTTTTAAATTCTCAGTTTTATTGTTCACATGTGATTTGCTATGAAGCAATATTTACACACATTTATATTACAAAATACAGGCTTGGAAAATGAGATGAGATTATTAAAATAAAATGCATACAACAGTCTCTAATAATAATCTGTAGAGAGCTGAAGTAATATTAATGAAACGGAAGGTCCAGTTGAATAATTCTCAGAGAATATAGAATAAGCAAAGAGGTGAAAAGAAAGGAGGAAAAAATAGATCCAGAATTTCCCAAAACCTTTGTAAATGGTTATCAAGGAGGGCATAGAGGGGAAAAGATGAACAAAAGCATTTGGGGAAAAGCCCTGAATATATTCAACAACTAAAATGTTAGAGTTGTTTTCAAATGAAAAGTGATGATAAATGCAGACCATGACTTAAAAGTGGGTAAGTAATATACCAATAACAAAACTTACACACTTGAATCTGTTAGTGAACATTTAGTTTCTCTAAGAGAGAAATGGCTATCATGCATTATAAAATAAGGCAAACCACCTACCAGAAAGAATTAGATCGATGTCCATCTACTATTCAGAGAATATATATTTTCAGCATGCAAGATATACTACCTTTTTATCTCCAAGTTTATAATGGAATAATGTTTTATGACCCTTGCTCCTATAGCTAGACTTCATCACACCCACTTTGAACTCATCACGTGTCCATATGACCACACTGTTGGTCTCTTTTTCTAGGTGCATTTCCACTAGCTGAAGGGAATTAATTAATGATAGTCACCCAATTCTTTCTTAACTCTTTAATAAGCCCTTGATTTATCTTTAGTCTGAAAGTGGGTCTTTAATGACTATATCTCTGGATTGTTGGGAAAACTTCATTTTCCAAATCTATCTAACCTAGAAATTCTTGTTTATGTGTGTGTATGTGTATATAGATGTACACACATCACACATGTGCACGCACACACACACACATACACATAGATAAATTCTCTTGTGATCTAACCAGTTCATTTGTGAGTTCCTCTTTTTTCTAGAAACAGCAAATGTCAATAATCAGCATTCTGTTTTGAAACCATTTTACCCAAACCCAATGATCTTTTAAGTACACTATTTCCCATGTTATTGCAGGCTACAGCTCAGCAAATGTTTTCTCACTGCCTATACAGTGAGTTACCCTTGAGTCTAGCCTTCTATACAAGCCTCCTTACCTCACACCCTGTCTCAAAATCAACACTATATATCCCAGATTAACAGCCTTCCCATTTCACCTTCCGTGGCTACTCAGGTTTTGCATGGCTTGTTCCCAGCTGTGGCTAAAGAGAAGTTAAAACAACTATAAACCTAATCCAGGTCATTCTTCATCAGCCTTTAAATTGAATTATCCCTTTTTGTTCAGGCTCAGCTCAAAAGCCAAATAAATTTGGAATAATATGGCTAAAAATTATAAAACAATTGTAGCAATCTACACCGGAAGCATATTGAAAATTAACCAGAGTTTTATATTATTTAGAGCTTTTAAAATGGAAAGGTCTATTGTAAGTTTGAAAATAAAGACTATTATACATCACTTTCAAATTCTTTAAGAGTAAAACTTTGTTCTCCTTACTAGCTCCCTCCTTGCTTCCCTCACTCTCTTTCTGTTTAAGTCTCTCTCTCATTCATGTTTTTGAAAAAATTTTGGAGGACAGAGTTCCACAAAACACATTTTTATAAGCCCTGCATTAAAGTGAAATAGAGGCATGATTCAATTTCTCACTTAAAAACCGATTTTCTGTTCTACTTTTATCAAAACATATAATAATGTTGTTTATTAGGTGAGTTTTGGTTGTTTTTTCATTATTTTAAAATTAATATATTGCATAGAGTTAATGAAATACAAATATTAATTTGTCTTCCAGAAGAAATATGCTTCTTAAATGACAACATAACAATTGCAACATGATATCAACCCAAACTGCAATAAGTCCTCATGTGATTTTTTTAAATGTAGGTATTTTTGAAGAAGAAATAAAGTAGGTTATAGGTTCTCAAGTCAAGATTTAAAGAGTTACTTGGTTAACTACAAAAGGAAAGTGTTGTCTACTACTTTAAATAATCCAAAGAAAATATTACCTATATTATAGTAAATATATATATATATATATATGTATATGTATTTGGGAGGATTATTTAAAATAGAACACAACTTTTTTACCATAGTTGCCCATATGCATAATTTGGAATGTATATGTATAATTTATTATAATGGTTCACACAACAAAAATTACAATTCACATATTTATAGACAATGGAAGTAACATATTTTCCTCTTTTATTTAGACTAAAATCTTCAGATTGTTTAAGACTAATGATGTAGGCACCCGAAAAACAAACAACCCAGTGAAGAAATGGGCAGAAGATATGAACAGACACTTCTCCAAAGAGGACATCCAGATGGCCAACAGACACATGAAACGATGCTGAGCATCCCTCCTCATCAGGGAAATACAAATCAAAACCACACTGAGATACCACCTCACGCCAGTCAGAGTGGCTAAAATGAGCAAATCAGAGAACTCTAGATGCTGGCGAGGATGTGGAGAAACGGGCACCCTCCTGCACTGTTGGTGGGAATGTAAACTGGTACAGCCCCTCTGGAAAACAGTGTGGAGGTTCCT